>NW_022196915.1:51552710-51609863 GCF_008632895.1 Mastomys coucha
AAAAAAAAAAAAAAGAAAAAGAAAAGGAAAAAGAAAAAAAAATTTGGGCAATTTAAGAATTTGGGGAAACATTCTAATTTGCTAATCTAAAACAGACACTACTTATTAAAGAACCAGAAAGGGAGAGAGTGGGTTGAGAGGGAAGAGACAGATATGGAGCTATATAAGACATTTTTATAACAGAGAAATGAAATAAAGGCCTTGATAGTGGTGGAGGTATTCATTTTCTTTGCTATAATAATGGAGATTGTGGTTATATAGGAAGCTACCCTCATTATTAGGACAGTACACACAAATAAATCTTAAAAAATATTAGTGAGCAGCAATAATGTTCACTATTGTATCATATACCTTATTCGCCTTTTTAAATGTCTGTGTATCTGTAACACTTCAGAGAAGATAGGGGAAAATAGAGTCTAGAAATTTTTTTATACAGATTGTTACTATTTTGTTTTGTCTTACTAGGGCCTTTTGGGTTGAGAAAAGAAACAAACCAACAATACCCCCTATTCCTGGTCCTGCACAAAGGCACTAGAATGCTGTACTGTGTATTTGCAGCTCGGAGTCAATGCTGCTGCATACAACACCTCACACGGTGTGTCTGTAGGCCTTGTGCAGTGGCGCTGCAGAAGCATCTCAACGTAAATGTTATACTAACAAGGATCACTACATCATAACCTGTGCACTGTGCAGCCCGAGACAGACATTCTCATGACGTCGTATTTTTCTTGATCTATCACTTGCTATAAGTATCTTGGAATAAATGTTGCCTATTCTTGGCAACTCTAGACACCAAGATTCATGATCTTTTCTCTAAAGACTTCATCCTATTTTCCAATCCAGTGCTGCTCCTGGGAACTGTGTGAATGGCATCACCTTAAAATTCTGAAATATATTTATTACTCAATTCAGAAGCATTAAAATTACAAAGCATTAGAAGAGATCATTGGAACAGTACAATATGAACTCAATTAAAATATTAAATACATACAATTAACATAATGTTTTTCTAAAAAAAATGTAAAAAAAAAAAAAGTACAATTTTATTTGTGTACCTACAGTTGAAGAAAAAGGGGCCAGCCACTGATGTCATGACCATTCTTCCAAACTGCCCCTAGGAAAATCACCTAACCTGGAAGCCAAAAGGCAGCTGGGAAGAAGAAGTGAACCCGTTAAAAACAGAAGCCTCAACGTAATGACATCCAGGGCTTGGGCTTTCCACTTGCCTACTTGCATGAAGCAAGTTTTCTGAACAAATTAGCACATGGGTTCACTGACATCATTGTGGTTTTTCCTTTCGGCACAATAAATGAAAAGGATACTTACCAGGGTTTGTCTTCTCAAGCTGATACCATCGGTAGAATGCTCTTTTCTTCTGCTCACTCAGATCTGATCCCTGCTGCAGCAGCCAGTGAGAGATTCGACTCTGACTGATCCCTACAGAGATAGAAAAACAGCTCTTGGTGGGGCACTGAAGTCACAGACAAGTTAATGAGGGTTTGCTGGTTTTAGTTACTTGGAGCTTACTTACAGGACTGTGTGAGAAGCTGTAACTTGAGAAACACTAGCCTTGACACTAGCCTGACCATACTGACATATGCAAAACTGACCTATGAGCAATCAAACATTCTATCAACAAAGGTGTTATAGGTGCCTTCTAAAATGAATCTGCAAGCTGAATCCATCAACATTAGATAATGAGAAGACCCCAAATAACATTATTTGTCAGATCAACAGTCTACAGCTGCTTTAAGAACACGAGACGCCTTAACAGATACTTCGAGAGGGAAAAATCTAGTCAGCAAGTTTTATTTCTCATTAATGGCACTAATAAAAGGATGTAGGGGCTAGGAAAGAAAGGGTCACTGAAAACACTGTCTTCAGTATGGTTTCTGGCTATGTGCTAATTTATTTAAACATTTTAGACCCATCTCCATTAGTAAAGAGAAGCAAGAGTTGGCAGACGTGGGTTACAATGTGACCTCTGAAGAAAGCCCCATAACAGAGCCGACTTTCCCTTTGAAACAGAACAAACTACACAGTAGTAGTTCTGTGCTATGGTTAACCGTTTCTTGTCAACAATTACTTAGAGACGTGGATGATTTGCACATATGAAAGTCAAAAGAATATTTCAACACTTTGAAGAATCAAGTGCTCATCCTGGTCATTACAGTCTTAAAATCCCAATATACAACTGGCAAAAGCAGAGAGTCCAGAAGAAAAAAATAAAGCATTTCCAAAATATCATTTGACTACGATAAAGAGTTTACATCTTAAAGCTTCCAAAGCATGCCAGGGAGTGGTGCATACCTTTAATCCCAGTGCTTAGGAGGCAGAAGCAGGTAGATTTGTTGAGTTTGAAACCTGCCTAATCTACAGAGAGAGTTCTGGGACAGCCAGGGCTACACAAAGAAATCCTGTCCCTTTGGAAGTCACATGTCAGATATCCTGCAGATCAGATATTTACATTATGATTCAAACAGAAGCAAAGTTACAGTTATGAAGTAGCAACAAAACAATTTTATGGTTGGGGGTCACCACAGTATGAGAAACTGTATTTAAGAGGTTGCAGCATTAGAAAGGTTGAGAACCACTGCTCCAAAGGATTAAGACACCCATTGTGGCAACTGGACACCACCAAACACCACCGTACAAACAGCTCAACAGAAGGCAGAGCTACCATGACACTTGTTAACTAAATGCAAGGCCTCAGGGTTTCAGACACTTAGCAACTCTTATTAGAAGATGACAAGAGAAAACATGGCAGGAGGAGCTAAAAGAAAGACTATGACAGAAAGTTCCCTGACTAAACACTTTTACTGTTCTTCTTAACGTGTGTGTGTATCCAGTGCACAGGGTCAGAGGACAACCTGGGTTTCAGGAACTGGTCACTGGCTGTCAGGCTTGCTGTTAGCTGCCTTTACCCACTGAGCCATCTCACTAGTTCAATGCCTTTCTTTTTCCAAAGGGTGTGATTCTCATTTTGAAAATGGTCCCAAGTAATTCCCAGAGACGTTCCCCAGTGGTAGATGGTTTATGTGATACAGGTGCTGACAGCCAGTACTGTAACACGCACGCGCTTGTTAGACAAGAACGATTATTCTGAATAATAAATCAGCTGGCAATATTGTAACCAGAATCTAGTTTTGCCATCATGGTATCCTTTTAATACTACTCTAAAATAAGAATGAAGAAATGATCATTCAGCACCATGAAATCAAAATCTATTTGGATTTTCCTGCTGTTACCACATAGGTAAAAAAACCAGGGAAGTTTAAAAAAAAAATATTAAGAAAAGGTATGGGCTGGAGGGATGGCTCAGCGGTTAAGAGCACTGACTGTTCTTCTAGAGGTCCTGAGTTCAGTTCCCAGCAACCACATGGTAGCTCACAACCATATGTAATGGGATCTGATGCTCTCTTCTGGTGCATCTGAAGACAGTGACAGTGTACTCACATATATAAAATAAATAAATGTTTAAAAAAAAAGAAAAAAGAAAAAGTATGTTTGAGATCTGTTAGCTTTCTCTAATATTAAATCATGCTCACATTAGCATACACAGTGTCCATCAGCTATGAGCGGCCCGTGCTGTGTAGCAGGTAGCAAAAGCCTATCAAGAGGACCCACGTACAATGCGTTTTTATAAACTGGCATGTTTAAACTTTTTGTTCATTTTGTTATATTGTTTGTCTACTTTTTGAGAAAAGGTTTCTCTGTGTAGCCCTGGATTTCTTATAACTTATGATGTAGATCAGCCTGGCCTTGAACTCAGAGTTCCACCTGCCTCTGCTTCCAGAGTGCGAGTCACCACGGCTTGGCTAAATTTAATATTTTTTAAAAGTTACAAAACTTCCAAAATTAATATAACAACAATAACCCATTAATACTTAGAACTAGCAAGAACATGAAATTCACACATAGCAGGGCTATTTTCAGAAACAAATGGACAGAATCCATAAACACTGAACTTTAGGTATACAGACCACAGGAGTACAAACATACTCAAAAGACATGCACAAGAAGCTTCATAAATGGGCATCACCCAGAGAATTCCCCAGTTCCAAAACCTAAATGGCCATCAAATGCAGAATACATATATTATGATATCTGTGTCTTCTGCTGCAGACTGCCACAGCGACAGGAAGAGGATAAACTAGTAGTATATGCACCCACATGGGCAGAAACAATGCTGCTTTTCAAAAGCCAAACACTCCACTATATATAGGGATGCAAATCAGCAGACTGTACCCATGCAGGGAAGAAAAGGTTGAGGATGAGGTTCATGTGGTGGCCAGTGATGTTCTTTACTGATATGGAAGGTGGTAATGTGGATAACTATACTTCATAAAAGTCACTGAGTTGTCACCTACCATACATATTTAAAATTTAAAAAGATACCCATAAATTTTTAAAATTCAAAGACTATATACATATATTAATATGGAAAGATGCCCTTGATATATAAAGTATATACTTTTATGAGTATATAATTTTAAATGCCCTGTATTACATTTATATCTATATATCAAAAACTTGGAGATACGTACTATAAATCTAAAATTGTAAATTTTGCCTGTATTTCTACCACTAAAACTTTCTCAATCTTTCTATAAATGTTTTAATGTCTGGCTTTTGACACTGAATATTTTAGTTTCTGTTCATTCTTTTACAAACAGTGCAATTAAAGTAAATGAAGACTTATAAAGAGAAGTCCACTTCTGCCTTTTGTCTGCAGTTTTACTCTGAGGTAAGCATGTCATCACACACTTTTCTTCTCTGTGTAATTATGAATGTAATCAAACAAAGGGAAGAGCGAGTGATACAGGCCGTCTTCCTGACTCACCTCGGATTTGGACCATAAATGCAGAAAACGAACCAGTTAACCAAGCCATTTTCCAGAAGAGGCATTGCAAAACAGACAAACAGCAAATGTCACACTCGGAAGTGATTTTCTCTAGGGTCCTTGACCCACAATCCTGACTGCTCTGGAGCTCTGTGGGACTTGACATTCAGGTCCCAGCAGCTTCTCTGCACTGTCAGCTCTGCTACTTCACTTGGGAGAAAATTCCAGACAGTCTCCTCCCTGCTGTGGAAGAAAATCTCAGGAAAAGTTTCAGCTCTTCAAAAACCTCTTCTTTTCTACCTCTTGTAGTGGAAGTCAGGACAAATTTACATATAATTTACATATAACGCCTAAAACTAAGCCCTGCTTAATTTCTTTCCAGTGAGAAAGTAAGCCCCTTGTATCAAAGGGGTTGGAAGCAGTCTTTAGCCCCTTCCAATTATAATGCTTGTGAACTTCAGCTTTACTGGCTCCTCTCTGGAGTTTAGACACCAGGCTTCCTCCACTAGAGGGCTTCAACTAGAACCCAGCCTTCTAAATCTAAATATGAGACTCTGGCTCACTCTCCATGTTTTGTTTTGTTTCCTGCCACAACTTACTGGCTCTTCACATGTCACCATCCTTGGAATGAGGGACACAGCTCCTCCAGAGCATCATTTTGGCTCCAGGTGCTATGTCAGCTTTCCACTCATTAGTGGCCACTGGGACTCCATATTTAAGCCTCTTTCTTAGATCATCATAATTATCAACAATGATTTAAAATGTCATGTAAATGCAAGAGATTCTCAGGGCACAGCCTGTTCTTGGAAACCACTGGCTAGGCAGCTTTAATGAGAATTTCTCGTAGGCCAACACAGTAAGCCTAATCCGTTATCCCCCTCCCTCATCTGCTTATCTACCTATAGAAGATAGCTCGGCTTAACCTCTTACTCAGTCTCCCCTAAAGCTTACATTTTTACCAAAGCTCTTTCTTCTAGTCATCACTCCTCCGTTCTGGAAATCAGTCTCTTTTACCTGAACCACTATAACAAGTGATGACACGAACAGGCCATCTCAAAACCACAAACTATAAAATCCTTATGAATGTTCCTCTTAAATTGAGCATTACACATTTTTCAGCAATTTTCTACCTCAATCAGAGATATGTTTAGATATGTTTTGTTATATTTGAGCCAGAGTCTCACTAGATAGCCCTGGCTGGCCTGGAAATCAATATGTGTCTCAGGCTTGACTCCCACACTTACGCTTCCTACCTTAGTGCTTTGGAGTGCCACATTATAAGTGTGTGTCACCACAGAGCTAATGATTCAATTTTTGTTTGTTTGTTTGTTTTGAGACAGGGTTTTCTGTGTAGCTCTGGCTGACCTTGAACTCAGAAATCCGCCTACCTCTGACTCCCAAGTGCTGGAATTAAAGGCATGCGCCACCACTGCACGGCTTAATGATTCAATTTTTAAGCTAAATACTCTCATTCTCTATAAAAATTCAAATATGTCGAACACACATAAGAAAATACTTCTCTTCCACCATTTTCTTATTTATTACCTTAGAATCATTCTTGTTTGTTTGGTATGGATGCATAAGATCTTCCCAATACATGTAAGACATAAACTTTTAAAGAGCATACATTTTTGTTTCAACACACAGTAAGGGACTGACTTTTCTCCACTTTGCACACTATACATCTAATTCCTCACTTAACCCAGGGGAACAACAACCTCAAGAGACCTCTAGCTATGTCTTGTAAGGACACTTCTTTCTGCTGTTGTATTTCGTCTTATTATCTTGTGTTGTTTGATTGACTGCAGGCAGTGTCTCACTCTGTAGCCTGAGCTGGTTTTAAACTGTTGTTATTCTTTCTCACTCAGCCTCCTGAGTGCTGGGATTAGGGCTGAGTCATCATGACCAGCTTCATGGTGACTTTTTATTGACTCCTGCTTTTAAAGCCTTTTAAAATTTCTATTGTGTGTATGAATGATGTACACCCACATGTGTGTGTGCCTGCTGTCCATGGAGGCTGGAAGAGGGTGTTAGATTCAATTTTTTTTCTTTTGGTTTCTCTGTATCACCCTGGCTATCTTAGAACTCACTCTGCAGACCAGGCTGGCCTCAAACTGAGAAATTCACCTGCCTCTTGCCTCCCAAGTGCTGGGATGAAAGGTGTGCACCACCACTGCCCAGCTTAGATTCAATTTTTAAGCTAAAGCTTAAACAACCTAGCTAAGCTGTTTCTGCATTTCTGACGTATATTGTCTGGAATACTAGAGGCTTATCTTTCAAGATGCTAATAAATTCTGGGATAAAATTTTATGCAGCAACAGATGACTAAGCCACACACATTAACTCTGGAACCTCTGTCTTTACTGTAATCTTCACATTAACTTCTGATCTTTAGTCAGCACTTTCATTCTGTCCTGACCCAGAGTTTCTACCATAACTTACTCAGGGATAGGTTTAAATGGATTCAAGATTTTCTCATTCCCCAGTTTTCTGACTTTGAAGCCCTGTATGTTTGTTGTAAACTGAGGTATATTCTACAAAGGGCAAACAATAAGTTTTGAAAATGTGTATGTGTGTGACTCAAAATATAGCTCTCTCCCTGCACCTTCTTAGTTCTGATTTCAGTTAATACATAAATTTTGCATTTTCAGTTTAACTCTTGTTAGCACTATCTCACCACAGAACTCTTAATAGTAGACAAGTGGACTGGTGCTGTGTTAGCCAGGCCTTATCCACTTGAGGGTCTGTATCCCAGTTTCATATTTGGAAGACAATGTTCCAGAGATAAATTGGGGTCACTGTCCCTTCAGGATCTGTTCAGCTGCAGTAAAGTGAGTAGAAAGGGTATACAGCAAGAATCTGTACCAATGGCATGCCTCTGTGAAACGAAAGAAAGCAAGACAACTTCCACAAAGACACTGACAAACATGCTCAAAGGCACCCTTTTCAAGGCTGTGTAAACTACCAAGGGCTCAGCATGCAGCACCTACACAGCAGCTCACAATCATCTGGAATTCCAGATCCAGGGATCCAACAACAGGCCTCCATGAGGGTGCACATCAACATCATCACCTCCCCCATACACACACACTAGAAATAAATATGTCTTTAAAAAGAAGAGTCAATAGAAAGTGACCCTGAAGCTGGTCATGGTGACTCAGGCCCTAATCCTCAGGAGGCTAAGGGAGAAAGAGTACCAAGAGTTCAAAGCCAGCTCAGGGTACAGAGTGAGACACTGCCTGCAATTAATCAAAATCCAAACAACACAACATAGCAAACACAATACAACCACAGAAAGAAGTGTCCTTACAGACACTAGGATAGTGTACTTATTTGACATAGGAACAGTCAAAATGACCACAGAAAAGGATGAGAAGAATGGCTTACCTACAAAAACTATCAACTGAGACAATTATATGGAAGAGCTAGACAGAAATTTTAGAGTATAAAAGTATAAATGAAATGAAAAGTTTACTGGCAGGGTTCCATAGCAAGTAGAAGTCGCAGAAGCATTCATCACTGCATTGCATAGGTCAGCTGAGATGACTCATGGGGAACAGAAGACAGGAAGGGACACCATACATGCCAAATACAGGGGAGACTCTCAGGACACACCTAAGTCAATAAAGACAAGTTTGAGAAAATAATGGCTAAAATCACAGGAATTTTGATGAAAAATCTTAACATTTTAAGGTGCCCAGTGATCTTCATGTATGTTAACCCAAAATTTCACACCTATAAGCACCATAAATCAGTATCCCCTTCCCCTAAAACAGGACTGGTGAGATGTCTCAGCACATAGAGGTACAGCCAAGTAGGACAGCCTGAGTTCAACCAACATGGTGGATGGAGAGACCGGTTCCCAGAAGTTACCCTCTGATCTCCACAGCCTACATACGCCTCCACCCACACACACAGAATAAACAAAACTGTAATAAAAATGCTTTAAAATCAAAGATAAGCCGGGCAGTGGTAGCACACACCTTTAATCCCAGCACTTGGGAGGCAGAGGCAGGCAGATTTCTGAGTTCAAGGCCAGCCTGGTCTGCAGAGTGAGTTCCAGGACAGCCAGGGCAATACAGAGAAACCCCGTCTTGAAAAACAAACAAACAAACAAAAAATCAAAGATAAGAAGTAAAAGGGAAAAGAAAGATTACGTACAAGGCGTGTTCACCTGGACCTATAATCACCGAAAACCCAGATGCATAGAGGCCAGTGTACACAGCACAATTAGCAACAGCCCAGGCAGTATCTCCTACCACAGCCCAGGTATCCTACTGTAGCAAGCTCTGAATATTCCAACACAGCTGAAACACAAGAAAAGGATTTTAAAACCAAGTTTATGAGGAAGATAGAAGTCCTCAAAGGGAAATAAATAAATTCCTTAAAAAAAAAAAAATCCAGGAAAAGAGAAACAAAAAGTTGGAAGAAATGAATAAATCCCTTAAAGAAGGCCAAGGAGGGTGGGGAGAACAGTTGAAGGAAACAAAACTGTTCCTGAAAATGGAAATAGAATAAAGAAAACACAAATTGAGGGAATTGTGTTGTGAAAAATCTAGATAAGTGAACAGGGACTATAGAGGCAAGCTTCACCGAAAGAGGTGAAGGCACAGATCTTAGGCACTGCAGATACAATAGACAAAATAGATATAGTGGACAATAAAAATATTAAGTCTAAAAATTCCTGACACAAAACATCCAGGAAATCTGGGACACCATGAAAAGACCAAATCTAAGAAAAATAGGAACAGATAAAGGAGAAGAATCCCAGCTCAAAGGTTTGGAAAATATTTTTAACAAAATCATAGTGGAAAAATTTTCTAACCTAAAGAAGGAAGTCCCCTTTTATATGGTAAGGGGACTTGAAAAGAAAGTGTTTTGATATAAAAATCAAAACACTAAACATACTGAACAAAGAAAAAAATACTAAAAGCTGAAAGGAAAAAGGAACAAGTAGCACATAAAAGCAGACCTGGGCCATAAAGCAAGCCTCAACAATACAGAAAAACTAAATACCCCCTGCACATATTAGACTATACCATAGAACAAAGCTGGATTTCAACAACAACAACAACAACTTCTTCAGAAACTACAAAAACTTACAAACTCATGGAAACTGAACAACTCTCTACTGAATGTGAGAAGTTCATTTTTCATATTCCATTTATCTCCACCCAGATATTAGGTCACAAGCCATATTCTAAGTTAGGTACTTGCTCTCTCAGCTAATCCATCTAACTGAGTCACTTTAAGGCTGGAAGCTGCAGCTTCTGGTTAGCACCTCAAAGTGACACAGTGAGAGGCTAGAGAAAGCAGCCTGCAGGAATTTTGGGACTATACAGGGAGAAAAGGAGAGGGGGACTATCTCTGCCCTTTGTTCTCAGTACTTGTAGGACTCTCAGAGCAGGTGTTCACATGGTAAAAAGCTCACTTCGAGTCTGCATATAAATTCAATCATAAACTGAATGAGAGGTTATAACCTACTTGCATATACTAGAATTATCAGAGAATGCCTACTTGCAAATACTAGGAGTAATTATCTTAACTTTCACCATTTGTTTCTAGCTTGCAGGGTCATGGAAAGTTTAAGACTGTAACTAAGCCATCTTTGAAGTTTTGTTTAAATAAACCCAGCCAATATCTTATCTCCTGTTTTTGCACCTGGGATTCTGTGGTGTATATCTTCTTTATGACCTTCGGTTAATGGTTTCTGTAACCTCTTGGAATGTGCCCTAAGTTTTAGAAGTCTGCTGTTATCTCGGAAGCAATTAAGCAGTCCTGTTTTAGAAAGGACTGGAATGTCTCTATCTGGGTTGCCATTCTGAATGATGGTGACCCTTGCATGCTAGATGTTTCTACAGAATAAACACTCTTTGATTTGCATACTATCTGAGTCTAGGGCCTTCCTTTATTGATTTTTGGACCTTACAAATGAAAACTCAGTCAAGACAGAAATAAAAAAAATAAAAAACAACTTAAAGACTTTCTAGAATTCAATGAAAATGAATACACAGCATACCCAAACTTATGGGACACAAAGAAAGTGGTGCTAAGAAGAAAGTTCATAGCACAAAGTGCCTTCATAAAGAAATTAGAGAAATCTCATACTGACAATCTAACAGCACTCTGGACAGCTCTACAACAAAAACAAACAGCTGGGCAATGGTGGCACATGCCTTTAATCCCAGCACTTGGGAGGCTGAGGCAGGTGGATTTCTGAGTTCAAAGCTAGCCTGGTCTACAGAGTGAGTTCCAGAACAGCGAAGGCTATGTAGAGAAACCATGTCTTGAAAAACCAAAAAACAAACAAACAAACACAAGAGGAGTAGGCAGCAGGAAATTATCAAATTGAGGGCTTGAAATCAATACAATAGAAACAGAGAGCAATACAAAGAGTCAATGAGTTGGTTTGGTTTTGCGGGTATGTGTGTGAAAATCAACAAGATAGACAAACTGTTCAGTATCCAAACTAATTAAAAGACATGAAGAGAATATCCAAATTAACAAAATCAGAAACAATAAGTAGAATATATCAACAGACACCAAGGAAATCCAAGGAATTACAAGGTCATACTTTAAAAACCTATACTCTACAAAATTGAAAAATCTAAAAACAAAACAAAACAAAACAAAAACCCACAGGATAATTCTCTTGATAGATACCACTTGCTAAAGTTAAGGTCATATAAGCAACTTAAGACATATAACCCTAAGGAAATAGAAGCAGTAATTAGAAGACTCTCAATCAAAAAAAGCCCAGTGTAGGACAGTTTTAGCACAGAATCCTACAGACTTTCAAAATAGGGACAATACTCCTTAAACTATTTCACAGTAGAAATGGAAGAAACAATGCCAAATTCATTCATGAGGCCATAGTGACCCTGATGCCCAAACCACATAAAGATTCAACTAAGAAAGAGAATTACAGACCAATTTCCCTTATGAACATAGATGCAAACAAGAACCACAAAACAGCAACAACAACAACAACAAACCTCAATAAAGTACTCTCAAACTGAATCTAAGAACACAGCAAAAAGATTATCTACCATGACCAATTAGATTTTATCCCAGAGAATCAGAGATGGTTCAATATAAGAAAAATCAGTCATTGTAACTTACTATATAAACAAACTGCAAGAAAAAACAAAAACACATGACCATCTCATGAGATGTTGAAAAAAACCTTTGACAAAATCCAATACCCCTTCAGGATAAAAGTCTGGGTGAGATAAGGGATACAAGGTACACACGCCTGTCTTAGTCAGGGTTTCTATTCCTGCACAAACATCATGACCAAGAAGCAAGTTGGGGAGGAAAGGGTTTATTCAGCTTACTTCCACATTGCTGTTGATCACCAAAAAAAGTCAGGACTAGAATTCAAGCAGGTCAGGAAGCAGGGGCTGATGTAGAGGCCATGGAGGAATGTTCCTTACTGGCTTGCTCAGCTTGTTCTCTTATAGACCCCAGAGATGGCATCACCCACAAGCAGCCCTACCCCCTTGATCACTAATTGAGAAAATGTCCCACAGCTGGGTCTCATGGAGGCATTTCCTCACCTGAAGCTCCCTTCTCTGTGATAACTCCAGCCTGTGTCAAGTTGGCACACAAAACCAGCCAGTACAATGCCTAAATATAATAAAGGGAATTACATCAAGCACATAGACAATATCAAATGAAATGGAAAGAAGCTAAAATGGGGACAAGTCTGACTACCCTCTCCACACCTGTTCAATATAGTACTTGAAGTTCCAGCGAGAGCAAAAAACAATCAAAGGGGGTCAGGGAATATAAACCAGAAAGGAAGAAATCCAAGTATTGTTATTTGCAGATGATATGATAGTATGTAATAAAAGACCCAAATAATTCTACCAGGGAACTCCTACAACTAATAAACACCTTCAGTAAAGTGGCTGAATACAAGATTAAATAAACAGGCAAACAAATCAGTAGCCTTCCTATATGGACTGAGAAAGAAATCAAGGAAATAACACCCTTCACAATAGCTAACAAGTAATATAAAATACCTTGGGGTCACCCCTAACGAATCAAGTGAAAGACCTGTATGATAAAACCTTCAAGCCTTTGAAGAAAGAAATTGAAGAAGATAGCAGAAGATGGAAAAATCTCCCATGCTCATAGATTAGTAGAATTAACATAGTAAAAATGGCCATCCTACTAAAAGTAATCAACAGATTAAACACATACCCATCAAAATTCCAACACACCTCTATAGAGACTTTGAAAGGACAATCCTCATCTTCATATGAAAAAACAAAAAGCCAAGGATTAAAATAATAAAAGAACTTCTGGTTATATCACCATCCCTGATTTCAAGCCGTTATTACAGATTTATAATAATAGAAACCAAATAGTACTGGCATAAAAGCAGACACGTTGATCAATGGAAGCAAAAACAAGACCCAGACATAAACCCATACCTATGGACACCTGATTTTTGATAAAGGAGCCAGAAAAGCAAAATGGAAAAAAGAAAACATCTTCAACAAACAGTGCTGGTATAACTGGATGTTGACTGTAGAAGAATGCAAATAGAACCATATTTATAACCCTGCTCAAAATTCAAGTCCAAGTGGATCAAAGATCTCAATATAACACCAGATATATTGAGCCTGATACAAGAGAAAAGTGGGGAATAATAGCTTTGAACACACTGGCACAGGAGACAACTTCTTAAACAGAATACCAGTAACATAAGCATGAAGAGCAACAATTAATAAATGGGACCTGATGAAACTGAAAAGCTTCTGTAAGACAAAGGACACCATCAATAGGACAAAATGGCAGCCCACAGAATGTACTCACTGATAAGTGGATATTAGTCCGGAAGCTTGGAATATCCAAGATACAATCCACAAACCACAAGAAACTCAAGTAGAAAGAAGACCAAAGTGTGGATATTTTAATCCTTCTTAAAAGGGGGAACAAAATACCCATGGAAGGAGTTTCAGAGACAAAGTGTGGAGCAGAGACTGAAGGAAAGACAATCCAGATACTGCCCCACCTGGGAATCCTTCCCATATACAATCACCAAATCTAGACACTATTGTGGATGCCAGCAAGTGCCTGGCCTGATATAGCTGTCTTCTGGATGCTCTGTCAGTGCCCGACTAATACAGATGTAGAGGCTCACAGCCATCCATTGGACTGAGCACAGGGTCCCCAATAAAGGTGCTAGAGAAAGAACCCAAGGAGCTGAAGGGGTTTGCAGCCTCTTAGGATGAACAACAATATGAACTAACCAGTACCCCCAGAGTTCCCAGGGACTAAACCACCAACCAAAGAGCACACATGGTAGGACGCCTGGCTCCAGCTGCATATGTAGCAGAGGATGGTCTAGTCAGTCATCAATGGGAGGAGAGGCCCTTGGTCCTTCTAAGGGGAATGCCAGGGCCAGGAAACAGGAGAGGATGGGTTGGTGGGGGGGGGGTAGGGGGAGAATAGGGTTTTTTTCTGGAGAGGACACCAGGAAAAGGGGTAACATTTGAAGTGTAAATAAAGAAAATATTTAATTTTTTAAAAAAGGTACTTTCAAAACAAACAAAAACAAAACAAAACAAAAAGGTTTTCACCAACTCCACATCTGATAGAAGGCTAATATCCAAAATTATAAATAATTCAGCTTTGGTACACATCTTTAATCCTAGCACTTTGGAGGCACAAACAGGAGGATCTCTGAGTTTGAAGCCAGCCTGGCCTGCTACGCAGTGAGTTCCAGGACAGTCAGGGCTACACAGAGAAACCCTGTCTGAAGAACAAAACAAAATTAACCAAAAAAAGAACTCTGGTGCCAGGCTGTGGTGGCACACTCCTTTAATCCCAGCCAGCACTTGGGAGGCAGAGGAAGACGGATTTGAGTTTGAGGCCAGCCTGGTCTACAGAGTGAGTTCCAGGACAGCCAAGGCTATACATAGAAACCCTGTCTTGAAAATCCAAAAAAAAAAAAAAAAAAAAAAAAAAAAAAAAGATTCCATCTTACACTTGTTCAATAACACAAGTGATAGATCACGCTGGTGAGGATGTGGAGCAAGGGGAACATCCTTGCTGGTGAAATGCAAATTTGTAAAATCACTATGGAAATCAGTGTGCCAATGAAAATGGGAATCAAACAATTTCAAGACCAGCTATGCCACTTTTGGGCATTTACCCAAAGAATGCTCCATCATACCACAAGGACACTTGCTCAACTATGTTCACAGTGGGTTTATTCATAATAGCCAGAAATTGGAAACAGTGCAGATGTCCCTAAACTGAATGAATAAAGAAAATATAAAAATATTACTCATCAGTTAAAAAAAAAATGACAACATGAAATGTACAGGCAAATGGTTGGAATCATCCTGAGTAAGGTAACTCAGAGCCAGAAAGACAAACATGGTGTGTACTTACTTATAAGCTGATTATTAGCTGGTAAGTAATTGATAATCATGCTACAATCTACAGACCCAGGGAGGCTAAGTAACAGGGAGAGCTTGAGGAGGGAAACATGGGTCTCCTGGGAAGAGGAAATACAATTGATTTTGCAGGTGGACTAGGGGCAAGTCAGAGTGAGAACAGGAGGGATCAGATGTGAGGGTAGAGGGAGAGACAACTGGAAAAGGAAGGCATTTACAGGGTGATGTAGAAACCTAGTGCAATAGAAACTCTCTGCAATCTACAAGGGTGGGTCCTGAGAAGGACTCCTACTAATGGAGGATATATAGAGCCTGAACATCTTCTGTAAGCAGGCAAGGCTACCAGTGGTGGGTCTAGGACACCAATCTAGCCACCAAACCTTCCACCTACAATCTGTCCTGCCCACAAAATGTGCTAGGGCAGTGATGGAGAAGAACATGTAGGAGTGACCAACCAATGACTGGTCTATTTGAGGCCCATGCCACAAGAGGGAGCCCAAGCCTGACATTGCCTAGATAACCAGTAACCAGAAGCTGAATAACCCAGAGACCTATAATACAACCAAATGCAATGGGGGTGTGGGGTTGTCTATGAAATGATCTCCAGTGATGTTTTGCTATACTCATAGACTGGTGCCTAGTCCAGTCATCATCAGCTGGAGGGAGGACCACAGAGATATTAGGTGACACAGAGAAACACAGCTAGATATTAGGTAAAGAGAGAGTCCAGGTTGGAGGTCTCCATTAGGTCCCTCCTCTTAGAGTTAAGGGAAATCTGTAGAAGAATGGGCAGAGAAATTGTGAGAGCCAGAAGGGAGCACAATTTCAAGAGCACAGGGAGAGGATAACCCCACAGAATGAACTAAGCAGTACTCATAGAGACAGAATCAGCAGTTGTAGAACCTGCATGGGTCTGAGCTAAGTCTTCTCCATCTATGTTATGGTTGTTGGCTTGGTGTTTTAGAGGGGGGACTCCTGACAATGAGAGTGGGGGACATCTCTGACTATTTTGCCTGATCTTAGAACCCTTCTTCTCCTACTGGGTTGCCTTGCCCACCTAGGTTTGTGCCTGGTCTTATTATATCTTGTTATGCTGTGCTCAGTTATGTCCCTCAGAGGCTTGCTCTTTTCTAGGGAGAGATAGGTGTGGGGGTGGATTTGGGGGAAAAGGAAGGTCCAGGGAAATGGGAATAATGATGGGAGGGGAAGCTGAAGTTGAGAAGTATTATATGAGAGAAGAAAAAAGGAACAGTATATATTCAACTATATGCTGTTTATAAGAAACATATTCAGACAACTATGTTGAAAGCAAAATTAGAAAAGGCAGATCATGGAGACAGCAGACACCACTAGACAAAATAAACTGTAATAAAAAACCTTGATACTACAAAAAGCCTGAGCTACATATACATAGCAAGACTCTGTGTTGAGCACAAACACCCTACTTTCCAGAAATAAAATAGTTAGAGAGCCATAAGGAAACAATACGTGCACAGGAAACAAAGCCTAGCAAACATTCTATCCAGCACATGCAGAAAACATGTCACTTTCAAATGTTTACCAAGGTGACATTTACTCCAATTTTAGAGGATGACACGTCCCTCAGTCCTCAAACTGCAGGGAAGTGTACATGGAACAGTCTCCAGAAAAGGTGACACTATTTCTGGAAGAAATTAACAGCTTATTTCTCCAGCTGCAATGGGATCAGCGGCATCTAGAAGCAGCAGTGGTGGAGTGCATGCCTAAAACACAGAAGATCCTGAGTTAAATGAGAAAAAGAAAACAGAAGGAAAAAAACCCTGGGAAACCCAGCATCACATAGAAATTAAACAATGCTTTCCTAACCAACGAGCCAAGGAAGAAATTATAAAATAAGTCTGAGATGTTAGAAAGAAAAATATGTCATAAACTTTCACAATGGAGAGATGGAGGCAGTGCTTTGGCAGGCGCTTACAGTCGAGAGTGCCTCTTCAGCTACATATGCGAACTAAAAGCAAAGGAACTCAGTATTAAAGCAGTGGTGAGGCTGGGGCGCTTCTCTGCAGACATAAAAAGGGGCATAAGGAAATTCTGTGAACAGTGGTATGGCAACCAAATCTGTAATCAAGGTAACGTGAACAACATTGTAGGGAAAAAAACTAAATTACCAACTATTCCCAACTCAATCCACGAAAGCAGTGCTGCTCACAACCAGACCAGATGAAGGTTCTGAGAGCAAAGAGGACTATGGCTGGATATCCCATATGAATGCATATGTAAAAATTCTCACCAAAATACCAGAAAACTGAATCCAACCACATATTCACTCAATAAATGAAAGTCAACTAAAGTTACATTCTATACTAGTCTACAACAATATATAAGAAAACCAGCAACAGAGCATCTGACCAAGCCAGTATCGATTACCCAAAGTCCCACAAATCTTATTATGATTGTCTTAGTTAGAGTTTTACTGCTTTGAACAGACACCATGACCAAGGCAAGAATCATAAAGGACAACATTTAATCGGGGCTGACTTATAGGTTCAGGATTCAGTCCATTATCATCAAGGTGGGAACATGGCAGCATCTAGGCAGACATGGTGCAGGAGGAGCTGAGAATTCTACATTTTCATCTGAAGGCTATTAGCAGAATACTTTCAGGCAGCTAGGATGAGGGTCTTAAAGCCCACACCCACAGTGACAAATTTATTCCAATAGGGCCACACTTTCTAATAGTGCCACTCCCTGGGCCGAGCATATACAAATAACCACAGTGATTCTAATACCAGGCAGTACATAAACAAGCTGTGATTTAGACTGACTCTTGCTAGGACATATTCTTTTTAAACTTGTAATGGTGTGTTTATTTTAAAAATTGGGTCTGGGCTTCATTTTCTAAAACACAGAACTCATGCATGTCATATAAATTAAAAAAGAAAAGAATTAAGTCATTTTTGTATCCATACCCTCCAGCTAACTCTCTTACTCTGCGTAAAACAGTTGCCTTATTTGTTTCTGATTCGACGGTAACACATAATGCAAATGAGTCATAATTTACCTAATAGCTTCCATCTGATGGACACAGGTTATTCACAGCTTATGCTACCATATCACATACAATAAACATTATTATAGCATCACCCTTCAAAATATAAGAAAGTATTTCTGTAGGATAAACTCCTGAAAGATAAATTAGATGGTTAAAACTGGAGGACTTAAAAGAAAAAAATGTTACTAAGACAAGAGTTGTATTTTAAAGAATCAAGTAAATCAATTATAGACTGGAGCTGTCATAGCTCTGTGGATCAGCATTTATCTAGAATGCATTAAGGACCAGATGACTTACTCCCCTCTGTGTGTGTCTAAGTAGAAACCTTATCTTGTGTGATACATGGACATTATAGTCAATGAATCAAATAAGTGTTTACTTAGCACCTACTGTACTGAAAAGGTAGGCAAAATCATCTAAGTAGTAAACGTTAATAGCTGGTTGAAATTAGGCTATCCTACAAGATGTTATAATACAGTTTCTGCTTAATAAATGTGATAATATTTTTTGCTAACACAGGATAATTTCCAAGTTAAAAGCAAAGACAGCTAACACTATATATGTATATATGTGTGTGTATGTGTATGTGTGTGTGTGTATTGTATGTCACCAATTGGCACAAAAAGAGAAAAGAATTACACATGTACTTATTTGCTTATAAATATATAAAATACCTCTAAAGAAACTAGTATTTATCTATTCTGGGAAAGACAAGAAAAAAAAAAAAAGACAGAAGGAAGAGCTTTAATACCATACCCTCCTTTGAAATCCATACCTCAGGAATATAATTCTCTAACACAGAAAATTACCTTAATGCAGGAAGGAGAGCACATGTCCAGAGCCTTTGCATTGGAGCACAAACCCAGCCTGGTAACAGTGAAACCCCCATTAAAAATCGGGATAGGTGGGTGAAGTGGAAACTTAAGAGTTCTTTGGAGAGGCAATTGTGTTAGATGGTGTTTTGCTGGGGCAAACACGTGGAAGAGTAGGAGTGTTTTCCTCAAGTGGACACAGGTGAAAGACTAAGGCAGACTCATGAAGGAACATTTCACTGAAGCAGACACAAGAGAGAACATTCTGCTAAAGCAAACACTTAAAAGGACACAGGATGAACGATTCTTTGCTAATAATACCCATGTATTGGTCCACCATACATTGCATAGTTGAGCTCCATTTTTCAGGACTCTTCGATTCAGGCTGATTGGACACATGTGCTGAGGCAACACACATGCTGAACCATGTGAGGACATGTGATGTTTGGAGGGTATAAAGAATGAGAGAGCCTAGGTTTGCTTATAGAGCTAGCTGTAAGATGCTTGTGGGTCTCACGTCTTCACTAATCTTCGATTCCCTGAGAGAGGCACAGCAGAGAACTTCTCCTGGCATCCCTCGGGGTCCTTGCTGCTGACTCAAGCCGAGGCTGAGGGCTGGCTCTCTCTCTGGTAGGTCATGTCACCACTGCTGGTAACCCAACTCTACCAAACTGGGTTGCTGGTGTTCCTGTGAAGTGTTTGTGAGTGGATCCAGCTGCCGCTGACTGCTGCCCTGTAAACTCAACTGCCAATCTCCAGACAACACAGACGGGAAGTTGCTCCAAAGAACCTTTCTAAACAGGTCCGCTTCCCTTATATCCTTTCTTTCCCACTACCTCTGGTGGACGGTGGGTTACAAGGGAGGATAAAACATTTAAGACCCATCAGTAAAAGTAAGGTTTGAAAAAAATTAAAGATACAGGTGGGATAATACTTTTAAATTTATTCTTTCTACAAGTTCCTGTTATATACTGAGGGCTATTAAAAATGTGGTTAACATATTTAGTCTTGAGTAGCCTAGCTCCATAAACAGGCACTGAATGCTGGTGAGAGTTAAGCAGAGCCGAGACTCAAAATTGGGGTTCAAGCTTTTCCTGGGTTTGGAACTGGATAAATTACTCGGAGAAACCTTGCTCTAGAAAGCAGGCAATTAACCACATGAAGCTTATTCTGAACCCAGGCCCTACATAGCTCTAATTATATTCTTGGCCCTCTACGTGCATTCTCTCCGCACTGACCTGCCTATGCTTAAGAACCCTGACTGCAGTGAACGAGAGGACAGGTCCTTGCCTTGGTTTTCTTATCTGTAACTGTGGGACTTCACGCCTGTTTCTCAATTATATAAAGCAGTTAGCATAGCATCTAGCACTTGGTAAGTGTCACATCAATTGCAGCTAAAAATAAAAACTCTTTAAAAGGAGGTTTGGCCTAGAGTGTGCATGCCAGG
This sequence comes from Mastomys coucha, assembly GCF_008632895.1. Lineage (NCBI taxonomy): Eukaryota > Metazoa > Chordata > Mammalia > Rodentia > Muridae > Mastomys > Mastomys coucha. Next base: position 51,573,259 of record NW_022196915.1, read on the forward strand.
ACCAAACAGAACTGGCTTTAGAACTCATGTGAGCCATTTGCCCAATGACAAGGCCAAACCAGAGCCTGAATACAGAGATCAACAATCTAAGAGACATTAGTCTTTTTTTTTTTTCCTGAGAAGGGTTTCTCTGTGTAGCCTTGGCTGTCCTGGAACTCACTCTGTAGACCAGGCTGGCCTCGAACTCAGAAAACCCCCTGCCTCTGCCTCCCAAAGTGCTGGGATTAAAGGTGTGCACCACCACTGCCTAGCGAGACATTAGTCTTAATATTTCAAAGACAGGGTATCTCCTGGAAAAATCATGGCAAACTAGTGTAAGAGCCTTCAAAAATCATCTAAGTAGTGGGAGAAATTAGGTGCAAAAGGCAACCTTTCTGTTTAAAAAAAAAAAAAAAAACTTTCAAAAGAAAACAAATACCTTTAAGAAAATAGTATATTTTAGTTTTTAAAAGGACTCAAACTCAAAACATTAAATCTAAAAATTTCTTTACAAAATACCACAGTAGCACTATAAAGTCACATCATTTAGAAAGCTGAGGAGGGAAGATCTGGGTTGAGGACATGCTGAGCTACACAGTGAATACCGGGCAAGCCAAGATAACATAGCAAACTCCATGTCTTTAAAATACATAATTAAAAAATGGCGGTTTCTAAGAATTTCTCATAAACAATAGTGACAAGTCTATAGCAATGTTTCTTTGGATGCATAGGCACTTTAAAGTGAAATGTTCAAAAGCAGGCCACTGTCCACACATCTGGGCTGGAGACAGTCATACGGCTATGGCTCAGCCTTAGGTTTGCTACCATCTCACAGGAAGGGCTTCCTGACTTCCTAGGACATCCCAGTAAGTATATATTGTCCCCTTAAGCGTTTATTGTTTGTTTATGGCCTGACATCACACAGTTCATGCTGATCTTGAGTTTAACCAAGGATAATTCTGAATTCTTGACACAATGGCCTCACCTTCTTAATGCTGGGATTATAGGCATGTTACTAGGCCTAGCTTTAAAGAAAAAATTACATGTTTATTTACTTCATGTGTATGTGAGGTACATACAATAGCATGCATGTGAAAGTCAGAGGACACCGTTGAAGAGGCAGTTCTCCCCTTCTGCCAAGTGAGCTCCAAGGATGGAACTCAAAGTCATTAGGTTTGGGGAACTACAACCTCTGCTCTGACCCATCACTGCTGCCACCTTCCCACATCATTCTACAATTCCTATGTAAGGAAGAGTAGATTATGTTCTGGTGAGAAATAATATATCTGACAAGGGACATTACATTTTAGGTACAGGGTTGTTTATTTGCTTGTTTTTCAATCTTAGGTGGTGAAAGAAAGAGAACCGTAAAGTGCTGAGTCTGGCCTGGACAGCACACCTGTGCATCGTCCTCGGCCATAGCTGGCAAGCCTTTCAACTGATGTGAATCAGTTTAATGTGGGTTCTGCTTTAAGTTCAAATAGGAAACATGGTTCTCACTGTAAGGTTGGCAGCCAACCTAACTTTCCCATGGAAACCTACAACTCTATGCACTGCATGTGAGACTATAGAAGCCCAGAGGGACACACACATTATAGTATACAGAGAGCTAGTTTAAAACAAGCCTTCTCAGGAACCCTTTGTACCAGAGTGAGAAAATATGGGCATCACATAGAAGAGGTTGTGTTTCTTCCTAGGAAGGGAAAGAAACTGCTCACCTCATGTGCTGGCTCTAAAAGCGAACAGTCTTTGAAGAACAGAATTTGAAGAAGATGAAGAAAACACAGTCCGCAGGACCTGTAAGCCAAGAGAAGGCCCAACTACTCTACACAAAACACTAATAACACTGGTACAAAGAGCCTGCAGACAGAAAGGGGGAAAGTCTCTGAAAAGAGGAACTACAACTCCAAACATTTACTTACAGTTAAACTGCCCACCCACAAGCCTGCTTATTGTGAGGACAGAACAGACAGCTTTCAAACTGGATATCTAAAGCCAGTCAAATCCTGACAAAGCCTTGTCAAGTGAGCAAACGAATTATTTCTATTATAACAGGATAATTCCACAGTCTGATATATGCTCTAGCAACACTGCTATTCTAATTTAGATATAAATTTTATTTCTTAATAACAACTTTCTTCATAGTTCACAAAGTTTGAAGGTAACATGTCCACTGGTAGGGAACTGATGGAGTGTAGTAACCAGACAAGGAGATGTTACTCAGCAGTAAAAGAACAGGAGTGCCTGAGCTAGGCAGCGAGTGAGCGACACACAGGAACCTTCAATGTAGTTAGTAACTAGAAGAATCCAGTCGGAAGCTATTACGACTTGACTGTGATGCCAAGACACTTGGCAAAGTTCCACGGCTGCAGGAATTGGGAAGAGCAAAAAGCCAACAAGCAGAGCACAGAAAACTTTTGAGGGCTGTGAGATAACACTGTAATTGTGGATGTATGTTGTTTGACCCTTTAGCACTTGCACTACCAAAAGGGGGCCTACTGCCAGCTTAGCTTGCTAGTTCCCAATGACACATCAGCACAGGGTCACTGACTGCAACAAATGTGCCACTGTGGCCATTACAGTATAGGAGACTGGGTAGGCATGGTAGACCAGGGGGTATTTTGGAAGTTTCTCAACTTTTTGTTCAATGTTGTTGTGAACCAAATGCTGCTCTAAAGAATAAAATTTAGTTTTTAAACTGATATCCTAGTTGATTGTAACACCTGGTCTAAAGTTCTCTGATTAAGAAAGACAGCAATACTTTTTTTTTTTTTTTGGTAAAACAACTGATGCATATACAATATTTTCATTCTCCACTTTAGAGAAAAATAACAAGGGAAGAGATTTGAATACAGCTGGAAGTAGAAAGATTAGATGCAAGTAGCTACAAGTGTCAAATGTAGTTGTAGTTTAAAAGCAGACTAGAACTGGACGCCTAGAAAAAAATGGAGCTGCTATAGTGTGAACGCCTATGAACACCCCAGCCTTTTGTTGCGATCTCTGTCTTTAAGGTGGTGATGTTCACATATGGGGAGGGGGGCAGACCTTCATGAATAGGATTAGCACCCTAAGAGGCCTGCCTGGAAGACCCTTCACCCTGTCCACCATGTGAAGACACAGCAAGAAAGAGTAAGGAGTGTATGAGCCAGAAAAGCAGGTGGTCCCCAGACATGGAAGCTGCCTCAGAACTGTGAAAAACATGTCTATCTTTGTATACTACACTACTCAGCTCAGTTTATGACATTTTGTTACATGGACTAAGAGAACAATCGTTTGGCCAAAGTCCCACATATTACAATGAAAATGAGGCTGTAGGTCACACAGTGATTGGATGTCAGGAAGAACGGAATCTCAGTATCTGCTGGTTTCCCACTGTACCCTAACAATGCAACACAACTATAATAAAGTTCTTTAAATTCAGATGTTAACATTTTTCATTTTTTTCAGAAGATATAATACCAATCAGTATATTTCTTTGGATGATAAGCATTTATCAACCTTTGCCTATTTATTTACTCATTTATTCTGAGTATCCACAATTTTTCCCAGAGATCATTATATTTTGTTTGTTTGTTTTAGGACAGCTTAAGAAAACATTTTGCCGACAGTAAATATAAAATACATGTTTATTACTAAAGCCAAGGCTAAGCTCAACACCCTATCATTGTTAGTGAAAAGCTAGAATCTTGGTCGACCTCTCACAGAGGTAAAAATCTACTCATGGTGGGAGCAGCTGCAACTCTGACGGACTCTACAAATAACATGCTGGAAATGCAGCAGGCACTGTTATTATATCCTGTTTACACTGTCATTTCTCCTATCAGCAGGATATTATTTATACAGACCCCACCCCTGCACTTCTTGTTTATCTTATTATAGAAGCCCTCCAAATCTATAAAAAGCAGCCTCTGCATTTGGTCCTCGAACAGCACATGTGTTGTAATTTGGCACCTTGCTACACTTTTTTATTTAGCATTTTCTGTTGTTAGGCGCCATCCGTTCTGATTTTTATCTTAAGGTTGATCTCACATATTAGAGTCCAACTCAGATGATATTCAAAGAATCTGCTACAGAACAACAGAAAAGGATGTCTAGGTAGTGGTCAATCATTAACTTATTGTTCTTCCAAGACATGAGAATCACTGTTTCTGTTAGCTTCCTGGCTGGACAGGGTGTGGCACATATGTGACTAATTCATAATACATGAGAAACACAACTCAGTGAGCTAGCCAGTAGATAAAAAATAAATTATCCTGCTTTTAATTTCCTCACTCTCTTGCTTTGTAGATTAAAACAAAATAAAACCAATTAAAAAAAAAAAACCTGAAACTTTCTTAAACACAAAAATGTATGTGATTGTTGAACAAGCAAACATCCCAGAAAAGTCCTTTGGTAACAAACAGTTCCTTGGTATACCTGTTGATATGTGGTTTGAGCTAAACCCAATCAACTCCTTTATGCCTCAAGCAGCTCTACCAGGCAGGTGGGTATGAATGTTCCAAGTATGCGGTGACAGACCCTCTGAAGAAACTGCATCACCCAAGTGAGGATTAAATCTAAAGAATCACCATGCTAATGCCAGATGGCTCCCTGATAGAATGAGGTGTAGTAAGTAGGAATGCATAAAGTATGCAAATGAGCAGGACTCTCAAAACTAAAAGAAGTTAAATTCTGCTGTGAATATACATAATAGAATTTGGCAATAAAAAATGGGCATAGGGGATGTAATATAAGAACTTCCGCTTGGCGGTGGTGGCCCACGCCTTTAATCCCAGCACTTGGGAGGCAGGGGCAGGTCGATTTCTGAGTTTCAGGCCAACCTGGTCTACAGAGTGAGTTCCAGGACAGCCAAGGCTGCACAGAGAAACCCTGTCTCGAAAAAAAAAACAAAAACAAAAAACAAAAAACAAAAAACAACTTCCTGGGCTGACAAGATGATTCAGTGGATAAAGGTGTTTGCTGCTAAGGAGTGTGATAATGACTATATTCATGCATGCATGTACACAGTAAAACAAATTTTTTTTTAAGTATAAGATGATTCAAGGTTCAGTATATCCAACACTCAGAAATAATCTCTTCTGAACAAAATCAACTTTGCAATTCTGTTCTGTCATGTCACAAACTGTCTGGCTGTCCCTCTCTATTTTGAAAATGGAATCTGTAGTTTGTAGTCTTAGAAGCTAAAGCAAGGATGCAAAGGACAACATCCCATCGTGGCATAATCTCACACCGTGAGCTTCAGGAAAGCCTGCACTATTTACTCTCATGGTGTGTTACACACTGTAACTTAGCTTATTAAAGATAAATAATTTATCTCATTCATCCTACTGGCAAATGCCTAAAGATGTAAATAATTAAGTTCACACCTTTCCTTACTATTAAGACTTCTATATTAAAGGACATGTTTAAAAGTAAAAAAGACATTATTTATAAAAATGAATTACTGATAGGACATATAAATGTGTATGTACATATACATATTATAACGGGTTAGCTGACATTAGGTATAGGGATAAAATTTAATGCATTTAGCTTTGAAGTTACAACTTTAATCGAATCAATGAGCGGGAGTAACCTCTTAACATTCACTTCAGTATGAACCAGTATTTGGACCACTGAAGAAACATCATAGCTGGAAGAACTACTATGGCTCAGATACCATCATGTAACCACAAAAGTACAAAAACTGAGGCAGGGGGTGGAAATACCTAAAGGCAAAAGTTTGCAGCTGCCCGCTAAAAGGGGTGGTGGCTGTGGCAATTACTGTAACTTGTCAACGTAGACCTGGTAACAACATAGCAAATGGAAATGTACTGGAAAGAACTCGTGGTTCTTCTAAGAGCTTAAGGACTAAGGAAGAGCACCCCAATGGTGATAACACATGTGCGCTCACACTCAGGGGCTCCATTTTTAAGATGTAATCTGGGTAGAGAAGGACACATACACACCACATGTGGGTGAGGTCTGAGCTGGGTGGAGAATGGGATGGGTATAGAGAACAAAGAGAAGACACTGGTAACTCTTATCTTCTCAGGAGGGGTGTGAGGAAGATTTCACATACAGAAATGGTCATTCAAAAGACAGCTTTCAGTAGGTGATGGTGGTGCACATATCCCAGCACTTTGAAGGTGGCTGCAAAAGGATCAGGAGTTCGAGGTTGTTATCAGCCATGGAGTGAGTTTGAGGCTATCGTGGACTGCATGCAACCCTGTCCCAAGGAAAAAAAAAACCAAACCAAAACAAAACATAAAAACAACAAACAACAACAAAACCAAAGCCCTAAGGATGACAAACCCCCAAAACCAAAAAGGGAAACTCCTCCCAACTTGCTTTTTCCTCACGAGCCATTTTTATTGGTAAAATCCTAGATTTAATTTAGAGAACTCTGAAGCTTTTAGAAATATTAAACAGACAGCAGCTGACGACGTGTCATAGGATCTACATAATCAAAAGGAAATGACATTCTCCTTTCAACTACAAAATAGGGATTATTATTATTATTAATAATTATTATTATTACTAATGTTACAAAATTTACTAACACAAGTTTTTTAAAAACTCACTGGAGCACATCCCTGATCCCAGAGGCCCTGGTTTAAACCCCAGGCTGCTGTCACCATGCCAAGCTGACAGGGCTGCAGCACGGAAACATAAGCGATATTCCAACATCTGCACAGACGGCAGAGACGTTAGAGACGTGATTCTAGAATAAAGGGCTCTGCGGCTCTTACCTGTTACCTGTGCAACAACTGCTTGGGAAATCCTCCGATTGGCAAGAAAGGCTTTGATTTCCTCTTTTATCACACTGCTGTCCCTCCTAACAAAAACAGAAGACAAGACCAACAATGTATGTTGAAGGTAGAAATCCTCATCTTTGCTAAAAGAAAGGTGAAGCAGAGAGGTGGGGAGAACACAGAAAGGAAGGACACAAAAATAAAAGGGAAACAGACTAAACCTGGGTGAAAATATGAAATTACAACAAACCAAGGGACACCAAATACTCCAGTCCTGAAACATCACACCATCAGACAGACACCTCAGTGAATGCCACTGTGGATACAAGTCTCATGTGGGGGGACTGGCAACTGCATGCTGTGAATAATTCAATGTGTGGTATGCATGGCCTCATTATAGGGAATGGAAACATAGAAGCCCTGGAAAAATGAAAAGCAAAGACAGTGAAAAATCAGCTGTACGTAGACTGTGGGTCTGCAGGTTAAGGAAGGTACTGTAGAACTGACACCCATCTGAAAACCTGGGAAATGTTTCCGGGGCAAGAAATAATACCATTCTCATGAGTGAAATTATTATTATTATAATATGTTTATTACAATTAGCTGCTTCCTCTCCCTCTCTTCTGTATAAGAAAAAAATGAAAAGAATGTGGAATGGTTTAAAATTAGTTTCATATTGGAAGTGTTTATTAATTTTCCATTACATATAATAAATACACAGAATAGTTAACACTAAAAACTATAGTATTCAGTCTTGGTAATAAATACTCTCAGCCTATTACTTATTTAAATAGCACATCTTCAGAAACCAGACATCCATAAGAATGACAAAGCACATGACTCATTCTTTCACCAAAACAAAAATACTTAAGTAAAAATTACGCTAGAGTCCTTAAAGAACACTATTCTTGTTCAAGATGAAAACTGAACTAGGACTGTGGTAGCTAATTGTCTAAACAAAGTCAACAGATTAAAGGCCTCAGCTCTAATCAGCCTGCCACCTGCTCTCCTATAAAGCATGAACTAATACTCTTTCCCAGATAGACTTTTGCAAACAAACTGAACAAACCATCATCCTTCATTTTACTTTTACAAATACTGTATATAACTCACCAAATGATGTACAGTTATTACAATTCATATTGAATTTTTTTTCATTTTTTTGATAGAGGGACTCACTCTTGTAGGCTAGGCTGGCCTGGAACTATTGAGCCCATGTGGGACTCAAATGCAAGGCACCCTTCCATCTCAGCCTCCTGAGTGCTGAGAGTACAAGTTCCATGTCAGATATTGTCAAGAAAAGCCACGGACATTTTTGCCTCTTTCATTTTTCTGAGACACAGTCTATGAGTCCATGCTGGCCTTAAATTTACCATAGTCTCGGCTTCCTGAGCACTGGGATGACAGCTGTGTGCTGCCATGCTTGGTTCCCTCTTGTATAGATTATCATCTATATGATACCCTCAATTTTACCTCTCAGCAAAGTCTAATTGTTAACCACTAGCTATTCACAGGAAAACCCTGCTCACCCTTGATCTGAGACAAAGGAATTACAAACCTTTAAAAATTGTCTTGTGAATGAACCACAAATTTTATAGGGTTCATGTCTTGCTGTAGACTGGAGCAGAAACAAAAGTATCCTAGCAAAATATAATAACTTGTGATTTAATTTAGACCAGGTCTTTCAGTCCCTTCACTAGGAAGGGTTATACACTCTGGTGAGGGATGCCATGTTTTCTGTGGTGAGTTGTTTCTGTGCATGTAGTGTGTATGTCTGTCTGTGTTTGTCTTTGAGCCCAGAGCTCACCAGTTTGCTAGACTGGCTGGCCAATGAGCTGTAGGGATCCCCTCAGGGCTAAATGCACATGCCACCACTGCCTGACTTTTTAACGTGGGTGCTGAAGATGTGAACTTAGTTCCTCATTCTTTTGCAGCAGGCACAGTACAATCCTTAGGGCCATGTTCCTGCTGTGGGGAATTTGGAAAAAGAATAGAGATGGGCTAGTGAGTATCCAATATGTAGCTCTATAATAGATCCCAAGTGATTGGTTGGAAATCCAATTCAAAAGAAAATTGAGGGGCTGGAGAGATGGCTCAGCGAGCGGTTAAGAACACTGACTGCTCTTCCAGAGGTCCTGAATTCAAATCCCAGCAACCACATGGTGGCTCACAACCATCTGTCATGAGATCTGATGCCCTCTTCTGGTGTGTCTGAAGAGAGCAATGGTGTACTTATATATATAAAATAAATAGATCTTAAAAAAAAAGAAAGAAAACTGAAAATTAGCTGCCTAATGGAATATTTTAAATTTTTCATACTGATTTAGATTCCTATCTACATACTGACAACGTCACTATGAAAATGTATCTGTACCAATTATGAACAAGAGACCACTTTAGCAGTATCTATTTCAGATAGCTTTTGTTCACAAACTAAATCATTTGCTTTCTGAGATAACTATAAAAGTAAGCTGAAAATTTTTATATAAAGTATTGCATTTCAACATACCAAATGATCTTGGAAATGAAACTATACTTGAGAATAATTGTTCAGATTAAATTTAAAAATGCACTTTTGTAGGCAAAATGAGCAAATGGTATTTTCTTGACTAATGATTTAAAATCAAAATTAAATCAACTTCTTTTAAATCAAATGCACCTGGAGCAGGCACTAAATCATACAGAATAGATAACAAACATCCAACTATGTAACTAGTTCATGAATTACTCACTGCCTTGCAGGATGACATTATTAAAGGACTGCAGCAAGACAGTAAGAGTCTCCAGTGTTTACAAAGCAGCAATCTATTCATCACCTCAAAGAATACATTCTTATGTAGTCTTTTTTTTTTTTTTTTTGGGTTTTTTTTCGAGACAGGGTTTCTCTATGTAGCCCTGGCTGTCCTGGAACTTACTCTGTAGACCAGGCTGGCCTTGAACTCAAAAATCCGCCTGCCTCTGCCTCCCAAGTGCTGGGATTAAAGGCGTGCGCCACCACTTTATGTAGTCTTTAAAGCATCCACAATAAGTTTAAAAATGCACACGAGTGTGTATGCACATACATTCCTTACTGCTTTACCACAGACACTTTTTGAAAAACAATTTAAAAAACAAAACAAAACAGAAGAATGGGGTGTAGCAAAAGACTAAATGATGCCTGGACAGCATCATAAAACCCCCTGGTCTCAATCTCCAGCCCCTCCACTCCTTAAAAGACAAAAAACATGTGAGGAAAAGCCAGTTAACAGTAAGTTGTGCTCTAGTTACACCATCTGGTAAAATGAGAACATTAACCCAATCCTTTCAAGGGCTTTCACTTCTATAATTAGTGTGCATTAATTGTGCAAAAGGGTCTTACTATGGCATTTTCACACGTATATAATGCACTTTGATCCAGTCATTTTGCTGCCATGACCCTACCATCCCTACCCACCTCCACTCACACTGATCTCCCCTTCTCTATTCCTGTTGGTTCTCTCCTCCTCTTCTCCATTCCCACTGGTCCCCATCCTCTCTCCAAATTTCAAAGGGTGTTAAGAGTTATAGATATAGCTCAATGGCAGTATGCTTCCTTAGTATGCACAAGACCCTAGGTTCAATCTCTAGCACTAAGGACGCCTTTAAAATATTCCTCCAAACAATGGAATAAAAACTAAATGATATAAATATATACACATTTATATATTATATACACATACATATATAATATATGCAAAAGAAATTTCTTTGAAGTAGAAAGTTTAGAAACTGTAAATGTATCATATAAACACAAACTATTACTTCTGTAAACTAGTCAGACAGGATCCAAAGCAAAGAAGAAACACATGATCAACTATAACTGTAAGACATATGTCAGTCTAAGTGTGCATCTTAGAGCAGTTCAAAGCACCACGCATGGACAAAATTCTCTGGCTAGTCACTGAACAAGACTGCCTGTTTGCCTGGCTTCACTAGGTGTTTGCAAAAAAGTAACAGCTTTCACCTTCCCTGCCCAGTTCATCCATTAGGCTGACTTGGCTAGCTGTCTTCTTCGCCTTCTCCTTAACAGCAGTTAACAGCTGCTATTCCAGCTGTGGAGTCACCCATTTGATAGTGTAAAACATCGCTTACACAAATAGGACTCCCTCCTCTTCTATCCATATTTCTTCCCTTTGCTGAAAAATGGCCTAAAGAGAATGAGTCCCTTCTTCCACTCTCCCCAAATATCTCACGTGCCTCAAGACTGTCCACTGTATAAGTCTTAGTGAATTAGCACAAGCAACTCCTTGACCACAGACAGACACCTGAAGTGCATACCACTTCTCCCGCTCCTGTTTTCAGATTGCTACCACTGTGCTCATCTGATGGACCTCTACAGCAAGACGGAACACTAACCATCACTGCCAAGCCCACTGCCTTTGTTTTTAAACTAGTTAAACTCTCCACTATTATCCTTCCAAATAAAAACAGAAAAATTCATCAGGAATACCTTTTTGACAAACCACTTTACGTGAGAATAGGATTATTAGCCCAGGATGACTTTGAACTAGAGATCTTCTTTTCTCAGCCTCTGGAGTGCTGAGCTCTAAGTGGCACCACTAACCTGCTCTCTGCCTTTGTTTTGTTTTGAAGCAGGGCCTTGCTATGTAGTCAACAGTGGTCTTCAACCCATGGCGATCCTCCTGCCTCCACCTTCCAAGTACTTTTGGATTCCAGAAGGGTACCACCTGGTTTCCTGACTACTTTAAAAAAAAAAAAAAAGACAACTGCCTTCTATTGAGAGCCATTCTCTCTGATTGTCATGGTTTACAAAGAAATATCTCATTTGTAAGCTAACTCTTAACACCTCAATTGTCCTAAGGACACAATGCCCTATACAGTTCAGGCATGTCATCTATCCTACAAGCCTGGAAAGTCCTTTAGCACAATGACTGTCATATTCAGCATGAATTTTTTGTAAAACTAAATTTGTTTAATGAGTAAAAATTTTCTAGAGATTAAAGGCTATAAAATGGAAAATCTGATCCAGATAATTTATGTAACAGCTTTAAATTCTTATTTTCAAGTATGTTTATGTTTTCCAAATCAGTATGGAAAGGTTATTTGTGGTGATTCAAAATGACACTGATTTGTTTTCTGGAAGAAAGCATATTAAAGGGCTCATACTTTAAAATGATTTGCTTTAAGATGACTCATACCCACTAAGTTAACACACCCTTAGTGTTCTGGATGTTATAAAGCAGCTAGCTCAAAGTCACCCCAAGATGAAGCCAAAGCAGTGTATTTCACATTTGAAAGACACTCAGGACTTTCTCCCTGTGTACAATTTAAGAGAGAACATTAAAGAGAGAGCTGTTCTATATACAGAATATGACGGGGGAGCACCACCATGCAGTGGTGTTACCTTCTTATGGAGCATAAACATCCTGCCTGCATGAGGATACACAGGCCGTGAGCCCATCTGAGGAACATCAGATCAGAACATCAGGCCTTTTCAGATTTTCTTTTTAAAATTTGGGACTGTTTTCATATTTATAATAAATATCTTAGGGACAGAAGCCAGGTGAAACACAAATTTCAATTATGTTTTACATTCAGTAAGACTAGATGTAACTTGGGACAGTATTTTAAATAACTCTGTGCCTAGGAATGTGTGGTACTATGGAATTTTTCACTAGTGACACAGCAGTACTAACAAATTTTGAATTTTAAAACATCGTGGATCAAGGATGCTAGACTTTATTTTAATGTACAGCATTATTAATTCCAATAAGCATCATTTACATTATCTCATATTACATAAACGACCACAGGAAAACACTGATATATCCTATTGTATGTGCAGATGCAGACACATATTCCTATGCATACACTTACATACTAATAGGCCTTTTAAGATGCCCTAATATAAAATGAGTCTTCATTATTGGCTTTCATCTTTCCTAAAGTGGCATATTCAACCATTTACTGGAAATTTATATGCTAGTGTGGCTTTCTTCTTCCTTCTTTTTGATCCCAATTCAAAGTAGAAAAGATAATTTCTGACTCTAACACAATCAAGGGTACATTTGCACACACACACACACACACACACACACACACACACACACACACACACCTTCATTGCATACCTCCAAATTATATATTGTATTACAGCCTGACTGGATTATAAAATCTGCAAAGCATGCCTTACAATGGAGCACCTACAGGTCGGGACTGGGGCCCAGAGGTAGATTTTACACAGCAAATGAGGCAAGAAGGCACTTGGGTATCCATGCTTCCTACCAGAGCCCACCAATTCCAGGTCACTGTCATGTCACCAGTGTTGAGTAAGCAGCAAGGACAGTATTTCACTAGATGGACACAGAATACTCAGGAAGAGCTACTGTTTGAAAATTCCTTGTTTGGTTAAGTGACTGATTTGAAGTAGCAGGTAGTTGAGGAAGGAGAATGGCAAGCCCAATAAGGAAGGCCATTCACATTCTCTTGAAGAATTATATTAACTACCTTTACTAAAACTTTATTAAATCTATAAGCACAAATAATTTCAGGCATTTAATTTAGGTTCAGTTGCCCATTAATCAAACTCTCTTGTGCAAATTACTAATTTTCACGAACTTCAGTTTCTCTCATCAACCACCCAGCATGGCTGTAGAGACTGCAAATTTCATGTGAGCAACTCACTTCTCTTTAAGCCCTAAGAAGGAATATCCTCTGCAAACTTGACAGAGGTGAGGGAGGGCACACATGAGCAAAGCTGGAGTGGGAGAAAGCCCAACTGTGGGGGGCAAGGAGGACCAGAGGTCTAGAGGATCCTAGTAGACTAAATCGCACCACAAGAGCTGTTCTGAGCAAGAAGCAGAGAAAGGGAATAAGAAAGTATCCTAATAACTACACAACAATTAAGAGCACACAACTGAAACACACACTATATCTGTGAGCCTGTATCCAAGGGAATGTGCACAAATAACACAAGCTAGCACCTGAGCAAATAAATGCTATTTTGTTATCTTCTCTACTCAGGATAATTAAAAACTCGTGAAATTTCAATGAAAAGTGACTCATTTGTCCAAATGGTTCTCCTTTTTAAACTGGAAAATGATAAATGCCAAGCTCCAAACACCAGCTATGGCCAAGGGTGTGACTCAGTGGAAGATAAAGCTCTGGGTTCAATCTTTGGCAGTAAGAAAGTCACCAGCAACAGCAGAGCCTTGGCACCAGTGTTTAAAGCTGAGGATAAACAAAAACTACATCAGTCTCTTAAATTTCAGAGCGCTAAAAACTGGCTAACAGACTATGGCTGAAGGGTGATGCTCCTCAGTACACGTACTCCATGGTCCCTGTACCCCAGGATTCCATACGTAGCCAACTCTTCCCTGAACACAAACTCATGCCCGTGTGTTTAAGGCTGTCTCATGGCAGAGGTGCCACAGGATGGATTGTCATACAGCAGTGTCAAAGCCTCCATCATTCTGTCCTGATGTCAGAAAATCTTCAGGAGCGGTTATAACTCAGGTGTAACCTTTGGTTTTACTTCTCATAAGTCTGTAATTCTGTTCACTATAAACTGTAACCAACTTATCTGCAGGCTCTCATCTTTTCTTTAAATTTAAAGTTATTTTATGTACATGCTTGATCAGAAGGCGGTTTTGGAGTCCCTAAAACTAGAGTTATGGATGATTGTGAACTACCATGTGGGTGCTGGGAATCAAACTCAGGTTCCCGACAAAAATAAGTGCCCTTAAACAGTAAGCCCACCTCTCCAGCCCAAGGCTTCATTTTTACACAACAGCATAACTCTATTGAAAACAATGTTTTTATCCTTTCTGTTTGTAAAGGTCTGGAAAAACTTCCGAATTCCAACCATTTAGTATAGAATGTGAAGCTGTGAGAATAGGAGTGGTATCCTAAGGCATTACTACCTTTGTCAGTCGGCCTCAACTGCATTGTTTTCCTTCTGAAGCTGTCTGGAAAAATTCATGCTCTGTAAGATACCATGTTAGCCTTGAACTGACATTAATCTTCCTGCTCCAGCCCTCCAAAGGTTGGAGTTACGAGCATGTTATCATACCCAGCTTATATTCTTTTTTTTTTTTTAAAGATTTATTATTATATCTAAGTACACTGTAGCTGTCTTCAGACACACCAGGAGAGGGCGTCAGATCTCATTATGGATGGTTGTGAGCCACCATGTGGTTGCTGGGATTTGAACTCAGGACCTCTGGAAGAGCAGTCAGTGTTCTTAACTACTGAGCCATCTCTCCAGCCCCTCCCCCCCAGTTTATATTCTTAATCAGAGTAAAGACACGCCTTTTTTTGATACGTTTTCCTGCTTCTCTAACTATAATTAACACATGTATAGTTTAATTTTTATTTCAAAAAATTAAAAATGACTAATTTATTGACTATATGTATATATCTGTATGTGTGCCATGCACCTGTGCCATTGCATGCTTGTAGTCAGAGGACAACTTTCTGGGACTTGGTCCTTTCTTCCACTTTGTTGGTTCCAGAGGTGGAACTCAGGTCCTCTAACTTGGCAGCAAGCATCTCTATCCACTAAGCCATCTCACCAGCTCCAAGTCCTTATTCAAAACAGAATAGTCTTTTTTTTTCTTTTTTTTTTTGTTTTTTCGAGACAAGGTTTCTCTGTGTAGCCCTGGCTGTCCTGGAACTCACTCTGTAGACCAGGCTGGCCTTGAACTCAGAAATCCACCTGCCTCTGCCTCCCAAGTGCTGGGATTAAAGGCGTGTGGCACCACCGCCCAGCATAACAGAATACTCTTATGGCTTAGGCCAAATTTATCTACTCAGCTAACATGCTAAGCCCCCACCATGTGCTAAGGAAAATTTCTAGTTCTAGACACAGGATGGAAAACAGTGTCTACTACCCTCAAAATGAAGCAGTTCTAGTACAAAGTCCTGGCTGCCTTGGTTGAAAGTGGCCTTCATTTCTTTGAGTTTAAACTCTAGGTGAACATGCTTACTTGGTAACTAATGATATATGAAGTACATGTAGACATTGAATCTACTGCTAAAATCAAAACTTCAGTTTTTAGGGGCAGGGTGGTATATATCTATGTTTCTTACAGAAAATTACTTCTGACCCAAGTGCCGCTCAAACTGTTGCACAGATTGAAATGCTGCAAGGAAAAACTGAAGAGTGCATGTATTCTTCATCATGGTAAATTTATCTTACCACTCAGAAAAAGTGTTTACAATGAAAGACTGGGGACTGGATTGGATTAAATGAACTTCTGTCAGGAACTGTCTGCTAAAACCATAAACAGAGAAGGCCCTTGGACAAATCAAGACTGGAAAATCTTCATTGTACAGCAAAAGGGCTGAAGCAGAGAAGAAATAAAAAAATCTGAACTAAAACCACAATTTGAAGTTTCACTTTCATTTCCAAAGAAGGGAGGGAGAAGCCATTGTTCTTATTGGTAAGCTGCGGAAATACAGCCTAATTAAAAAGTCTTAGAAAATATAGATGTTGGGGGAGATTCTGAATAGGCAAATACTAACCTCATTAATTCCTCCACTTTATCATCTACATCTAGGTCCTCTTCTGAGGCTTCAAAGCTATATGACCTCTGACCCATGCTGTTTGCATGGTAGCGAGATGGTGACATCTTCCCATTGGATGTGGACAATCGATCATTGTTCTCCCTCCCATTTTGATTGGTAGTGCAAGGCAGTGGGGAGGTATCGTAACTGTTGCTGGGTGATGGGGACATTCCGGAGTGCTGGGTCTGCGTGGACGCTGTGGCTGTAGAGGAAGATGCTGGAACATTGTTGGTGCTGTTCCCATACGAGCTTCCCCCGTAGCTGGACCTCCTTCCAAATTTATCACTATGCTCTTGATCAAGACGGTCCAAAGTTTCTAATGCATGAAGAATTTCATGTTTGGTCATCCCCGTGCGCCGAAGACGTTGGAGCAGATCTATCTGTTCTATGGTAAATCTGGGTTCATCTGTATAGTGAGACATGGTTTCCAGCAAACTGGAGGGAAAGGAAGGAGGATAAAAATGAAGAGTTTATTGTCAACTAAAAATACCATTTCATCATCAAGAATCCTCAACAGAAGAAGCTTGAACTCTGCACGAGCTCTGTTTACTGAATATAAAATCATAAGGGATAGGGAGATGGCTCAGTCAATTGACATGCTTGTTATGTAAGCAGGGGTGCCTAAGTTCAACCTCTTGTACCAATGCAAAGGCTGGGAAAAGCAGCATCTGTCGGGCATTCTAGCACTGGAGAGGTAGAAACAAGAAGACCTTTAGGTGCTGCTGACCAGCCAGGCAAGCTAATCAGTGAAGCTCATCGTCAGTGGGTTCAGTTAGAGACCCTGTCTCAAAAAATGAAGCGGAAAGCACCTGGCAAATATACATTATGTACACTTCTGGCATCCACATGCATTCATATACAACTTAGTAATACACAGACACACATACAGATATAGAAAATAAAAATGTAAAAATGATGAATTCTGTTAGAATTTTTTGGTTTTGTGACATGGATTGCTACAAATCCTGAGTTTAGTAGAAGTGCATCAGTTATAACATAAAACCCAACTTATAATAGAATGAAATTTGTTGTTTTGATAATCAACCAAAATTTAAAAGCAAAATATTAATTATGCAAAAAAATCAATTTGTTGGGTAAAGTAAATCAGTGCATCAGGTCCAGACTATGTGAAAATGTATAGGGTTTGGGTTTTTTCTTCAATCTGGAAGTATATTATTGTGCATGTAATTACATTATTATTTATATAATATGTATATATATGTAAATAATATAATAAAAGCATAAAATAGGAATCGCTTTCCCAAATAACTGCAAAACTGACCAAGAACTCTTAGGCCATTTAATAACAAACATTTTTCTTGGCCGAGTCTAAGTGAATACAAGTCACTAATACAAGTACTTCAATGGAGATTAAGAACAGTACACACAACAAGGCATCAAGCACCGCTTCTTATTCTCAGCACTCTTATGAGTTGCATGTTCTCTAAATGGACCCCTCATGTGTGAATAGCCAACTGGAGCTATTCACACTTCAGAAAATTGGTTCTACATGTTTCCAACTAACTAGCACAAACACTATAGCACACCAGAAAATGTTTTCTTAGAGAGAAAATTCATATTTTGTTTGAGACATTAGCCCAGTAGTTCTCAACTTGTGGGTTGTGATCCCTTTGGAGGTCAAATAACCTTGAGACCATCAGAAAACACAGATATTTACATTACAACTCATAACAGCAGCAAAATTACAGTTATGAAGTAGCAACAAAAATAACGTTATAGTTGGGGATCACCGCAACATGAGGAACTATATTAATGCATCAGGAAGGCTGAAAGCCTTCATTAGCTGCATCAGGAAAAGGTTCTCTCCTTGAACTACTTTTTAATAAAAGTTGACTTTTAAAAAGATCTATGTGTTTATCTTTATTATTCTGTATATCTGAGTGTTAATCTGCATGTACATATGGATACCACATGCACGCAGTTCCAAAAGAGGGCATTGGATGTTCTGGAACTGAAGTTACAGTTTTGCAAGATGCCATGTAAGGGCTGAGGACCTAACCTGGGTATTTTGCAAACATAGCAAGTGCTCTTAACTGCTGAGCCATTTCTCTAGCTTCTAAAATCTGACTTGTGAATTCAGGATTTTTGAAAGTGATAATCATCTCTATTTTAATTTGTATTTTCTAGTGATAGATATAAGTGATATGGAGTAGCCTTGCAATAAGTGATTGCTAGGAGAAACAGAGGACGAGATTTCCTTTTCCTTTCAATGTGCTCTAGGCCAGTCTCCCAACTCTGTTGGAGCACTTACTATTATTTCTTCATCTCTCTGCATCCCTCAATTGGAAGCCCAATTGAGCAGTCACTTTTACTCAGAATCTGGGTGAGAATTTCATATGATATAACCTTGCATAACCCTCATAGCAATTCTGTGGTAGACACGATTTATTTTGCTTTATTTTAATGTTTTATTATAAACTGTTAAGGAAGTTTAAGCTTAGAATACTTTTGTATCTTTCAGAAAGTCTAAAGCCAGCCTCATGGCACAAAGATAACATCTTTGACAGTGTATCTGGCCAACAGACTGAGTTCAAGGCCATCTAGTAACTTAGTGAGACCTGTCCTAAAATCAAATTAATTCAAGTACTCTCTGCCTCCATTTTTTGTTTTTTTAAGCAGTTGCCAAACAAAGTAATATATTGGCTTATCAAATTCCAGTTACTCATCCTAATTATTTTTCATCTTCATAATTACTTTCCCTTTAAAATAAATTAAAGGCCTGTTTTGGTATCTTCAGTTCTCATCCAATCAAGACACTTCACAAACTGTTCTTCCCTTAGAACAGTTGGATAGTCCTAACTTTAAGAACT
Source organism: Mastomys coucha (assembly GCF_008632895.1). Classification (NCBI taxonomy): domain Eukaryota; kingdom Metazoa; phylum Chordata; class Mammalia; order Rodentia; family Muridae; genus Mastomys; species Mastomys coucha. The sequence continues at coordinate 51,592,349 of NW_022196915.1, forward strand.
ATTTTATCTACGTGCAGGAAAGTTAACCATATTTTCCTACCCTTTTCAGTCAGAGCAGACAATAAGTCATGTGCCAGTCCTCAAGCCTCTCACTATATGATACGACACTGTCTCACATAAATTCACAGCATCTGAAATACTTTACACCATTTAGATAATAATTGGAAACCACTTCTATTCTAAACTCATAAAGGGGGGATAGGGCCCAACTATTACTTTGATTGTCCAGAACAACTAGTCATTTCTAAGCACATGTTCTATGTTTAAATGGCAGTCTTTAATTTGTACCAAGAGCAGCCCCTTCTGCCAACAAGGTTAAAGGAGAAGTCATAGTTGCCAGGAACAAATGGCAACTTAGATGAGAAAGACAAGGGCATCCCAAGCAGGATCACATCATGCACATAACATAGAAGACACAGTATGTCACCAAGAAACAGACATACATATACACACACACACGCACACGCACACGCGCGCGCACACACACACACACACACACACACATGATTAGAAGCTCTCATGTGTCAATGTGCATCAATACACATGACAAGATATATTATGCCGGTTTCCCTTTATACCTCTCATAATTTACCTAGTGTAAGCACAGCACCATAAAAGTACAGCAGCAGATGACCTATCACAGTCATCTAGCACCATAATGCCAGCAAAAGAAGAGAGTACGGAGTGATTTCTCATGCACAGAGATCACTCATAGGATAAGGGACAGTTTTTGCTTTTAATTAGTAATTTGAATGCAGGCTCCAGCTAACAGTAATTGAAAATAATGTGAGAATTTTAACACTCAAGTAACAGAGACAAAAATTAAAATAGGAAAGAACAATTCAGTTCAGGACTCACGGCTCAGTTCCTAAACTGATACTGTAAGACCTCAGTACATCTTGAGACAGTAACTGTATTTTGCAATAATACCCAAAACCCTTCTAGATAAGCAACAAGGCCCAGGATATACCTTTATAAATGATATTCTGAAGATGGACAACGGAAGAGTCTAGCTAAGCATTCAGAAATGATTACTTACTATTTAAATCACAGGGACAAAAATGACATGAATTTTAAAGCATCAATAGTTAAGGTTTTCTTGGCAAACAGAATTTTCTTCCAGATTATTTCTGCTGTTTTTATCTTTTTGTGCAGAATGACCATGCATAACCCATTTTGCTACTGATTCAAAACATTCCAGACCATTCTTACTATGTATATAAAATACAGCACTCCCTACCATCAAAAGAGTGACTATTTTAAAATAAGAATAAATAAGAAATGTTTTATAGAGAACTGAGCTTCATAGTAGAGTAAAATGATTTATAATTCAAATTATTCGGTAAATTGACTAAAACCTAAGAACAGTCCATGATTAGAAACCATGGTGTAGCCAGCCTGGTCTACAGAGTGAGTTTCAGGATAGCCAGGGCTATACAGAGAAACCCTGTCTCAGGAAAAAAAAAAGAAAGAAAGAAAAAAAAAAAGAAAGAAAAGAAACCATGGTGTAAATGCCGTTCTCACAATAAAAGGATTTGGTGGGAAAAAAAAAAAATTACACACACTGATTCTGCTTTCCTGTCCCAAATCCTGAGATTACAGGCCAGAGAATACTAAGTCTCATCTGACTCTTAGCTATAGGAAACCAGTCAACACCTACCCACTTGAGAACTCGCCCTTCTTTCAAGGATGTCACATGAAACCTCCCCAGACGCTGTAGTACGCTGCTGACTACAATTCCTGGCCTTCAAAATATTTAAACAAACTCAAAGTGTGACAGACACTTTGAAAGCTTTGACACTTCATCTGTGTATACCACCAGCACTGCCCTCCAGCATCAGTGCTCAAAAAACAAAATGACAACAACAAAACCCAAAACCTTATTGCTGTTCTCATTTGGCAACTAATTCTTTAATGTTTTGCTTTCTATTTAATTGAATTAATTATTTCCAAAACTGTGACAATATCATATGTGTACACAATGCACCAACTACTGCACTTCTCTCTATGTGAGTTCAAGGCTCACCTGAGGTATAAAGCAAGCTCCAGGCTATTTTAGACATAGTGAATCCAGTTTTAAAAAAACAAACAAACAAGGGTAAGGAAGAAAAAGAAAAGGAAAAGGAAAGGAAAAGAAAAAACACAAAAAACAAAGAAAGCAGTAGGCAGGCAGGCCAGCAAGCAAGCGGGTGGGTGGGGAGGGCGAAGTCTAAAGATAAAATGCCTTTCCTAGGGCACTCAGTAGACTCAAGACAACTCCTGTCATCTGGCTCTCTTCCAAAGCCTTTCACTAAATCACAGAGTCAATGTGGGGGTGGGGAAGGGGCTCTAATGAAAAAAACTAAATAATAATAATAATAATAATAATAATAATAATAATAATAATAATGACCAATCTTAATGTCTACTTATTAGATTATAGAACTGTCAACCAAAACAGAAGAAATTTAAGTGAAACAGACTCTACCAAATTTTAGAAATTATGTAGGCTCAAGGCACTCCACACTAGCCGCTAAAGATACATTTAATGAGCTAATAGGCCCTTTATCTTCTCTAATTTCTGAAATTCCCGGAATACTTTTATTTGGAGGCCTATTTCAGATGAACTAGTGGTTACAGTTCATATTTCAGCACAAAATCACTCTTGGAACAACAGCACCATCTCCATTTGTATCTCTCTCCCTGGCCTCTAAAGAACAGCCAGCAACGACATTAGCTAACCAGCAGAACCACGTTACCATCCATCGGCAGTAGGGAGAGAGAAATGGCTTAGATGTCCTTAAGAGTTTGCATACAAAAGAAGCATTAAGAGAATATGCTTTTCATATTCTGCTTATTCCTAAGAATGCCAACAAGAGCTCTCTCTAACACTTAACTGTTTACCTCACAAGCTTCAAGGCTATTAAACAGTTAAAAATAATAAAATGGGGCTGGAAAGGAGGCTCCAGCAGTTAAGAACACTTGCTGTTCTGGTAGACGTCCTGAGCTTGGTCCCCAGCCCTCACATGAAACAGCTACCACCACTGCAGCTCTGGAGGATCTGATGTCTCTGATTTCCAAGGGCAACTGTACTTGTGCATATACATATATGCACATAATGAAAATAAAATACCTTTTCAGAAAATAATAAACATGAACACTTTATGTTTAAATGAAAAAAATGTCAAAATACAATGGTAAAATATGGTAAAAAAAAAAAAGAAAGAAAGAAAGAAAGAAAAGAAGAAAAAGAAAAAGAAAAAAGAAAACAAAAAAGCTCACAAGTTTGAAACCTCATCCTCACCATATGGTACTTGTTTACCCTGATGTCAAAGAGATACACCACTTGAATGGTTTTCTAAAAGTTTCTTTGCTCAGAGGGAAAAATGCTTGCTGCTAAGCTCATGACCAGAGTTTGATCCCACATGAAGGAGGAGAAGAGTACCACACTGCACCAACCTGTCCAGACTTCCACACACAGGCAGAAGCAAATGAACCACCACCCCCAACACGTAAAGAAACAAATGCCATTTAAAAGAATTATTTGAATTCTAGAAGCATTTGCTGTCAAATGGGAGCCGCAATCCTAGTCACTTATCACCACTAAAGCGGCTGACGGTAAGAGTGGAAAATTGTATACTTACACCACTGGAAAGGAGCTGAGCATACTTTACATGAGGCAGATCAATGGCCTTTCCAAAGATGGCCAGCCTCATTCACCATTCTGTAGAATAAAGACAGAAAATTGAGAAACAATTAGATAACTCAGTATTGAATAAGAAGTTTAATTATGCAACTCCAGGGTATTAAAAGTTAACATTAGATGAGCTTTCTTTTTCAAAATTATTTTGTAATTCTGAAATGAAATTTTGAATTGGACCAAAACTTAAACAAAACAAAAATACAGAAAAATGACAGTAATAGTTTTCCAAATGATTCCCTTGGGAAAGAGCAATTTAAATAAAAAAAGTCACTCAATTTAACTTATCAGGAACCAGTCATAGAAGATGATATAAGCTTGCAATGCAATGCACACACTGTAACGGCATCTAACAAACTCCTAGCCAGGCAGTGGTGGCGCACACCTTTAATCCCAGCACTTGGGAGGCAGAGGCAGGTGGATTTCTGAGTTTGAGGCCAGCCTGGTCTACAGAGTGAGTTCCAGGACAGTCAGGGATACACAGAGAAACCCTGTCTTGAAAAACAAAAACAAAAACAAAAACAAAAAAAAAACCCAAAAAAACCAAAAAAACCAAAAAAACCAAAAAAACCCCAAACTCCTAAACTCCTAACTGGAGATTAAAAGCCTTGGCCCTCATCCATGCCAGGTCAGTGCTCGACTGAGCTCCACCCCCCAGCTTTCAGCTGTCTTGTTGCCTATGAAACTTATGAAGACTCTTATTACAAAGCAAGCTAAGTGTAATGCTAATCTTGCTGCTAGGTGGACTCTGTTTCTATGAGTGTCAACTGTCACAACTACAAAGGGGATAAAAGGGGAGGCTGGCAAACCTGTCTTCTGATTTGTATTGTTTTGTTAACTGTTGAGATACTTTTACCTTCTTCAGTTCTGCCCACAGCAGACAGACACACACTACACACACTACACACACACACACACACACACACACACACACACACACACACACGCACGCACGCACGCACGCACGCGCGCACGCGCGCACGCGCGCACGCGCGCACGCGCGCACGCGCGCACGCGCGCACACACACACACACACACACACACACCCTATTCAGAGTCCAGGAATCAAAGGCCAAAGACTGAATTTATTAGCCATTTCAAACCTTAATCTTAATAGAGAAAACTTTTTCCATAAATGACAGGTAGATTACAAATCGTCAGCTCCCAACCTTCACACGTGCTGTCAGACACCTTCCCATCACCATGGACACACAGAAATAAAGAAACTAATAAAAACAACAATAACAAAACAAAAAAAAACTAAGCCAGAATGGTGGTACAAGCTTTTAATCCTAGCACTCTGGAAGTAGAGACAGAGGGGTCACTGGAAACTCAAAGCCAGCCTGGTGGACCAGTGAGTGTTAGCCAGGTCAGTTTTGAAATACACAGAGAGATTCTGCCTCAAAAAAACAAAAACTAGGGTTGGGAAGGGAGTTCAGGGTAAGGTGCTTGCCACACAGGCATGAAGAACAGAGTTTGATCCCCGCACCCACATTAAAAACAAAACAACAAAAATTAATGAATTAAAAACAAAACAAAATAACCAACAACAATTAATTAATTAACTAATTAATTAAAACAGGCCAGGCGAGAAGGTGCTCTGGGGAAGTAAAGATGGGAGTATCTCTGGGGCTTGCTGGCCAGCTAGGCTAGCTAATTAGTGAGCTCCAGGTTCTTAAGAAAATATGGTGGAGAACAAATGAAGAAGAACACTTGACATTCACCTCTGGCCTCCACACCTACTTATAGACACATAAGCATGCACACACAAACAAACAGATACAGAGATGAAGGAAAAATATTAGAAAAATTTGCAAACATGTTGCAAACACAGAAAGTATCTATCCTGAACTGCTTAATGCCCACAACACACAGCTTGAACAGTTAATAAGTCTGACACTACACCACCCGCCCACCCTGTGCCTAAGGATATTTTCACATAGATCCCAAGCCTCATCATTTTCACAAATAATTCTTAGCAAGCTTCAATATCTGGTTTCCAAATCTAGAATAGATTAAGGTGTAAAAACTTTAAAGGTAGTTAAGTGTAAAAAAAGTTAACTCATAGAATTAAAAACAACAAAGGCCAGTTACCTGAATTAGAAAAAGAACAACTATTTATTTACAGACACACAGAACAAAGCTGATCCTCACAATTGCTGGTGTTTATGATCTGTGGTTAAAAGGGAAGCAGACTGTGACATGTGAGGACTTTCAGGTTGTTTGGGGGAGCTGAGGATCGAACCTAGAGCTCTAACATGCTGACCCCCTCAACCACTGCACATCCCCAGGCTGAAGCAATTTTTTGTTGAAGTCAAGACAATTAAAAGCTTATGCTTTAGGACATTAATCAGAGGTGTTCCACTCATGTCAAACATGTTTCCTTTGAACAGTCCCAGATAAATATTACCTTCTATATTTAGCCTCTATCTGAGAGGCAGATGGTAAGTGTGGGGTGAAGAACGGATGGTGACATGTGAGAAGGCAGATTCACAGATAAAGAAATTTTAAAAAGCATCATGGTTAGAAAATTGGGCCTTAAGGGGTTAGGGATTTAGCTCAGTGGTAGACTGACTGCCTAGTAAGTGCAAGGCCTTGGATTTGGTCCTCAGTTCTTGGGGGGAGGAGAAAAAATAGACTATTAGGGTTATCCCAAGTGATTGGCTCATGTCAGCTGTCCTAGCACTTGGGAAGACCAGCTGAGGCCACAAAGTGAGTTCCAGACTAGCCTGGGCTACACAGGGAGACTCTGTGTGCCCTCTAACCACTACCACCAAAAATATATAAAATACTAATACTAATTTCCCAAATAATTTTTCTGGGTAGTTTCACACTATAAACTTAATGACTATTCTCTCAGTCAGATTAACTGGGTAAAGGCTTTATGTGAACCATTTATTGAAGTTCACAGTCACCCGAGAAAACATTAAGACACTAGCCGCCCAAGGTCAATCAGTTTCTCTTACAGAATTATAGGCTTCATCTTCAAACTGTTGGGTTAATGACACCATTATTATTTCTGTACTATTTCTCTGGAGCGAATGTTTCACGGTGATAGGTGTCATGAGATGCACTGAGTATGTTCAGCATTCATGATTCAACAGGCATGCCACAAGCCACAGGGATTTTTATTCTGGGAGAATTATTACACACACTACCTGCCAAGATCTTATAGCCTTTCTGACACTCATGCTGCTTCCACACCTCCTGTGCTGGGAGAACTTCACAGAGATTGAAAAGTTGCTTCTTGTCACTTCAATCCACTCACCTGGCTCCACAGATACAGACTAAATTTCTGTCCTCTCCTTTCTTTCACACACACCTTTTAAAAATATTGGCATAACATTTGCAAATGGCTTCCAGGCTAGGCATCCCTGGCTTTCTCAGCCAGCCTTGCTGGGCCTTCTTTCAACATGGTGACAGGGCTTCCCTAAGGGACAGGGCTCCCCAGACTCGACACAAGACTGTAGAGTAATTAAGGAGAATGCAGAGAACAAGGTTCCCTGGTCCTAGAAAAATTCCATGATAGAGTCTTTTTGTGTAGTTTTCAGATAATGTATAGTTCATTTGCACAGTCACTGAGCAAACACCCATGGTACACAATTACACTTCTCAGCTTTCTTTTCTAAGTCCCCAGTCACTGTAAATTTTGCTAGATAATCCCCAGGTGTATTAATACACACCATAAGAAGAGTCCCAGAATTGCCATATGCTTGCCACAAGGCTCTGTGACAATATAACAGTACAGAGATCACTGGTCTTGAAAATGATATATGTCAGGCTAGAAACACATGGATATCTTTACAGGAGAAAATCCAAGTTAACTATGATCTACTGAGCTCAAAGGTGAAGAAGGTAGGCCAAGATGATTTTTGAACAGCCTCCAAAGTAATCTTACCTGGAAACTACTGGCTTAAAGGACAATAAAAACTATATAATAACATAATGTCATATATCTTAGATGAAATATGTTGCCTGGGTATAAAGGTAAGTTGAGTCTAGCATTATCAAAAATACCTCTTATGGGTCTGAGGATGTAGCTCAGTCATAGTGTGCTTGTCTAGCATGCTCAAGCTCTGTGGTCAAATATGAGCACTACAAATGCATATACCTGGAGTTTATGAATACATAGGCATATATACCTATGCTGTCATATCCATAATTCCAAGATGAATACTTAACAAAATGAAGTTACCCATCATTAAAAGTAAATTAGACAGCAAGCACTTAAGTTATACATATCCACTTCAAAGGAATTCATATCAGATATTGGACCCGGTACCTTAAATGTTCCCAAACTAGTCTCCAACCTTTACTTATCACTCATAATGAAAACCTGCCCTGGCCCTTGGCTCCCTGGCCCTCTGAAACACAACACCTCCCTCCCAACCAGGGGGAACTCTTTTATTTATAAGACAGCCAATGCTCATTACTGTATTCTTTTCTCATCTTGTTACAGGAACCTGTAACTGTATTCCCTACTGAAGTAGAAACTTAACAGCAAGGACTGCTTCCTATCCACTGGCCCAGTCTCATTCCCTAATAGTGTGCTGACTTGATGAGCAGTAAACAAATCTTTGTTTAGTGCAGAAATTAAAGAAAATGCCTATTTTTAAGTCTCATTCCATAAGATAATGCTAAATTTCTAATTTGGAAAGCACAAAGAGTCTGTAATACTAAAACTTAAAATATGCAACTGACCATTTTTTCAGAGAATTAATAAGCATGCATTATTTACACATTATAGAGATAAACAAGTTTTGCTTTTAAAAGGTGAATACTGTGTGTTCTCAGAACCAACAATTTATATCTACATCTACACTTCATTTAGAGCCAAACTGTGTTAAGATTAGAGGCCCCTGGTGTAGCTAGAACACTAAAGTAGAATTTGGAACTGTAACATCTCCACACTGTTTAACCCATAATAGTCCCTAAAGCAGGAAAACTAAAAACTATGAGAGCAGAGCCCCTCCCATTGTGATCAGTAACTTTACAAGTCACTGTTCTTTTATTTATTTACTTTTAAAGATTTATTTGTTTGTTTATTATATATACAGTGTTCTCCCCGAATGTATGCCTGTATAGCAGAAGAGAGCACCAGGTCTCATTATAGATAGCTATAAGCCACCATGATTACTGAGAATTGAACTCAGGACCTCTTGAAGAGTAGCCATCTCTCCACCTCCAAGTTGCTAATCTTTTTAAAGAGAACTCTCTTCTGACCAAAACCAGAATCCATTTCTGTTTGGCATACACCTGGAATATTCTGATATTTCAATTTAATAGTCTATCCAGGGAATCAATCTGTATCTATTGCTTATTCACTCATTTGAAGCCTACTCCGTGGGCAGAATAAAATGGCAATTATCAGAGCAAAACTTGTCACCCTGGTCAAAGATCCAAATGTCCTCTTCATTTTGCACCTCCCTCAACCCAGCAGTTCCTTAATGCTTAATCACAGAAATAACTACAAGATTAAAGAGTGAATTCATTAAGCTACTATTGGGTAAATCATAACTTCTTAAGACAGAACTGATAATAATGAGCAGACAATGTTTTCTAATTACTTCGGCAATAATATACACAGAGTCCTTACTCCTTCCTAGAAAAGCCATAGCATCTGCTGGGCAAAGGCAAAACCAAGGCTCTGCCACTATAAATGCCTATCTTTTACAGGTCTGAAGTGCCTCAGTAGAACTCAGTAGTAGAGATGCTATTCTCAAGAACATTACCTTCAAAAGAGTTAAGACTCCAGTTTCCAAGTCTCCATGGACAATAAAATCCTAAATTTAATCATTACCAGCAAACACAGCTGGCCTATTCACTTATCTACTTTACTAGGTGGTGGCTCGTGCTTCTCATCCTAGCACTCAGAAGGCTCACCTAAGAGGATATTGAGTTTGAGGCCAGCCTGGGCTACACAGCCAGATCCTGCTTCTAAGGGGAGTTTGAAATCACTAATTCTGGAAGTAACGTTGCTGAGCTGTATATTATGTAGCTCTCAGTGGTTTCACTGTAGGTATTACCTCTGACATGAAAGTTATAACAATTGCCTAGATTGCTTTTCACAGATTTAAAGGCCATTTTTTTTTCTGAAACCAATGACTCTTCAATGGAGCCTGTGTGTGCGCACACACATGTATGTATGTATATATGCATGTATGTGTGTATGTATGTATGTGAGCAAGTGTGCATGTGTGTGTGTGTATGTAGCATGGCCTTCTGATTTTAGGAGGCAAAAAACTCTATGTATCCCCTCAAGAGAATAGTGACGGATTACTTCACATCCAATAATCTTTCTCCACATCTTAATTTATCCTTTTCTTTACTGATAACTAGCCCCAAACTCCACCTCCCCAGGAGACTGAGACCTGGGTTTCCCACCTCCATACTTGGCTACCTAGTAAAGAAACATTTTTAAAAGTCTTTGTTAAACATTGATTTATTTACTCTTACTTGTTTATGGTAGCAGTGGGGAAAATATACTATGCCATTATACACATGTGGAGGTCAGAGGATAAGTTTTAGAAGTCAGTTCTATTCTTCAACCATGTGGGTCTTAGGGATTATACTCCAGTCATAATGCTTAGTGAAAGGTGCCTTTACTGAGACATGTGGCCACAAAGACATGTATTATGTGGTGAGCAAAACTGGTCTGTCTGGTCATTAACACTAGTAGCCAGAAACCTAATTCCCAGCTTAACACTTACAATGACCTATACAATACATAAAAGGAAAAAATACAGATATTAAGACACTTTAGACATCAGCTGGAGATTTTGCTGAGTTTAGAGTATTACAAATGTGCAGAATGAAGCCTTCTTTGGCTGCCATGAAGCAACAATTTCTGTCGTTAATATATTTACTGAAATTTGCTGAGAAAAACAGTACAAGCTAACATTTGGCATCCCTTTCACTTAAAAGTGTATGCTTAATGCCTCAAGTCCTATAGGCCTTGTGTTAGTCTTTTATGAATTCAACAAACATTGACCTCCTAAGGACAAGCAAAGCACTGGGGAGCATAGTCATGAAAAAAATACAAGCTCTGCTCACACAGAGCCTATATTCCTGCAGTGAAAGACACAAAGGGGTCAATATAGACTGTACATCATGATAAGCACATAAGAGACAAAGAAGGCTGGGACAGAGGATAGGACTTGCAGGTTGTAGAACTACAGTCTTAGAGAGGGAGCTGAGAAACCCTCACTGAGGAAGTTAAACCTGACTGAAGACTAAGGAAGGGAGCAACCATGTAGATAAGGGGTAGAGGGCATTTCAAGATCTTGAGTCCAGAGACAGCCTATCAGGTTCAGGGTTGACAAATGCAAAGATGTGTATGAACAATTAGAACACAGGCTAAGCAGGAGCTCCTCCTGGCAGCCTAAGGTCCAAAGGAGCCTGTAGTTTCTACTTAGAAGTATAAAATACTTCCTTAGCTAAAAGGGAACTACTCACTTTCGTGGGTAACTAAGTAGGAAGCCTAGTACATATTGCTAAGGACAGAATTCCTAATATCAACAGGTTAGCAGAGAACTTTCTTCTGTGTATGCCCAGTACCTTAGAGAGCATCATCAGTCACCCTTAGACTAGCTTTAAAGCACAGCTGTCAATTTACTAGGTGAGCACTGAAGGCAGAGGACCAGGGAATTCAGCTCTCCACACACTACAAGAGCTGGCCAGGTAAGATAGCACACATGTAACTGCAGTATTCAGAAGGCTGAGGCAAGAGGATCATGACCTGCCTAGGCTATATAATAGACCCCTTCTGTTTAAAAACAGCAAAGAGACAGGGGAAGAAAGAGCTTTGGGAAAAGATAACTTGAAATAAAGAAATCAGAAGAGACACCTCACAACAGCTACAAGTCAAAATTAGGAGAGTTCCAGAGGGCAGCTTTATCCCATTCATGTAACACCACAAGTACCCCCAAAGAGTGCTGACTCTACTTCCTACAGAGTTAGTGCACAGCTTTCTAGTTTATGCAGCTGAGATGAGAAGTGTCTTAGTTACTACTATTGCTGTGAACAAACACCATGGCCAAGACAATTTGTAAAAGAAAGCATTTAATTTGTGGTTCACCATTCCAAAGGATAGTAGAGTCCATGACCAGCATGGGAGGAAACATGGCAGCAGATGGGCAGGCATGGTACTGGAGCAGTAGCTGAGAGCTTACATGTTAACACAACTGTGGCTAGGCAGAGAGAGAGACTAATTGGACCTGACATGGGCTTTTGGAACCTCAAAGTGACACACTTCCTCCAACAAGGCCACACCTCCTAATCCTTCCCAAACAGTTCTACTAACTGGAGACCAAGCATGAGGAGTGGATCACGTACACAGGTGATTTCATGTGAACCTTCTCCCCATTCTAACTAGTCAAATAAAGGCTAGAGCCTGGTTTGGGCAGTGGAAGAACAAGGTGGGGCTGGAGGTTTTAGAAAGTGGAGGAAGAAGGACAGAGGAATAGTTGTGGAAGGAAGATGGAGCAGAACCACATAGCCTGGAGAAGCTTCAAGTAGCAAGGGATCGCATAGCTGGGGAATAGATTAATGTAGTGGTAGATCTGCACAATCTAGGCATACAGCTTTTAAGTATTATAACCGAGTTGTGTATTTTTTACATGGGCTTATTGGGGTTGGAGATTTACTGCAACACAGAATAGTAAGATTTATATTGGCTTTATCTACTATTAGTTTTCATGGATTCAAAACCCCTTACCTTCAATTATCTATTGGTAAGCTCAAGAATTCTTGAATTTTATGGCACTGATAAGCTAACACCATACAAATATAATCTTTATTTATTGTATGCAACTAGATATAAAAAGTCCCCCCCCCAAAATCTTTGTGCTATGAAATATAGATGGAAAGAATTCTTTGGGGATTTATTTTATTGTTTATATTTATGTGTATGGGTGTGTCTGAGACTGAGTACCTGAAAAGGCCCAAAGAAGGCTTTGGATTCTCTTGTTCTGGTATTTAAGAAGACTGGGAGCCACCTAATGTGAGCACTAAGAACCTCTTGACTGAGTACTCAGACTGAGTGATCCTATCCACTGGGCCATCTCTGTAACCCCAGAAGAATTCTTTACTCTCTGTAATAATTTCCAGATTCACATCAATATTAATTTTTATATTACTTCTAGCCAGTACAATACATATGTACCCCCTGGTCTTTATTATTTATTTATGTCCATCTATAAATAAAAATACCTATTTACACAAAGTTTAAGAATATATATTAGGACTGCACAACACTGGGCCTGTGAACAGCCAATTATGGATCAGGAAGGAGCTCACGGGGCCCTATCCGTCCCTGCTAAACTATTGTACACTGATGGATTCTGAGGGAGGAGCTGTCACTGTCTCCAGCTATGGTCTCAAAGGTGAGCCCACCATGCTCCACTAGATAGTTCTACTCTATGTATACACAGATGTCCCGGTTAAAGTCAGCGCTCACAAAATAAAAGACATGAACTTGTAAGGAAGAGAAGGGGGACAGAAGAGACTGAGCAGAACACATTATCCACATGTTTAATCACCACAGAAGAAATTTTAAGACAACTAAAGGGAAAAACACGCAAACAAAATATCTCCCATGAGGCATTCATGGTGGCTCACATGTGTATCTCTTTACTCAGGAGCTGAGGTAGTAGGATACTATGAATTCTTGGCTACCTAGAGCTACAGAATAAGTCTCTGCCTCCAAAGATTATCTTCTGTGGATATAATATAGTTATAAACTTTAAACATACGTGAATTTGCCTTACTTATATCTTATTAAATTTATAAATTTCATAAAGTAGAGTGGACTACCCTCCATAAAGGACCAAAAGGAAGCTGTACCTGTAACACTGCTCATACTCATGTGAACTACTGGTAAATTCCCAAACACTGCTTCCAAAGGAATGATGACAAGTCATTATTTAAACTGATGTTCACAACTAGGAAAGATTACTCTTTATATGGTGAACTAGCACAAACTGCTCATATATATATGAAACCAAGTGTTGCCAACTACTCTCCATTGCAGGTTCCTCTAACTGTCATCCCTTCCAACCGCTACTACTGCATCTAAGTCGTTCTTTTCTCCCCAGCTAAGGCTCTCTCGCTTTTGTCTTATTCTTGTCGATAGCTACAAACTTCACAAAACACATATCGGAGGACCAAGTCAGGACCAAAGAAGTTCTGCACCCACCAAAGGTGGTCAAACTAAATTGTCACAAAAACTTTTGTGTGTACACATGTGTGTTCAGATGTCATTAGAGGCCAGATATTGGCTTTGGGTGTCCTCCTCAATCACTCTGGGCTTTACCATTTTTGAGGCAGTCTCTCACTGAATCTTGATCTAATTGATTCAACCAGTCAGCAAATCCTAGGGATAGTCTGTCTCCACCTTCCCAATGTTGGAATTAGACGTGCACCACCATTCCTGGATTTTCAATGTACATACTGGGAATCGAATTCAGATCCTCAGGCTTATGTGGTAAGCACTTTACCAACTGAGCCATGTCCCTGGGCTCCTAAATTGTCAATTTTGTTCTTTGAGGGTATAGTTGAGTCAATCCTGTGGTTGTACCCTGGTTTGTTTGGTTTTTTGTTTTTGTTTTTATTTTTTGGGTTTTTTGAGACAGGGTTTCTCTGTGTAGTCCTGGCTGTCCTGAAACTCACTCTGTAGACCAGGCTAGTCTTGAACTTTGCCTCTCAAGTGCTGGGATTAAAGGCACACACCACCACTGCTGCACTCTGTTTAACCTACATAATATCTGCAATTTTGAGACTGTATACATATATATATATATATATATATGTATATATCAGTGTTTTTAATAGAAACAAGATCTACATTCATCAACATATTTTGTAATTTCTCAAGCGTTCAAGGCATGCTTTTTCTGGGTCACTAAAGGCAGATAACTGCAGTCACTCAATTCTACAGACTCTAAGTACCTGCCACTGATGACCAGTGAGCTTAACTCACACTGTGATTTGTCTCATGGCAGAAAATTATTCGTATTGCCCTGTCTCAAGAAAAACGGCACCATGACTTACAGCATGCTAAACATACTGATTTTTCATGTTAATTATTTTAGTTAAAAGCACTCTGAAGGCGGCACTTCAAGAAGGGCACTGTCATAAGAGCAGGAGATAGAACTCCCATGAGAAAGGTACCCCTGCCCCCATACCGGAGGAAGGAAGACATTCTTATCGGGAGTCCAGGATGGAAGAAATCTACACAAACAAACCCTGTTCAACTAACCTTATCTGCTTAGTCACTCTCCAAGATTAGCTGCCCTGATTGAAAGCTTTTTATTTGTCTAAGACAGCTTTTGGTCCTAACTGCTTCTTGGGGCCCTCATTTTTCTCAGGAGGGCTCCCATTGGGGGGAGGGATCACCAAATAAAATGTGTGTGCTTTTCTCTCAGTAACATGTTAGTTTGGTTCTAAGGCTTGAAGAGGATGGGGGAGATATTTACCTCCCTTATATCGTGAGAGAAAACCATCTCCTTTTTTTCTCTTATCCCTGGCTTATTTTCTGTTGCACGGGCATTCCTGGAACAGTCATCAAATACAGTCAGATGCTGACAAAGCTAGTTCACTAAAAAGATAAGTCCAGAGTACACAGCAAGGACTAAGAACACACAACAGCAACAACAAATAACCCCTGCAGTTGTTAAGTTAATAAGGGTGGTGGCACCCAAATGACAATGCCTATAACCTTCTACCTAAGCAATTCCAGTTCTGGAGATTAACCCAAGAATACAGTCACGCGGGGCAAGGCAATTCTTTGTTTAGTTCAAGGTTATTCTTTGTAGCACAAAAGATCAGAAATAATCTACATTGCCATCATAAGACGACTATAAGTTATGGTATAACCACACGATACAGCCATAAAAACTAAGGAAATTCCTTACATGTTATTATGAAATAGATTTCAATTGAAAAGAACAGGAAAGGACAAAGTGGTTTTTGTCGGCTGTAGAGGAGGAAGAGATAAGAAAAACTGTCCATACATAGTCTTGTTCCTATACACGCAATAAATATTTCTGGAAAGGTATAGAAGAAACCAATAATCCCTGTGGAGGAGAACTGAAGGCTCCAAAAGTATACATTTTTCTACCTTATAAGTTTTATAGTTGAAGATGAATGTAAAAAGCTGGCAGAGCTCATTCCAAGTAAAAGTAAGAATTTCCCACTGGAGACAACAGATAGAACTCAAAGGTAAAGTGCTCAGCTAGTAATCACCAGGTCCTGGGTTCAAGCCTAAGTACTGCACATCTAAAAAAGTGCTGTTTCAACAGGAACCTAGGGATCAGGAAACAAGACAATGAAAGAAATGGCATCCTTTGCCATCTGGCTCTTTGAACTGGTTGTGAGCTCTAAAGAATTTAGAGTAGATACAAAAGATAAAGGATCTTTTCAAGATATAGGCAGACAAATGGAGCAGGAAGAAGGGCTCTCTAAATCCACCCTGGGCTTCCGGTACCAAAGGCTGAAGCTCTGAACATACATTCCCAGCACGGTATGGCTGTCCCTCATAGGGGACCCAAATGCAGAGACAGTGTGGAGGGAGATACCACACAGGAAGAGAATAAAGAAGCACTGTGAGCAAAAACTCTTCACTTTATGGCTGTGTGTGGTGGCACACGCCTTTAATTCCAGCGTTTGGGAGGCAGAGGCAGGTGGAAGTCGGAGTTCAAGGCTGGCCTGATCTACAGAGTGATTTCCAGCACAGCCAGGCTATACAGAGAAACCCTGTCTCAAAAACCACAAAACAACGGCAAGAAAACTCTTCACTCCTGTCCTCAAATTCGGGGCTGGTGAGATGGCTCAGCAGTTAAGAGCACTGACTGTTCTTCCGAAGGTCCTGAGTTCAAATCCCAGCAACCACATGGTGGCTCACAACTATCCTTAATGAGCTCTGTCCTCATATTCAAGTACTATTTCACTCAGGCGGTCCTCAAAGTTCTTATCAGGCTCCAAAAGCTTGGTTGCTGTGCAAGCAGGAAGTAGCTGCTACATTCCATAGCACCCCAGGCCCAGAAGCCCAGACACATTTTCATTGCAAATCTTTAAACATGTGATATGAGGAGTAAAGAAACAGAAACCAGCACTCCAGAAAGGAAGCCAAAAGGAATGTCAGGGTGTTTTACAAAGTGGCCTACTGCTCACCACATGAGAAGTGGGGGGGAACTGTTAGGACGAGCAGAGGTCACTCAAGCTCTGCTGGGATCCACACTTCCTCCATAGAGTACAATCCTTCAATCACTTTAAAATACTGCTTTTCTAGCCATCAAGCAATAATGTGTGTTCTTGATTCTATGCCTGTGCGTACCCCTGCATCCCAGATTGTTCACATTAAAAAGAAGGACAATTAGAAGAATGAGAAAACACAGGAAATCAGGAATACACAGGAAATCATAAGCATATCCTTGTAACATACTGGTAGTAAATTACAGAACAGTCAAATACAGAGTTGCTTTCTTTTTTAAAAGTTAAAGACATCTTGCCCTGTTCTAAAAATATAACAAAGTATTTATCTTAATTCAACTTACTGTTTTCCTTTTTCAATTTTATCCAGAATTAAAATAATATATATAATCCACATATACCCTATAGTACAAAAATAATAGTTCTAAATATACAGATGAGCCTGGTTTTGGTTTTGTTTTGTTGTTGTTGTTGTTGTTTGGTTTTTCAAGATAGAGTTTCTCTGTATAGCCCTGGCTGCCCTGAAATCCACTTGCCTCTGCCTCCCAAGTGCTGGGATTAAAGCATGTACTACTGCCCGGCCAGATGAGCCATTTTTTCTTTCTTTTTTCTTTCTTTTTTTTTTTT
>NW_022196915.1:51609935-51610079 GCF_008632895.1 Mastomys coucha
CTCGAACTCAGAAATCCGCCTGCCTCTGCCTCCCAAGTGCTGGGATTAAAGGCATGTGCCACCACTGCGTGGCTCAGATGAGCCATTTTTAAGAGTGGAGTTTGTACTAAAACCATAATACTTGCTAAACCATATAGGAGAGGA
>NW_022196915.1:51610209-51622197 GCF_008632895.1 Mastomys coucha
GGAGAGGAGAGGAGAGGAGAGGAACCAAAGGCTATCTTTAGGTAATGTGGATCCATAAGTGAAGATGAACGACACTGCCAGGATGAAGAGGTGTGTTTCTAAGATTGGCAGGGAGTCACTTCAGAGGCTCTGGAGACGAAACTCCATGTTGATAAGAATCTGTGGCTTAACAGAAATGAAACCAGCATAACTCATTTACTCTACCCTGTTTTTCTTCTACCTGTCTCAGGAGCTATGCAGTATAATTTTATGTCTGATACTTACCTCTACGTTCTTCATACACCTTCATGTATTCATTTGATGTTCAATGTAGGTAAGGCAGGTTTTACAAACACTTAAACACAGGAAGATTTTAATTTTAAACAAAGCAAACTAATGTGTCACTAGAGACATTTTATCCTACTTCTACTTCTTCAAACACCTCCTTCTGTCTTCACTTGAAAATGCCTCTCCTGTCCATTCACCTTCACTTCACTAAAGCCAAGGCAGCCGTCTTCTGTCTCAAGGTATTAGCAGAGTTAATCTCCATCAATTTCTGTTGGGGTCCCTCAGCTGTAAAATATTGGAGCCTGCCACGGGAGACTCAACTCACGCCTGTTGTGTCTGAACCAAAGACTCACTACTATGAGTAGTGAGTTTCCAGAGGAAGCTACACCTACAGGCTGGCACATATACAACTTGAGGACATCTGTTGTTGACCTCCTCCCTCACTGTAGACTGTGTCTCCAGTCACTCCCCTGAGCTGAGACCTGTGGGATGCCCTGAGTCTCCACCTTCAGCCCAGCAGCCAGCTACCCTTGGACTTCTCCCTTGACTTTGTTCGGACTTTTCTTGACTCCTCCCGAATCCCTTATGTTATTCAAATGTCATTGTAACCTAGAGATTCAGTTATGCTCTCTTGTATATAAATGCTGAACCCCCAAAGTAAAGGAGAGCCTTGACTGGAAACCCTCAACTTGGCTCCGTGTCCTTTTGTTCTCGAACTCTGTGTTTCAGGTCTCCTTTCTCCCTTCGGTCGAGGCAGAACCCGGTTCATGAAACTGCGGGACAGTTTCAAATTTCACATCCCAGACAACAGACTTTGCTATCTATTATTCCTCGTTGCAGAGGTTGGGAAATGAAGGTTGGAAAGTGTCGAAATGTGACTATGTACAAATCAACCTGCCACATCTGGCTTTCTCTGCAAAACAGAAAATGATGCCTATACCTCTAACCTAATAGGACAAGCACAGATCTAACTAAACAAAGTTTTTAAAGCTACCAGACTTCTGTACCATTAAGACAGTGTGGGAATGATAGTCTAGAAACAAATGTGATGTAGAGGGCAACAGTAAGACAAAGTATTTACAGCAAAGGGTAGCATTTCATTCTCTCTTCATTTCTTTACAGTGGCTTCTTTGTGAAAATTCAATCCACTAATAAAACTAGGCCAAAGCTCACCAGCTTGGTGAATTCTTCCTTTATTCCCTAAAAGTGATAAACCTCCCTGCATGAGATAACCTGATGACTTGTGAATGGAGTTAGCAGATCCCTTAGTTTCATGAACTGTCTGGGTGAACTAGGAAGCAACTGGTAAAATAAAGCAGGAGTCACTCAGACATGAATACACCTACATTGAAACAAACACCCATCCCTCAGCCTTGGTGGTCAGAACCCAGGAAATTGTGATCTCTATGCCAACTCCTACTCTTTCAATTCCCTTACAGTTTGCAAGTCCTCTTCTGCAGTGGTGGCTCTTTTGCACAAGATATCCCACTCGTCTGGGCTTGATAGTTCTTTCTTTATGTGATATGTAGCCTTCAGACCTGGACTTTATCACTTCCCAAGGGACCCCCTTCCTGCCACTCTGACAAGGTTAACTCTCCACAGTCGAAGTTCTCAGAGCACCTGGCAGTACCCCCACTGGAGTGCAGCTTTGCATCTGTATGTCTATTTAAGTAATAATCCTCACTACACCGGAAGCTTCAGGAAGGTAGAAACCACTGTCGCTGTTCTCTACTCTGTTCCTTTTACCCAAGAAAGTTCCTGGAACATGGCTGTTACTTAATAAATAGTGAGTGAGGAGACGAATAATGATCTACAAATATTTCAACAAGCATTGAACCAGGAGTTCCAGATCACTGGAGTCTATCTCTGACTTATTATTTTGCTTTTAATTTTCCTGTGTTTAAGTGTCTATAAGGGCATTTGAACATCAAATGAATACACAAGGGTGTATGAAAAATGTGCAGATAGGTGCCAAACAAAAACACTACGGGGGCTGGTGAGATGGCTCAGCGGGTAGGAGCACTGACTGTTCTTCCAGAGGTCCTGAGTTCAAATCCCAGCAACCACATGGTGGCTTATAACCATCCATAATGAGATCTGACATCCTCTTCTGGTGTGTCTGAAGACAGCAACAGTATACTTACATATAATAAATAAATAAAATATTTAAAAAAAACACTACATAGCAACTGAGACAGGTGAAAAGAAAAGGTATAATAAATGAGTTGTGCTGGTGTCACTTCTGTTAAGCCACAGTTTTATATTGATATGAGGTTTCTTCCTCAGAGCCGTTGTTTATAGCTTTGTGGTTCACTGATCTATCATAGAAAAAGATCCTTGGGCTGGAGAAACAGCTTAACAAGAAAGAACACTTGTTATTTCAGAAGACCTGGGTTGAGTTCCCAGCACCCACATGGTAGCTCACAGTATTTACTATGACTTCAGTTCCAGGGAATAAAATTTCCTCTTCTGACCTCCAAAGGCATCAGGCATGCATGTGCACATACATGCATATAGGCAAACACTCACATAAGGGGAAATAAATATATACTGTAGAAAGTTTAAATATGTGGTGCACGGCTGAGTCTTTAGTTATCTAAACATTGAAAATCATTTTTCTTTGTGCCACAGACAAGTGGGTTTGTGAAGTCACAGGGATTTATCACTTGACATAAAACTATTCTCTTTATAGCTCAAAATACTTAAGAATTTCTTGAGAACCACGTAACTATTTTTCTTTTCTCACAGCAGATACTTATACTTTATAAATTGTGGAATATTATTAAAACTCAAAAAGTAGAGGAAGTTTTCAGGCAAAAAAATTCACTAATGATTGATTAGTTTGTTGTTTTGGTTCAGTTTCATAACATAATATATCCTTAAAATGTCACAATATTAACCTGTACAACAACAAGTGATTACCACTTACTATATCTGCATTTCAACTTTCAACTGCTCATAAGAGTAGCACTAGTAAAAGGGACTAGCTTGGTGTAAACTACAGAATGCATGCAACGATAGACAGTGAGATTGGACTATCCTTAAAGAGAACATGAAAATAATTTGGCTACATCTACTTCTGATTCCCACAGTCATCAAGAATCAGAAAGTTAAATTCGAATTTATATATCTATTAAAAGAGTAAAAGATATTTTAGATTCTTCTTAAGATATAATTAGTTTATTTTCTGAAAAAGAGCAACTATGAAGCATCAGTCATGTATAAATGACAGTAAGTAATGAGAATATACTAACAGCAATAACACTTTGTATGCTATTAGTGTCTGTTTCTTCACTTGACTACCACGGTGATCCTACTGTGTTAGTGTTTTCATCTCACAACAGAAGAAAATTGAGGATCTAAGGACATTCAAAACAAACTAAAAACCCCTCAGTATTTTAACAGTATCTTTCACAAGTACCTTCTAACCTGAGTTAGAGCTGCGTACAATCTTCTAACAGGAGTTAGAGCTGTGTTCAATCTTCTAACAGGAGTTAGAGCTGCGTACAGAGTTAGAAATATGTACAATCTTCTAACCCGAGTTAGAGCTGAGTTCAATCTTCTAACAGGAGTTAGAGCTGAGTTCAATCTTCTAACAGGAGTTAGAGCTGAGTTCAATCTTCTAACAGGAGTTAGAACTGCCTACAGAGTTAGAACTGCATACAATCGGCTCTTGAGTTAAGTTCTCAGCACTGGCCATTCGACACGCTACTGGAGACATATCCCAAAATTCAGCTACAAATCATACCTATCTATCTCAACACACATCCATTTGTAATATGACTCTATTGTTATTTAATTGTGATTTTAAAAGAAAAGGTTTTGATTAAATAAAACTTATCAATTCTTTTTACTGTTCAGCTTTTTGGCTTCAGAGTGAATTCTCCCAAGGATTTAAGTTAGAAATAATGCCAATTCATATAAGCTATTTCAGAAAACAGAAGGCAAGCAAGCATTTTTCAACTCAACAGACAGGGCTAGTATCGCTATAACATCAAGTTAAATACATTAAGGGCAAAGCAATCCGTGTGCTAGTATCCCTTGGGAAAATGTGCAGGGAACCTTAAAAAATACTAGGAAATGATAAAATGACAAACTAAGTCCAGAAAAAAAAGGTTCCTGTAATCCTGACTAACGTAATGACAGTGTAAGACCGCTTAATGCTCCAAACCCCCTAAAGTGCTTTACTATTAACAGGCTGTCTATGACCATTTCAATAAATAAATAAATACCCTTCAATTCATGATTTAAAAACAATAATAAAACCCAGCCAAATATGCATGAAAAATAACTTCTCTAAAATAATAAGGTATTTAGCAAACACCTACTATTTGATTACGATTAGGACAGAAGACTGAAAGTTCCCATGTGGATCTCTCCAGCTGCAGTGCCTGCTAAGCTCCTGGAAGCACAGGGAGGAGGAAAGGAAAGGACTTAGGAAACAGCTCACCAGCAGTTCTCAAGGGCAGCCATTAAAGTCCCATAGTTACTCCCACTGCACACAGAATAAAATGTAATCCCTTAACTAAGGTATATTCACACGTAATTACACGATTTGGCTTCTATTCTTCACTCACCATGACCTAGGCTCAGGCAGCTTGTTTCTCAAGGTCATTACTGTTTTTGAGACACTCTGCACTGTCTGCCTAAAATGTGCTTTTCACAGTTGGTTCATTCTTCTTACTCAAGTGCTAAGTTGAGTGACACACCATTTGAAATGGTCTATTAAATAACCTTTATACCTTATTCTACTTATTACTGCTATCAAATTAAACTTTCTTAGACTGAAGAGTTGGCTCAGAACTTGAGCACTAGCATAACTTTCATAGAAGACCTAAGTTCAATTCCCAGCACCCATATCAGGTGGCTCACAAGGACCTGTAACTCCAGCTCCAGAAACTCTGACACCTCTAGCTTCTGTGGTCAACTGCATTCCCTGCACTCGTGTGCACAAACCACACACACACACACACACCATAATTTAAAAATAATAAAAATAAACCCAGTTTAAAAATGTAACTTCTTGTTTCCTAGAGCATTTTAGCTAAGCAACAGAATCACTGTCACATTTGCTCAAACACACCTTCAAGCATTTCGGTACTTTAAGGTAGTCATTTATATGAGCACAGAAGACAAGTCTATAAACGTGGGTAAGATAGTCAGGCCCATAGTTCTGGTGGGGTAGGCAGGAAGAAAGGGAATGTGAGGCAGATCCTTAGATGCAGCTTAACATCTTCTAACACTAAGCTTTCAGCCATCAACCCCAAATTGCTTGGTTACAAATGCCCCAGAAGAGCAGCTGGAACTTGTAGCTGTTAAAGACGAGCCAAGGGTGAGACTTTAAACCA
Source organism: Mastomys coucha (assembly GCF_008632895.1). Taxonomy (NCBI): domain Eukaryota; kingdom Metazoa; phylum Chordata; class Mammalia; order Rodentia; family Muridae; genus Mastomys; species Mastomys coucha. The sequence goes on from NW_022196915.1 coordinate 51,615,825, forward strand.
TCTATAGACCTAAAGGATAAATTGATGACAGTAAGTATTAATACAATTAGCTATTCCTTCCTGGCCTAAAGCTAACAAAAGCTAAAAAGATTCACTTACAGTAATAAATACAGTTAGCTCTTTCTTCAAATACCTGTTCAGAGTTCTGGCTCCCATAGAACAGCCTTTGACTACAAAGCTAAACCAACAGCAATAAAAGTCATAAGGATTTCTTCTTAGGCTGTGCATTCTCACACCCAAAGCCTATGTCATACTGGGCAGAAAGCAATTTCGTATGTTAGGTTTCAAACCTTGGACAAATGGCTGAGGTGCCTACTTAACATATCAAAATGTACACTGGATCTCCCTGGAGTCCTTCAGACTCTACCTGTTTCAGGGCTCTCCTGGCTGGCACACCCCACTCTCTAAACTCTCCAGCCCAGGGGGCTGGGCTGCCCTCTACTATACAATCCAAACATTTTGGTTACCTGCTTCCTTGAGCCTTCTGACTGCGGCACCCGGTTCCCCTCTCTTCCCTCTCCCCAGGTGGCACAGCTCAAGGTCATGTCCACTCTGGACACTCCCAGATGCCCCTGCCTCAGCTCTGTTCTCCCACATATCTATAAGAAACCTTCTCCTCCACCATTCCAGTAATGTCCTCTGTTCTCCCTTTTTTCATTCAATATTCACTTTAATACATGTTACATTCAGCCAAGACTCAGGCCAGTTCTCTGTTCTTCCCTTCATCAGCCCTCCTTGCTATTCTCTCAAAATGGGCTTTACTTTCTTACTGTCATTTCATTTAAAAATTACTCAATAGCTCTCCCTGTAATCTGTTTCATGTTCTATCTGGAAGGTGCCCTAGGGAAGGTGTTCCTAATCTTAGACTGCCTCACCCAAGTATCTGGGCAACTTCCCAGTTCTCTAGTAACAGATACTGTTAAATGACAGGGTGCAGAAGACCTAGAGATTATGGCTTCTTGGTTTGACTTTTGATTGACAGCTGCTCTGTTCTGGGGCCCTTTATGTCAACTGTGGTTGACACTATGAATCCTAAGTGCTCCAGGATTATTGAACATATACAAATACAAGATAAATAAAGGATGAAAATCACAGCTCAGTGGTAGAGTACTTGTCCTGTAATCAATCTTTACTGTACACACAGGAGCATTTAAACACACACACACACACACACACACACACACACACACACACACACACACACACTGAGGTATATACTTATGATCCAAGCCACCCATGAGGCCAAAGCAGGAGGATCACTGAGCCAAGGAATTCAAAACAAGCCTGGGTGACCTCTCAAAAACAAGCAACCAACTATGTCAGGAAGAAAAGGCTGAATAACAAATGGTATCTATAACATGAGTCACAACTGTTTCATGGATAAGAATGATCTTTATATAAATGAAGACTCAAAAAGACAATGGAGGAAGAAGCATCGAGGACGACCCTCAGATGGATCAAAGCAGTGCACCACTGTATTCCCAAGCTCAGTGCCAATGTCCCCTGCCATGCCCAAAAGGCAGGCTGAAAGGGATGCCAAAGGAGATAAAGGCAAGGTGAAGGACGAGCCACAGAGAAGATCTGCAAGGTTGTCTGCTAAACCTGCTCCTCCAAAGCCAGGAAGGTACCCAAAGGGAAGAAGGGGAAAGCCAATGGTGGTAAGGATGTGAATAATCCTGCAGAGAATGGAGACTCCAAAACAGATGAAGCACAGAAAGCTGAAGGTGCTGGAGATGCCAAGTAACATGTGTGCATTTTTGATAACTCTGTACTTCTGGTGATTGTACAGTTTGGAATACTATTTTTCACCAAGTTCTATAAGAGCGCTGAATTTTGTTTTGTTTTGTTTTGTTTTAAGCTATATTGTTAGCACACAAAACACTTCATTGCTTGGGGGAAAGATCGTGTGTCACTAACAAAATATCTCCCAAGCTGGACTAATGATGGAAAACATTTTTCCCTGATAATTTTGAAAGGCTCCTGTTGGCTCCCAGGAGAGACATCCTGGTCTTGGCCTAAGTGGCCATCATGGCAAAAAATGCCTTGTGGCTCGGGAAAACTTTATATTCCATTTTTATATTCTCCTCCCCCTATACCATCAATATAGACTAATTCCCTTAAAACCAGAGACCTGCTGGAACATGACCCCCCAAAAATTGGTTTTCCAGTCTATTGGGCATTTGAGTGTTCTCAGAAGAGCACTGGTTCCTTTTATAAAGGACTGTGGCTCTTCAGATTGATAATTCTGCTATTTTCATTTCCTGAAATGAAATGAAAATATTGTGAAAAGCTGTTAAACACCATCCTTAATGTGAGATGTCAACCCTCACTTTAAGCTACTTCCTCCTTTACAAAGCATTGAATGAAGACTTCATTGGGCTTTATAGTGGCTTTCTGATTTTGGTAGTCTAAACAAGAAGGGAATTTGGAAGTTCTTGTATACTACTGATTGTCTGCCCATGTCCTACCTGATATACCATGGTTGTTTATGAAAAGTATCCTTAATAAAGCTGGTTACAGTTAGGCTTGGGGTGGGGGGAGACCATAGAGTTAGATAAGAAGAGGGGAGCAGAGCAGTCCAGAGAATTAGAAGTACTGTCCCAAAAATGCTAAGGAAGGAGAAACCAAAAACTATCATAGGAATAAACTAGGTGAGTTTGGCTGGAAGCTAAGGCTGGAATAGATAACAGTAGGGGGAAAGGATGAATTTCTGATAGCAGTAGGAGTGCTTGGTACCTGTGGATTATTACATTTACATGGTCTTTATTTTCTCACTGAAACAACCTCAGGAGAAAGGATGCCAGAGAAGGCCCTGTGTGGCAGCAGTGTCTAAGACAGACAATTCTGTCACTAAGGGATGAGGAAGCAGGGACACTTGTTAGGAACATTTAACCACAGCTAATAAGAGTACCAGTCAAAGTGGTGCAAGGCACCACATGCTTACACACACTCACTAAATCATAGCATGATCCAGTCATGTACTGTCATGTTGCAGCAGCTGCATCTTTCCTGTTATGCTAGTCAAAGAGTCATAGGATAAATGTCAAGGAGTTCCAATTAGCATGTTTTTGCTCATATTCAAGAACAAGAATAGGATGGACTCAAATCACCCTCCTTCTTGGAGAGAGAAAGACCCAAGAGCTACTGGTAGTTGATTCTAGAGATAAGAATCAGTTTTGTTCACTGTGTGGCCCCTGGTAGGGTGACACAGCTCTAGAGAATGGCTCCACACCCATAAGTATGGGTAGAACAAACTGAACTTGTAGATGATTTTTTTTTTTAAAAGAGAGAGGAAGTGATGGGAGTTGGAATGGGGTAGGAAATCAGGGTGGACCTGAGAGGAGATAGGGAGAGGAATGAGAGGAAAACACAGTGCAGTTGTGTATGGAATTCTCGAAACACTAGGCATGACAGCACACCTCACTGCTATAAACCTAACACCTACAGAGCAAACAGGCAGATTCCCAGAGCATGATGACCAACCAGTGAGGCAGAAGGAGTAAACTTCAGGTTCAGCAAAAAATCCTGTCTCAATAATACAGTGACAGAGGTCACCTGATGTCAACCTCTGGCCTTTGCACACACCCCCCAAAACTTAGATGAAATGGACCTTCTCCTTGAATATATGAACTACCAAAAAACAAACAAACAAACAAACAAAGACCCAAATATAGCCCAGTACCTATTTAAGAATTGGGTTTGCACTTAGAAAACTCTTCACCAGGATGACTTCACTGCCAACTTGACTAATCATTCCAGGAGAAAACAACGGCAGTTTTTCTCAATTTATTTCAGAATCTGAACTAGAAGAAAACATTCCCCAAACTGTTTCACAGGTCAAAAATCATCCTAATGTAGAAGCCAGAAAATTAAGTAACAGAGTAAGAGAAATAGATACTATTATTCCTCATGAAGAGAGAAAGAGATGAAAAGGATTCTTAGCAGTATGTGAGCAAATACTACACCATAGAAGGTGTATGTGGTATCTAACAGTCAACTGATACAAATCGCCATCACAGCCAACTCCATAGGAATGAGTAATGATGAAACAGCACCTGATGGGACTCATGTCCAAAAGCTAGAGGGAGCTGGAAACAGAACAGGCATCCTGTCACTGATGCAGCTGACATCATATTTAATCATGAAAGGTGGAACACTTTCCCTCAACACTGAAACAAGACAGAGTCATACCCAAAGCCTTAGTTAATATGATAACCAAAATACATAAGCTATTATCCACAGATGATTATAATATTAAAAAAACACCAAAGCTTCTACCAAAAGAAACATAGACAGAAAGAGAAAACCCAACTCTTTGAGTATATGAATTCAGCAAAGCTGCCAGACAAGGACAATACATAAAAATTGACTGCGCTTCTAGGAATGATCTAGAATCTAATGGATTTGCTTGTTTTTCTTTCTTTCTTTCTTTCTTTCTTTCTTTTTTTTTTTTTTTTTTTTTTTTTTTTTTTTTTTTTGGTTTTTCGAGACAGGGTTTCTCTGTATAGCCCTGGCTGTCCTGGAACTCACTCTGGAGACCAGGCTGGCCTTGAACTCAGAAATTCGCCTGCCTCTGCCTCGCAAGTGCTGGGATTAAAGGCATGAGCCACCACCACCCGGCATTTTTCTTTCTTTTTAAAAAGAGAATTATTATATATATATGTATACATATATACATATATGTATAAGCTGTCTTTAGACATACCAGAAGAGGGCATCAGATCCCATTACAGATGGTTGTGAGTTACTGGGAATTGAACTCAGGACTTCTGAAAAAGCAGTCAGTGCCCTTAACCACTGAGCCATCTCTTCAGCCCAACTTGTTATTCTTAAACATTTATCATTTACAGAGCTGGAGAGATAGTTTAGTGGTTAAAGAGCACTTGTTGCACTTACAGAAGACCAAGGTTCAGTTCCCAGCACCCACATGTGGGCTCACTACCAGTTCAAAACGATCCAAGTTGACCAACTCAGGCTCCATACATGTAGTACACATACATATATATAGGCAAAATGTTTATATAGATAAAACAGAATAAATGTTCTTAAAAATAAGTATCATTCACAATAGCACCGAGCCATAAAATACTGATGTAAATCTAACACAGAGATATAGAATCTGCATAGCAATAAATGAAAACCTTAAGAGGGAAAGAGACCAAGGAACTGGTAAGTAAGCAGAGGAGCCAGGAGACTGAGTGTTATTAATATGCATCCACTGCTAACTACTAAGAGCCAGTGAGAATTCCTGAAGGGCTTAAGACACACATTAGCAAGCTGATTCTAAGCCATGTGTAGCTACACAAAGGATGAGCACCATGAGTCTAGCAAAGGTGCCAAGGCAACACAAGGTAGATGGGATGGCCTTTTCAATACCTGGGGAGAGAAGAAGACACTCGTGTGTAAAACACAACCTCAAGGAATATTTCAAGCTTTATTAAAAACAACAACAACAAAAATCCCTAACTCAGCTGGCTGTGGTGGCTCACACTGTTAATTCCAACATTTGAGAGACAGATACAGGATCTCTATAAATTCAAGGCCAGCCCAGTCCACACAAAGCAAGTTCCAGAACAGCCAGGAAGGATTTCACAGAGGAAACACCAAAAACAAAACAAAGAAACAAAAAACAAACTAATTCAAAATACATCACAGACCTAAATATAACATCCCAAATCACAAAGCTTGTGGAAGAAAAATCCAAAGAGAAACCTTAGTGTTGACATCATTCTCCCACAGTGGGTCTTGACTGCACTGCATCCTCCATAGTATTTCACACACAAGGCCCCCAGACAGACTCCTGCTGCCACTGCCTGAGCGGCTCCACTCAGGAGGAGCCCCTCAAAGTGCCTTGCTGTGCTTTGACAACAAACTCAGGAAAAAAGGGATGTGTTCTCAAGGTAAAATACTAATTCTGAAGACTATGTAAGAAAGGAATATAAAACGTTTCCCTAGTCATTTTAACACCAAGAACATGTTGAAATACTAATGTGCTGGACAGCTGAGTTAGATAAAAGACATTAAATTTAATTTCAAATGTTTCTTTTTATTTGCTGAAATGTAGTTACTAGAACATTTAAATTTAAAATGTTGCCTTCCATTATATTTCATTTAAAAATGTTTTAAATTTTTTACTTTATATTCAGGAGTGATTGTCTGCCCATGGAGGCCTGAAAAGGGCAACAGATCCTCTGAAACTGGAGTTGCATATGCATGATTGTGGGTTCTAGGAATGAAACCTGGGTCCTCTGGGGTGCTCTTTACCCCCCAGCATCTCTCCAGCCCCTTCCATTCTGTTTCTATTAGACAGAGCTGCTGTAGGAAGTTAAGAATGCCAGTCATGGCCAGGCAGTGGTGGCACACACCTATAATC
>NW_022196915.1:51622207-51625008 GCF_008632895.1 Mastomys coucha
ACACAAGAAAGATTTCAGAGGATATGTTAGTGTCATTAGGTCAGCTGTTATCATAGCTCTTCCTGTCCTGGATTTTTTTTCTGCTGTATTAAAATAAATTTATAAAGTTACTTTCCAAAGAATTTTTGATTTTCCAACTGAAAGTATCCTAACTCCTACTCTATTCCAGCAGCATTTGTAATGCCATCTTTGAAAAAATAAAAGTATGTTCAGAAGAATTCTCACTGTCATTCTTTTACTTTCTTTATGCATGAATATAATACACTAGATAGCTTTTATAAACTACTTCATTCCTATATTACACAGATATTACACATATAACACTGTTCTCAAATAAAGTAGAATACATTTTAATAAGGGAGGTTCTCACTGAAATAATAAAGAAAACATATATTTTTTCTGTCCTGAAATCAGATATTCACTGATCAACTCAACTGCTGCTGAGGCCTTACTCTGGCTGAGATGTCAAAGGTGTTTCACTGTGCTGCCAGGCAGATGTGAGTCCTGATGAAGAGCAGTGAAAGGCACTTCCACACACCCACTTCCCTGGCACAGCAGAGCCCCTCTCACATAAAAGGCAGAAACAGGGGGCGGTGATGGCACACGCCTTTAATCCCAGCATTTGGGAGGCAGAGGCAGGTGGATTTCTGAGTTCGAGGCCAGCCTGGTCTACAGAGTGAGTTCCAGGACAGCCAGGGCTACACAGAGAATTCCTGTCTGGAAAAAAACAAACAAACAAAAAAAGGCAGAAACGAAGATTCTGTTGGAAAACTTAAAAACATTGTAAGAATTTGTATTCTACAAAGAGTTAAGCAGGTTAAATTTCTAACTCCCTCCTGCATGTGAGGAACAACTACAGCAGGAAGAGGTTTGCCAGCTGAGAGGTTCAATAAAACTAGAATATCAAAACCAAGAAGAAAACAGAAATAATGACACTGGAGATCAGAGAGCAAGGCCCTTGAACAGTCCCGGGAGGCACATTAGATCGTGCAGCTTCCTCATAAGAGCAGGAATTAACAATTTAAGAATAACATTATCCACATGACTCTTCTGTGTGATAACTATTTCAGGCTACCACTGATGGTGGCTTAGGCATGAGTGACATATAAGAGGAAAAGAGACTGTGACAACAAGGAGCTATCTGGAAATAAAGTTGAGAAGATGTGAAGGAGGTAAGAGGCAGGGAATGCTAGTTTGCTAGTGGGAACAGGTGTCTGACTACTGGTGCTACTCCTTATAGAATAGCAGCTCTTAACTTGTAGGTCTTGATCCCTTTGGCGGTCACCCATCAGATATCCTGCATATTAGATACTGACATTATGATTCATAACAGCAGCAAGACTACAGTTATGCAGTAGCAACAACAATAATTTTATGGTTGGCGGTCAGCACAGCATGAGGAACTGTATTACAGGGTCACAGCATCAGGAAAGCTGAGAAGCGCTGTGCTACAGCAATGGTAGAAGAGAGAAACCCAAGTGTGATTTCAGAAGTGGTAACTGAGGTGCCTGAGACACTTGAAAGAAAACGTTTAGTTGGATGTTCAGTGGAGTACACAGAGGTCTGGTCTATTATTTGATGAGCCTGCTTAAGTGCGTGTGAATTAAAACAAAACAAAACAAAACAAAAATGGAAAAACATCAGGGCTGGACTAGAGCTTTGAGAAACTTGAAGCCTGGGCAGACAAGAAGCCACCTGTAAGAGACAAAGAAGGAAAAACAAAAGCAAGAAATAAAAGCAGCCAAAGAAGAAGGTCTTTGAGGTGGGAAGGGGTTATTAATGGCAAAAATAGCTGAGATATCAAGCTAGAAGAACAAGCCTTGTTCACAGATTTTAGTGACACTGTAAAAGTTTTGAGAATGAGTAAGCATGTACACCAGATGCTGGTGGCTTGCATCAGGAAACACCACAAGAATAATCAATATTGTCTGGGAAGGAGAAAGGAGTTACAGCAGGACCCAGATGTAAACCTGGGGTCCATGGAATTTTATTTGGTTTACAGTAAGTTGGATGAATACCTGAATTTCTTTTAGGACTAAAAGATGGGTGCTGACTCACACCAAGAAGCTTTAAAAAATATAAAAGACCGAAATCTGAATGTCGTTTGAATGTGGAATATAGGCAAACACATGTGCCTCGTATGCTGAGAACTGGTGCCCCAAAGAGCCGAACCTCTTGTGAAGCTTCACCAAGACCAAGTACAATGAACACCATGAGTGCCATTACACTGCCAGCAACTGCATGTAGTAACAATGCTGCTGTCCTAACCAGAGCACACCTATGGTGTGGCTCTGGCTGGGGTTTCTGCCAGGAACTGTCTCTCGCAATCTGTTGTAGTCTTGCTAACAGTTCTGAAAGATTCCTAACATCATGCAATAAATTTGTTCTTTTTTTGTTTCTTTGAGACAGGGTCTCAGGTATCTCAGTCTGGCCTCAAATACATTCTATAGCTAAGGATGACCTTGAACTTCTGATCCTCCTGCATCCTACTTCTCAGTGCTGGGGTGACAGGAGTGTGCCAAATTTGAACCTAGGACTTCATGCATGCTAAACATCCATTCTACCAACTGAGCTACATCCTTAGCCCAGTAAATATACTTTTAGCTTATATAGAACAGTCTGTGTCTGTTGTTCCACCTATGACATCTGACTGCTCAAGTAACTATGACAAAAGACAGTGTACAGTGGAAATGGCTGCTGAGACATGAGGTCTGAAATTGTGACACAGACACTTAGCTTCATTAAACAAGCAGAGGCATGACTACTGCAGTACTTCTGTTTTATTTTAAACCCACCCCCCC
>NW_022196915.1:51625018-51644286 GCF_008632895.1 Mastomys coucha
CCCCCCGTGTGTGTGTGTGTGTGTGTGTGTGTGTGTGTGTGTGTGTGTCTAGCTCTAGTTCTGAATCCTGTTATCTCTGCCTCTTAAGTACAGGTACCATGAATACGGGCCACCATGACAGGAGTTAAGTACTTTCTTAAGGAAAGGTGAAGAATAGGGTAAGACACTGGTCTATCAATTCATTGTCCCCTCTAATCTTTGAAATGACCATCAATTTTACTGAGTTGAAAGACTCTTCCTTAAAAAATTCCTTTTTTTTTTTTCCCTTTGGTTTTTCGAGACAGGGTTTCTCTGTGTAGCCCTGGCTGTCCTGGAACTCATTCTGTAGATCAGGCTGGCCTCGAACTCAGAAATCCACCTGCCTCTGCCTCCCAAGTGTTAGGATTAAAGGCATGTGCCACCACTGCCTGTCTTAAAAATTCAACAAGGACAGAGAAAAGAAAGCAAGAGAGAAGAGTAATAAGTTAGAGATTTTTAAAAGGTATGTGTGAATTTTCTGTTTACAAGAACAAACAAAAAAAACATTGAAAACAAAGAATTCTTAGAACTCAATCACAGGATGATGATGCAACCATAGATGAAAAATTACCTGAACAGGCACCTCACCCAAAAATATGGACTAATCTCTGAAAAGATTGCCCATCATCAGCTATTGGAAAAACAAATTAACATCACTCTCATGAGAATGGCCATAAAGAAAATGGAAACAATTAAATTTGTCAGCCAGGGTGTGAAAGAATTGTATCCTCCAGCATGAACAGACAAGGAGCACTAGCAAGGATGCAGAAAAGTCTGCAACCAACCAACAAACAAAGAGACAGACAAGTGGCAAGGCAGAGAAACTGTAGCCATTCACCACTAATGAGAAAATAGTCCCAGCACTAAGAGGCAGAAGCAGGTGGATCTCTGAATTCAAGGCCAGCCTGGTCTCCATAGTGAGTTCCAAGACAGCCAGAGTACATGTTGAGATCCTGTCTCAAAAAAAACGAAAAATAAAATAAAACAATTTGTTAGTTCATTAAAAAGCTAAACATAAATTTAACATTCAAACTAAAACTACCACTCTTAGGTGCCCAACCACAAGAGATGAAAGCATAAGAGAACTATGGGAAGATGTCAAATAAGCAATATTCTTAATGTCCTTAAATTACCCATTAGCTACTAAACAAGACTATTTATAAGCAATGAAAATATTAAGCAATAAAAAGGAAAAGTATAGTAATACCTGCTACGACATGAACTTCAACAATTCATGTTAAGTCAAAGGGATAAGACACAAAAGACCACAAACTAACCACTGTTGGTTCTGCGTCTAATCTATCGGGAACTAAAAATGTAGTTCAGTGATAGTGTGCTTACATGTTCAAGAACTGGGCTCAATCTCCAGCATGGAAGGAGGGAGGGAGGAGGGGAGGAGAGAAAAACAGGGAAAGGAAGTGAGAAGGAATGAGGGAAGGAAAGAATATAAAAATACAAGTCACAAGTGATAACACGCACCTGTAATTCCAATAATCAGTTGACTAAGACAAGAGGAATTGAAGTTAAAAGGCAACTTGGAATACACATAGCCAGATATTGTCTTTAAAAAGTAGATGGCCAGCTAGTAGCACCCTCTGAAGCACACAATCAAATTTATTTCAAGACAAGAGTTTGAGCCGGGCAGTGGTGGCACACGCCTTTAATCCCAGCACTTGGGAGGCAGAGGCAGGTGGATCTCTGACTTCGAGGCCAGCCTGAGTTCCAGGACAGCCAGGGCTACACAGAGAAACCCTGTCTTGAAAAACCAAAGACAAGAGTGGATTCCATCCCAAGAACCAGAAAAAGAAGTAACTAGCTAACTAAAAAAAACCCCAGGAAAGCAACTAGCTAGTGGAAGTCCAAAGCAGGATCAATATACCTTACAGGTTAAAGTTTCTGTTTGTAGTTAAAGAATAAGTTCTTGTTTGTCCTGTGTTAAATGCAGGTTAAGGTTTCTGTTTGTAGCAAAGAATAAGTTCCTGTTTGCCATGTGTTAAGCCCTTGCAAGTTAAGGTTTCTATCTGAAATTAAGAATAAGTTCCTGTTTCTTAGATCTGAGGTAAACTACAAAGCATATTTTTCACTCTACACTAAGCTTGGGACCCCATTCCTATGATTCCCTTCCCTTTGTTCCTTCCCAGTTCCTTCCCTTCCATTGTACCTTTCTAACAATGTAAACAGCCAACCCTCTCCATGAACAACTTATCTCTGATAAAAGGGAACTCAAGAGGAAGGCAGGGGCTGCTCTCTAAAATCCTAACTTAGGGAAAGGCTGGGCAGTCCCAGGTGCACCCCAAAATACAGCTATCTTCAATTGGACAATCATGCATTTGGTCTTTCTCCTCACAATTTTCAGGTTTAACACTAGAACTCGGAACACAAATGATTTAATAACCTCTAAGATAGACAAGGCTACTTTAAATAATCAAAGATTCTCTAACATTCCTATCATCAAAAACAAAGAACATTACTCTTTTTAAAGAGATAACGAGCGACTCCACTGTCCCGTTTCCTCCCTGATGCCCTCATGAATCCTATCTGAGGCAAAGCACCTCACTTGTAATTTAATGTTACTCTATCCTTATAGAGGGCTTTGTTTGTTTTGTCCTTGGGGGTGGAGGGGTGGCGATGTGCTTATTCATTAGGTAAGAAAAGGATTTACCAGTAAACTTACTTTGAGAACAATTTACAACCACAGTTCAGCTTCTTAATTTTCACTCATAAACTCCTGGCTGACCTCCATTTAATAACCATGCTATCTAGGTACTCTTCCTAAAACACCTGACAGGGGGAGCTAAGTGCACTGGCTAACCCTGGTTTTCAAATGAGCGGGAGCAGGAACCAACTGGCTAATCTACAACTCACTGGGCACACCTGTGAGGCACTTTTTGGTAAGATTATCTGAAGCAATATCTATACTGTTGCTGCTGCATTCCTTCAGCAATATTAGAACCAACTTCAGGCCTCCAAGACAGAATGAAGACCAGCAGCTCCCCAACAATTCTCTAAGGCTCTGGCACAAGACTGGTACTGCCAAAGCACCTAGCCTCATGGACTGAGCAGCAGATGGCTTCTCAGCCTCTCCAGCCTGACAGTCACTGTTGGACTACCTAGACTGGCCTACGCTATGAAAGATATCTCAAATCTCACGTTAATATACACATATTCATTCCATCAGTTGTTCCTTTGGAGAACCCTGACTTGAACAAAACAAGCACCTCAGAAACTCCACTGTGTGCCCAGGATAGGCTGACTTCCTTACACAAGGTCCCAGCTGACCTTGCAATGGTAGGACATAATTATATATTGTCTAAGCTGGCAAATTTGAGTTGGAATACTTATTTCTATAAAAAGTGTATTACAAAAAAAATAAAAAGGTTAAATGTTTTGATACAATTGAAGATAGTTTACTGAAAACAAGAAAAATAGATATAAGACTACTGTAAAAGACTCAGGGAAGTGAGACATTAAAATATGACTCACAGATTGTGTCTTTAAGACCTTCCTTCATTTTAGGGCTGTAGAGATGGCTCACGGGTTAGGAGCCATGCAGCTCTCAAAGAGGACTCAGATTCGATTCCCAGCACTCACCTGGCAGATAACAACTGTCTGGAACTCTAGTTCCAGGGGATCCAACACCCTCTTGTAGCCTTTGTAGGTACTGAATGCACTTGGTACACAAATATATATGCAGGCATACACATAAAATAAAAACGTTTAAAAAAAGATCTTCTTTCATTAAAAAAACCCTCAAACTTGACATCATAAATGTATGTTATATATAAGACAAACTGGTTGATATACAGAGCCAATCCATGCATTTCACTAATAGCAGACTGTGGCACATTTTTTGACTCTGATACAACTGTTAGTTTGGATGGGAGAATTCTCTGTTGGATAGAGAGATACTGTTTGTCCACTGGATGACCACAGCACTTTTACTTCAGAAGTGACAACCAAAATGGCTCACAAGCATTGTCGACTACTCAAGTTGAGAGCTATAGCTCTGGATCAGTTAGTGTGAACAAACAACCATATATTTTTATTAAAATAAAATATTTGGGGAATCACTTTTTAATGATTTTTGCTGTATTAACTTTGTTTTCATTCCCTGACCCCTCTTGTTCAAATGAAGTCATTAAAGACTTTTGTCCATTCACCAGGAAGCCAGAGCACAATCACTCAACAAGTGAACTGCCAAGACAGTCTTACTTGATTTTCAGGATTCTCATCTTTTCCTTATCTTTTTCTGACACAAAGACAAAGGCACAGGATTACCAGGTCAGGCCTAAGAAGCAAAGGGTGTAAAAACAAAGGGATGAAGAAGAACAGGAGAAGCAAGTCCCAGCAGGAGGGAGAGGCACAGGACAACACTTGCTAACCCTCCCAGTGAAGGCCACTGCAGGCCCACAGCACCAGATGAAAGTGGCTACAGACATTTCAGAAGCTTTAAAGTTCACTAGCAAGTAGACAGACAAACTAAATGACTGTTCAGTTACTTATGATGCCCAAAAGTTTAGAAATTAAGAACAAAACGGAAATAGGTCTGTATGTGAGGAAATACAGTGACCCATCAGCTGTGGCTGGATGCTGAGAGTGTTCAGATGTCGAAAAAGTGAGAAACAAGAACCATGAAGGCTCCAGTCAGCAAGAGAATCAAATTCAACACTCAGGATAGGAGTCCCTTCAGACACAAGGCATGGACACTAAAAATCCAATGTGTATTAAAAGTAAATACAAAGTTAGGATAATAAGTAAGTCTGTAAGCAGGGGTAGGAGTAAGTGGACTGGTATGGGTGTGCCAAGATGCACTGGAAAAATGCTTCCTCAGGAGGAAGGATTTAACTGGGTTTTATTAGATAAGATCGTAACTGGTAAGACAAGGATATACAGACATGTTAACTGAGTAACATGGCAAATAGTAAGAGGGGAAGTGTTGAAAATATGGGAGGAGGGATAAATGTATCGCAGAAAACATCTTTAGGGATAAGAAAATAAGGCGCTATTCAAGGAGGAAAGGAAATATTAGAAGCTTTAAGAAGTACAGGAGTCAAAAATTAATCAAAATTATCAAAAGCACAATGTGAACTAAGGTAGAGTGCATACATGCATGACTAGCCCCATGAAAATCATTTTGAGGGTGCTGATGAAGCAGGAAAGCTGTTTGTAAGCTGCAATGATCTCAATAGGTATTTATGTGGGGTGTAATTAAGTCCTACACATAAAGAAAATTAGGAAGAGAATAAACACACAAAATATTAGCTAGAAAGGGATTGCTTGCACTACAGAAGAATTCTAAGGGTTAAGGGGGACATGCAGATCCTGGAAACAGAAGCTCAGAACCACTAGTTATGAAGTGCTGCTTTAATCTGTGCCAAGCACTATCATAAGTACAGTGCAAATGCTAATAAGCCCAAGAATTCTATTTTAAGTACATTTACTTATTATTTCACACGCATGTGCATACACATGCACATGTGAAGGTCAGAAGACAATTTTCAGAAGTTCTCTCCTTTCACCATGTGGTTGCTGGAGATCAAACTCAGGTTGTCAAGCTTGGAGGCAAGCACCTTCACCGGTTGAGCTGTTTTACTGGCCCCAAACAGATACTGTTATTTGCCTTAGCTTACAAATGGAGATACTGAAACACACAGAGGTTTATACAAAGAGTAAGTTGTAAAGATCAGAGGGACATCAGAACAATCGGCTCCAAAGTCCATGTTTCTCAGCAGCTCAACGGCCTGGAAATAATCAAGACTGAGAAGAACAGTGATATACACTAAAGGGGGAGGGGCTAAGGAATTAATTTTTGAAGAGCCTGATATTCTAAAGGCTTTACACACACACACACACACACACACACACACACACACACACACACACACACACATGACTACCACTACCTCAGATCCATGCATTATACTGTCTGCATTTTCCAAGTGTCCTATATCAGTTAGAATTATTTAGAATGTTTATGGATGAGTCACATTCCTAAACTAATCCCAGATTCTAAAAAATTTGGAGGCAGCACTCAGGAGAATAATGTTTTAATACTCTTTCTGGACAATACTTGTGCATAAAAGCTGAGGTCTCCTTCCATTGGTGGAGCCCATTTGCTCCTTTCCTTTATAATTGGACTGGATTCTTCTAGACTCTTAGTTGACTAGGCTTGATTTGTGTTTGTATCTAAAATTCCTAGGCTGACTTCTAATCATCTAAACTTGGATTTAGAGTTTTCAGTATTGAAATTCATATTAACCACAATATTGACAGAAGAACTTTCAAAAAAAAGCTCTAGCTCCTTTCCTGGGCATTATGATTCTTCTGTTAATGTAACATACGGTTGATGGATACTGTGCCGAACAGACATGCCAATTCTTCCCCTGCTGAATTTCCGCAGAACACAATAGTTTATATGGTAGATTTACTAACTCAAGTCCTGTTTATTGCTTCTAAAGTAGTAGGCAGAAATGTACTGGTTTTGTTTGACCTATCACAAAAGCTTATCTTTCCCCTTCATTTGCATATAGTTGTTTTACCTGCATGTATGTCTGTGTACCACATGCATGCAGGATCCATGGAGGTTAGAAAAGGACATCAGATACTGAGAATGGAGTTTCAGATGGTGGGTGAGTCATGTGGGTGCTGAGAATTGAACTTGGGTCCTCTGCAAAAAAGCAGCCAGCACTCATTTTTTAATATCTTATTTTACCTTAAGTGTATGAATATTTTGTCTGATGTGTGTCTGTGTACCACATGTATACAGGGCCTGAGGAGGCCAAAAGAAAATCTCAGATTCCCTGGGACTTGGGTTATAGACAATTGTGAGCTGCCATGTAGATCCTAGAAATTGAACCCAGGTCCTCTCAAAGAACAGCTAGTGCTCTAAACCCCTGAACTATCTCTCCACTCACAAGGGATTTTATAAGGAAATGGTTGTCATTCTATAGAAGGTAAAATCACCTAACATTCCTCATTCCCTTTGGACTTGATGAGAAATAGCAAAGAAAGAGCTGCTTTAGTTAAAGCCAGGTCTATAGTACTATTCTGTCATCTTTCTGGCTTGTCTGAGATGACTAGGATTTAAAAAAAAAATGCTAAAGTACAATGTGGTTCTTTTGCCGTTTCTTACACATTGTACTTTAGCATTTTCTTCAAGGGTCAATGTGGTTCTTTTGCCGTTTCTTACACAATGACTCTTGAAGAAAAGAGTAAATAAAGGCAAAGAATTCATTTCTGCATCACCAAGTAGCACTGAGCACACATTCTCAGACTTGGTGCCTGTAAAGGCCCCCTTTCAATCCCATCAAGGAACCTCAGGCACACAAGACACAAGAACACACTTACAGATTTCCTCTGGTGTTACATTCACTCTTACCTCAGAGAATAAGGACAGAGATGAACCTCACTGTCAGTGCATTCACATTCCTCCCTTAGGAACAGAGCAAAAAGAAACACACTACCACCACTAAGAGGTAAGCTTTAGTTGAAGCATCGGTTCCAGCACCATGGTAAACCATGCCCATCTATAATATACAAGTCAGTGGAATGTGGAAGAGGAGACTACAGAACTCTCAGCAAGGCAGACAGAAGCAGAAGGGGGAAGTGAGAAAAGAAACCATATTCCAGACTAGGAGGTAGAAACTAGCTTCTAAGAGTCCCAACAATGTTCTTCATTTAAGGGCTAGTTTCCTCGGACCTCTATTCATGCACCCTGGCAAGCGCATCTGTAAATGCATGTATGCACAGACACACACAGACACACACACAGGCACACACACACACACACACACACACACACACACACACAGACACTAAAAACTTTTTTAAAACACCTAGTTTCAATCCCAAGCAGCTATACCTTTATATTTTTCTTTGAGGCCAAATAATTCCTAATTAAAGCATTAAAACACATTTACTTATTTTAGAGTATATACAAAAAAAAAAGGTGAAACCAGATAAATACAAGGAGGAAAAATAAGTATCAGGAAGAAAATGAACCCACAGGTAGCTAAAAGTCTTGCATGGCTGAATCTGACTTACCAGGAAGCTCCACTGATATTTATCTTATTCTTGCCAATGAAAAAACTTTCAAGTTCATTCTTTGGGTTTTTTTCCAAAGCAAATTATCAATGCCAACAATTAAAAATACCTCAAATTTCAAAGACAAAAAAAATCACACGGCCTATCTTGTGCTAATATCACAGAGCTGTGACATTTAAAAATTCTCTAAATCACACATCTAAAGATAAGCATCCCTGTAACTATGCTTTAACCTGATAAAGCTCTCTGGGACTCAAGCTAAGGGGAGCGGTATCTAGACTTTTCCCTCCTTTATTCTTTAAGTCTTTATTTATTCTCCAGAAATAATTTCACAAGTACTTTCTTTGAAGCTAGTATCCACCTAAGTGCAAAATAAGCCTATGACGGGCGCTCCACTCTATCTGGCCGGTCCGCACTGACCCAGAGACCAAAGCCACACTACATAGTACACCTGTATTTAGTCACCTAATACAGACTTTCTGCTTTGGTGAAAAATGTATCAGCTATGTGCAGTGGCAAGCACCTCCGATGCTGGCAGTCAGAATGTGAGGGAAGAGCAATCAAGAGTTCACTCTGGCTACAGAAAAAGGTCCTGCTTCAAAAGAGGGAAGAGAGGGTTCATCTTAACTTTACACATTTACTGAAAATTTCACTACTATTGTTAAATTTCACTAGCAATGTTTAATGGATACTAACACTATAGTCACTTGTTTAAGCAAAGCTTATTCACGTTTTATTGTTGTTTTGGGTTTTCTGAGCCAGGGTCTCTTATAGCCTCATAAGATATGATCTTGAACTCTTAACCCTCTTGACTGCAATATTACGTCCTAGGGTTTGTTCTGTGCTGTGCTGTTTTCAAATTCTTTTGTTTGTTTGTTTGTTTGGTTGGTTGGTTTTTGTTTTTGTTTTTGTTTTTTTTCGAGACAGAGTTTCTCTGTGTAGCCCTGGCTGTCCTGGACCTCACTCTGTAGACCAGGCTGGCCTCGAAGTCAGAACTCCGCCTGCCTCTGCCTCCCAAGTGCTGGGATTACAGGCGTGAGCCACCACCGCCTGGCTCAAATTCTTATAACAAAAAAACTTAATTATTTTTCATAAAACTTTCTATCTACACCAAAGAATTTCTGAAATACTACAGAAACAAAAGAGTGAAATTCCATTTCCAACAATTGGTACTTATGGTGTTTTAAATGAGAAAGTGTCCCTTAGGCTCATTTATTTGAACATTTATTACCAGTTGGCAGTGCTGTTAGAAGAAATATGCCATTAACAGTGTACTTTGAGAGTTTAAAGACCCCAGCCATTTCCAGTTTTCTGTCTCAGTTTTGTGCTGACATCAGAGGACGTGAGCTCTCAGCATTGGACCAACCTGCAGGCATGCCTCCCCACCATGATGAATCCTCATCCCTCTGCAACTGTAAACCCGAATAAAGTTTCCTTCTATTAGTTGCCTTGGCCATGGTGCTTTTATCACAGCAATAGAAAAGCAGCTAATAGGGCTGGAGAGATGGTGCAGCGGTTAAGAGCACTGACTGCTCTTCCAGAGGTCCTGAGTTCAAATCCCAGCAACCACATGATGGCTCACAACAATCTGTAATAGGATCTGATGCTCTCTTTTGTTGTGTCTGAAGACAGCAACAGTGTATATAAAATTAGTTAACTAATTAATTAACAAGAAAAGCAGTTAATACACAGCCTTTCCTCTTAACTATACTACAAAACAGAAGAGCCTAGCAAAGAGGTCAAGTGTTCCCTGTATGTGGTGATGGATTATTTCTTTGCCTAAATTTGGTGGTGCTTACATGAACTAAACATGATAAAATGGCATAAAACACACACATTGCTCCAATATCAGTTTCTAGGTTGTGTTCTGTGTGCTTTGGATGACTGTTGATGTCAGGGCCTTGCACAAGCTAGGCAAGCACTGCACCACTAAGCTATTTCCCCTCTTTCTGTATAATACAAAAGTTATGCATGCATAACCAACTGGGGAAGCTGAATCAAGGAGACAGGGTTCCCTACTATTTTTGCAGCTCCTTATGAATGACATGATACAGCAAAAGCACTCTCAGGGCTTATGTGAGGAAATCCTATGAAGTGGATTCTCTTCTCACCTCCATTCTACAGGTGAGGAAACTGAGATACAGACATTTAAATCACTTGCTCAAGGGTACACAGTGGTGGAAGCTGGTTTTGACACAGGTGGAATGACTCAAGGTTGGAATGTATTTGAAAGGCTGCAGAGCCACTGAAGGATTACAGGAAAAGTATGGCTGACAATCAAATTCACATTTTACTTTGGCAAGATCCCTCAGGTACCAGTGTAGAATGACTAATGAAAAAACAACTGCATACAACAAGATTAGTTAAGAGACTGATGTAATGAGTCAGAAACAATGAATTAAGAGAACGACAAGAGAATGAAAGGAAGTATACTCAGACGGCAAGATCAACTCCATCTCACGATTGCAAGGCTTGACTAGCCAAACCAAAAGCGCCAGGATTAACACTATCCTTATTCAAATCACAAGGCAGATAATTTCAGTATTACATCGGTTTCATTTCAGCAGAACCTACATTTGACATTTCCCTGCATAAAAACTGAATCTTTGGCCAGCAGGTAAAGACATCTGCTACTAAGCCCAAGGACCTGAGTTCAGTTTCCAGGACCCACAATAGTGGAGGGAGAGAGCCAGCTCCTGCAAGTTGTCTTCTAAATCCATGGTGTATACACCATGGCAGGTATTCACACTAAATAAATAAATGCAAAAAAGAATGTGACTATATTCATTAAAAGTGTTCCTTTGCACCTCCACACTGCTCCTTAAACAAGAAAGTTAACTAATGTTTCTAATACGC
Source organism: Mastomys coucha (assembly GCF_008632895.1). NCBI lineage: Eukaryota > Metazoa > Chordata > Mammalia > Rodentia > Muridae > Mastomys > Mastomys coucha. The sequence goes on from NW_022196915.1 coordinate 51,635,936, forward strand.
TATATTTATGGGCCCCTGGACAAAAGATGGACAGAACTACCAAATATATTGCCTTAGTTTGCTGTCGATTGCTGTGATAAAGACACCCTGACTAAAAGTAACTTGGGGAAGAAAGGGTTATTTGACTTACACTTCCACAGTCAAGGCAGGAACTCAAGTAGGACAGGGATCTGGAGGCAGAAAACGGGAAGTGGAGACCACAAAAGGACCTCATTACTGGTTTGCTCCTCATGGCTTTCTCAGCATGTTTTCTTTTACTTTGGAGGACCACCTGCCCAGGGATGGCACTGCACACAGTAAACTGGATCTTCCTCTTATCAATCAGCAACAGAGAAAATGCCCCACAGACTTGCCCTTAGCAATCTGATATTGAGATATTTTCACAATTGAGGTTCTTCTTCCCATTTGACCCAACCCATGTCACAGTGACAGAACAAAACAAAACAACAACAACAAAAAAGCCAAACCTAGTCAGGGCATATATCCAGTAAATATTTCAGTCAACATCCTAAGAAAAATCTAAATGGACTTGGAATGGACCAAGAAAGAATCAGGTACACTTGATAAATGATAAAGAAAATAGTCCATCACAACAAAGCTAAACCATTGCCTTATAAATCACTTAAGTTGCAATTTTTATCCTTTGTTCAAATTGGGTTTTTTTCTTTTTCTTTTCTTTTCTTTCTTTCTTTTTTTTTTTTTTTTTTTTTTCGGTTTTTTGAGACAGGGTTTCTCTGTATAGCCCTGGCTGTCCTGGAACTCACTCTGTAGACCAGGCTGGCCTTGAACTCAGAAATCCGCCTGCCAGCCTCCCAAGTGCTGGGATTAAAGGCGTGCACCACCACCGCCCGGCCACAATTGTTTTTTAAATAAACCCATAATGCTATTCCTACATCATAAGAGTCCATAAACAGTGAATAGCTAAAACCTAAAAGTTTTATATCAGATAACTACCAGAGTAGAGTCTCTACTCATGTGCACCTATGATGGATGGGTCCTCAGCCTAAATGAAGGCCATCTTGGGTATAGCTGTGTCTAGGAATCTGAGTCACATACTAATTATTTAGTACTAGCTGCAGAAAAATGTCAGACAGATAGACTTCCATCTGAGAGAACTGTAGTTTGGCAGAATCTGCTAAAATGATAGTTTACAACGATAAGGAAACCTCCAATGTGTCTATAAAGTGTAGAGCATGAATGGTGGCTACACTTAAATCTCTGCTATTTGTGGACCAGATTGGTTTCATGGCTGTAGGTCTGAAACACAAACACATACAGAGACATACAGAGAGACACACACATACACACACACTTCATATATATTTGAGTATACATATGAATATGCATATATAACATTCTAGATATGCTATGTTTTTTATTCACGACAGTCTTGTATAATGTTGTACAAATTTGAAAAGAAGAAGAAAAACCAGTAGTTATCAGAAAAATCTAGCCAAAGAATAGAATAATAAGATTCTGGAAGCCAAAATATCTAAATAAAGCAGGAACAAATAGACCAAATCCAGCACATTTTTACTTGGTGCTTTTGAGACTAATCCGTAAGTGTTTACCATTTTAAAAAGTTGTGAAGTACAACAACTCCTGTTTATGAAAAATAACATTCTTGATAAATTTATAATTCCCAAGAGAAAGAACAGATCACAACAACAATAGAAAATCTGCAGCAGATGAACCCAACAGTAAATCTGCTTTGCTTTGGATAGAAATAAGGTAGCCAACCAAACTTTCAAACTAGAGCCAGAACTAGCATGACACACAGGAGACTTAAAAAGAACAAATTAATATACAATATACAATGAAGGAAGCAAGAATACTCATCAACACTTAGTATTAAATTGCATGAATAGAAGAATGAGATCTTTGTTGCAATGTGTGTTTTAACTTAGAAAAACAGAGATATTAAGTTTCCACTTGGGCTAAAAGATGAAATACACCCAGCTCTGCAGATGAAAACTCTGGGAAGGCATTCAACACAGTACTAAGGGTTCCTTTCCTTGAAGCACTTCTGCAATTAAACAGTTTTGCATGTATGTACATACGCTGTGCACAGAACTAGCAGCAGACTGGTTAAAAACAGCTTGCATTTTCAACTTCCTATAATGTAAAGACCGGATTTTTTTTTTTTCCAGAAATGATCAGATTAAAATAAATATATCTTTACAGTTATGGGATGAAATTTTAGGCTGGACAGGCACCAATGCTCCCATTCTCTCCGTTTTTTTCATAAACCATATGACTTCCACATGCTGAGAGTGTTTTATGCTTTAGTCTGCAGCAAAGGCTTTACATCATTTTAATGCCCCAGTACTCAAAATGCAACAGAATCAGCCCAATGAATATAAGAATATTCAGTGTACATGGAGCCATTTTTACCAGACTACTAGTCAGAAAAAGTTTAATGAATGCTTTTCCCAGAAATAACTTCACAATTCCACTGAGAAAAATAAACAAGAAGAAGATGATTCAAGGAAAGGGTAGATGAAAAACACTCATTTTTCTAGGTTGGAACATTTTAGTTTGTCATATCCAAAATGATTATTAAACATTTAAAAATTCAGTATCTACTAGAATACGTTTCGGAAAAACACAACTAAACAACTATTTTGTTGTTACATGGAATTTTCTTTCAGTTTTTGAAAATTAATGTTTCAGGTTAAAATAAAGACTCAAACAAGTAATTCTGAAAATCCTGGTCTTCAACAACCAAAGGCTCAGCTTGGAATGGCACACTGTGTACAAAATTACATTTAGGTCCATTCACATGCTTAATGTTCAGCTTCATGCAAATAATCCCCTTATCTGTGGGAATCATCAACAGCAGAAATTTCAAATCAAAGACTAGGCCTACCATAAAATCCCAGTGCATCAATGGGACTGTCAGATGCTATGGAATCTAAAAGCCCATAGCTAATAGATGAAACATTCAAGAACTAAAACATTCTTGACCAAACACATAAATTCGTGAAATTCTCAAGTGGAACTAGAAATGATGCCAGTTATTCTTTTAGTGATTTAAAAGTCTGTGATACCAAAAAATTATCACAGAGAGTGATTGAAGAAGTTGTATTCTGGACTGAAGGAGTACAAAATGTATGATCTTAAATTCTCCTGGTGTAATGTCATTAAATATTCAAGACTGTGAGAAACAAGAGATGTTTCATTGCAACTCTAATTGAAAATTGAAGAATAAAATAAAATTCCCCAAACTTGACTTATATGCATAATACAACCAGATCTAGCAACTTAGATGGGCAATTTTAATAAGTTTAATGCAAAGCACTTCCAGCCTGATGTGATAATGACTTGTGGCATAAATGCAAAATAACAACAAATTCGGGTCCTTTTCACTTAACGATGCATTTTATAGTGAAACCACAAAAAGCGCAGCCCATATTAGCACAAACTAAGCAAAAAAGTACAGGAGGTATTATGTCCATCGGGAAGAGAAAGGTTCCGTGCCAAGGAAGGAAGGAAGGAAGGAAGGGGTGGGGGAGGGAGGAAGCTAAGGAAAGATAGGAAAGAGAAGGCAAAGATTTCTATTATCTGCAGGTCCCCAGAAAAAGGAGCACGTGACTATACCCCATATAACAAGCAAGGTTTTTCTTAAGGTTCAGACAAAAATAAAAATAGCAATCACTTTTATCATTCAACTTTACGAAGCGTGTATCTTTACTGCTAAGGGCATTCTTTGCTTCACTCACCCAATGCTTCCTCACTCTTCCATACCAGTTTTCAAGCAAATGTGACACGGAACAGGGTGGGGTAGAAGAAAAAAAAAATGCAGCGCCTTTCAGGGCACCGCCAACCCTCTTCCCCGCAAATAATTTCCAACAGTTTTTTCAACTACGAAAATAAGTCGCCCTATCTACCTCAGGATACAGAGCAGACGTTCTGTCTCATTAGAAGACACAGATGCGTATGGAATTTAGCACTCGAGATTCCCAGCCCCACGTTCCCGAATTTTAAATAAATGGCAAGCCACTGAGCATGAAGATGACAAGATACCTCTACTTACTGTTTCGGGGTGAAGGTGGGCGGAGGACTCCTTTCAAAGTAGCCCCAATAGTGTAACCAAAACACGGTTCCGGAATAAAATATTAGGAGACACTTTTCCTTTCCCACCTTTAGCTGCCGACTTGAGGAGGCAAAGATGCATCCCCACATCACATCATCTATATAGTCCTGCCAGGAGTTTGGGGTGGAGACTGGCCCAGAGGAGGCACGGAGTGTGAGCTGGGCGCCAGACACTAACGAGTTACTGAGCCCCCAAAACCCTGCACAAGATCCACGGACCAAAAGTCCAGCCCGGGACTCACGCGTGCTTCCCAAGCCCAGGCCGCTTATCTCTGACTCCAGCCATCTAACTTACCATCTACAGACATTCCTTCAAGACGATCCCAGCACCCAAGTACACGTCACAGTTTAAAACACAGCGAGACACTCCCCAAACAAACCAGCACACCTCGAAACCACCTCACAGTTTCTCAAACTCCCAAGCAGAAGACCCCCAACTGCAGGATTCAAACCTTCCGCCGGTCCTGGAGACCAGAGAGAAGTTAGGAAGCCATCGACGCCTCTCCACGCCCGCCCCTCACAAACTGCCCCACCCCACAGCCCGCGCACGGCCGCCCCCTCGGAAGTACCCCCACTTGCTCCCCTATGTTCAACCTGGCCACTCCAGAGACCCATCTGTGACGCCTACTCACTTTCTCTCCCCCCAAACATCTCGACATTTTTTTTTCCTTAAAGTAATGAGAGAAGTGAGGAAAGAGACTTGAAGCAGTCCGGCTTGCAAACGACCCCACTCACCTCGGAAATCCAGCTGAGAGTTCTCTGCACCCGGCTCAGCCCCCTCCCCAGCGTCCCAGTGCAAGGCTGAGGGAGGGAGGAGGAAGGCGGGAGGGGGAGGGGATCTTCACCGCGGGGCGCCCTGCGGGAGGGGCTGAGGAGGGCTCCAGGCCCGCGCAGGAAGAGCTGAGGGGGGAGGGGAGGCTTCTATCTCCCAGTCTCCCCCTGAAAACCTCCCTTGTCTCAATCACATCAGACTGACTGTCTTTGTCTGGCTGACAACCGCCATATTGATAGCAACAGCCCCGCTCCCACCTGCTGCCGCTGGGCATCCCTGGGAGTTGTAGTTTCCGGTTCCCTAGAGGAAAAGCGCAGGGTTGAGGATCTGAGGCCCTAGGGAACTACAGCTTCCAGCAGGCACTGCGCCCATACGCCTTCCCACAGAGAGGAGGGGACCTGGGAGCTGAAGCCGCGCGGACTACATATCCCAGAATACCGTGGATGCTAGACCCAGATGAGGGACATGATATCATGCTGGGATGGAAAGGAAGGATGAATTGGCGGCGGCGAAGAATTTGAGCGGACGGAAGGAGGTGTTTAGAAAGAAAAGGGAGGAAAAGGAAAGACGCCCATAGTGCCCATGATACCTACAGTAAAACTACATTTCCCGTGAGGCTCTGGAAAATGCGTGAGGTGGGAAGACTCCAAGTCCCGCGATGCTCTCGGCTATAGAGATTAAACCGGAAGATCCTTCCTTGTCTTTGAGAAGTGAAGAGACTGGTACTGAACAACCAAAAGTCCGATATGAAACTGGTGAGTTTCTGCTACTAAGTCAGAGGGCAAAGGTAATGCTATATATCTTTGTACTCTGTCGCCTCCACCAGGGTTTGTCACGGAGGGAGGTCAGCAGTTAAAAATTGTAAAGTGAGCTGAACTGTGGCAAGCTGGGTTTTGCGATTGGAATTTGAATTCCCTCTTGCTCACGTCCCACTGCTCCTGCATCTGTCAGGAGGTGTTCAATTACTGTTTGGCTGATCCCCTTGGCCAAACAACGAAGCTGTATGTTACATTTCTTCGCCCATGGGCTAAAGATAGGCTCCAAAACTTTGGTTTGGTCATGTTTCTCAGCCTGAACCTGAGAGTTATAATAGGTTAACAACCTCTTTCCAATTAATGAGCACTTGAGTAGACTCCCTACTGATGCTGCAAGGCTGCATTCGATCTGAACAGAGTAGGAGCTATCAGACAGAAGGTCTAAATGTCCCGTTACTCCTAACTGCCTTTCGAATTACAAGAAAGAGATGCCAGAGGGTGGTGCCCTTGAAGGATTTGGCCAGAGCAGTGTTGAAGCATTCCCGTTTAAAGCCTGCGTGAAATAAACGGCTCTAGATAAAACATGCCTCCTGGAGAAGTCACTGTGTGGCAAAACACTTCGCTTATAGGTGGCCTTTTCAGATATTTGTTTTGCACCATTTTACTGAGCACACCTTTCTAACAAGTTGTTTTATTCAAGCTTAATGGAATAAGTAATAGAGTAATAAGGAAATTGAAAGCATATGTGAAATGCTTGTCACCTTCTTATACCCTACATTCTCACTGCCAACTTCCTAATTGCTACATGGAGATAAATATCCTTAATAGAGTGAACCATGTTTGGTACGTTCTGTTTAAGAGGGAGGTACTGTGGAAACATTTATTCCAGAACAACTTTCTTTTTTCTTCTGTTGTTTTGAAATAGGGTTTCTCGGTGTAACAGCCCTGGGTGTCCTGGAACTCTCTTTGTAGACCAGGCTGGCCCTGAACTCAGGAGATTAGCTTGCCTCTCAGAACAACTTCTTTAGGAGGGTATCAGAGCTTATGTATTTTTGTTTGTTTGTTTGTTTGTTTGTTTTACTCATAAAATCTTCTTGCTTGACTTATACACAGAGGTTAAAACAGGGAAGGAGCAAATGAAAAATTAGCCTTTCCCTTTCAGAATCAAAAGCTGGCAAAAAGAAGCCATATGTGGTGGCATGCACCTTTAATTCCAGCACTCAGGAGGCAGAGGCAGGCAGACCCCTGAGTTCAAGCCCAGCCTGGTCTACAAAGCAAGTTCTAGGACAGCCAGGGAAGTTATACAGAGAAATCCTGTCTTAAAAAGACAAAAACAGCTGGGCAGTGGTGGTGCACACCTTTTATACCAGCACTTCGGAGGCAGAGGCAGGTTGATTTCTGATTTGGAGGCCAGCCTGGTCTGCAGAGTGAGTTCCAGGACAGTCAGGACTACACAGAGAAACCCTATCTTGGGAAAACAAAACAAAACAAAACAATAACAACCCCCCCCCAAAAAAAAAAACAAGAAAAGGATGTGTTCTAATTATTAATGCTTCCTCTTTCTTCCCTTTCAAACAAAGTGTAGATCCAATAATTAATCCAATAATTACTGTCCACATATCAAAGTGGTTTCTCAGTAGGTTAAACTTGTGTGCTATACCTACAAAGGGTTTGAATAAACTTTCTCAGTTCCCTTATTAAGTTTTAGCTCTAGGTACTGCTTTAGGAATGTGACATTGGCTATGTTTTTTTTGTTTTGTTTTGTTTTATGTTATAGGGACTAGGGATCTATGCCAGTGATAGCATGGTTGCCTAGGATGCACACAATACGTCGCATTTGGTCTTCAGCTGATTGTAATGAGTTACATTGTCAAACATATACATGCTTTTGAACAAATTCTTGTTTTTGAGATAAGACTTTCCCAAGTGCACATGAGGGATAGCCACATCTCCTTGATTCTTTTCTCATAATGAACATTTCTTGCCTAGGTCTGTTTTGCTCTCTTCTTACTAATACTGCTTTTGTGATGGTTTGTCTCACTTGACATTTGGAATTCAGTAAGACCCTCTGTCCTGGTTAGGTTTCGTTATTGTTTTTTTGTTTAACAGCTTCACACAAAGCTAGAGTTATCTGGGAAGAGGGGCCTCAAATGAGGAAATGCCTCCGTTTAGTCTGTAGGGCATTTTCTGGATTGACAATGGATGTGGATGGGTTCAACCCACAGTTTGTGGTATTATCTCTGTGCAGATGTTCCTGAAGCTGATACGAAAGCAAGCTCAGCAGGCTGTGGGAGCAAGTAATAAATAGTCTTCCTCCATAGCCTGTTTCAGTTCCTGCCTCCAGGCCCTGGCTTCCCCACATGATGGACTGTGATCAGAATAGATAAGCCACTTAAACCCTTTGCCTCCTTTTGGTCATAGTGGGTGTTGTAGGTTTTTGTTTTGCTTCTTTTTTGGCTTTTTTTTTTGGTTTTGGTTTGACTTGTTTTTTTCGAGTTTTGTTTTGTCTTGAGACTGGGTCTCACTTTGTACCTCTGGCCGTCTTGGAACTCACCTTGCTCCACCCACCTCTGCTTCCTAAATCCTGGGGTTAAAGGTATGCACCACCACATTCAGTTTGGTCATGGTGTTTCATCACAGCCATGGAAAGCAAACTAGAACATCTTCTAAGTGCCCTCTCTGCGTTCAGTCTTGATCTCTTCTGAGGAATCTAGGCACTCCCCCCCCCC
>NW_022196915.1:51644296-51663428 GCF_008632895.1 Mastomys coucha
CCCCCCCCCCAAATTTCATACCTCCTTTTGCATTTCAGGTAAACTCATAATCTTTAACTTGGTTGACTTGGCTCTGGAGAATATGGTCCCACTTATGTCTCTACATGTAGTCTAACTAACTTTTACCGTGGATGTCTTTATTCAGATCATGTAAGGTGTTTTCCAGTTCTTTTGAGTTCACTCTATTTCCTTTTGTCTTTGGAAATTAAAGTGTGTTCAGTTACCTACCTACCATATTTGTCTTTTCTTAGTTAATGTCTTCACATATTTCAGGACACTGTTTGAATGACAGTTTTCAAGAGATTCTTGAATTAGGCACCTCTAGTGCATGTTTCCACAGCAGCCCATTCTGTTTGTTGGACTTTTAGTTACCTCTTTGTGTTTGTCTTTCTTAGTGTAGACATTGCATTCCCAGAGACTTAACAGTTTGTGACTTTACTACAACACACATAATTTCCCAAATTCTTTCAAGGTCTGTGGGGAATGTTGGTAAAAGGTTAAAGGGTGAATTTGAGAGTATAATAAATAATAACATGAGTAAAAATTCTACTTTCTAAAGGAGCATTTTTTTGAGTGGGGGTTGCCTTACACGAAAGTCTGTGTAACACATGCATGCAGTCCCCATAGAGTCCAGAAGAGGGCATTGGATCCCCTGGAACTGGAGTTAAGGTGGCTGTGAACCACCATGTAGGATCAGGGAACGGAACCCAGGTCCTCCAAAAGAGTAATAAGTGGTCTTAACTGCTGAGCCAACTCTCCTGTCCTAATCACTGCCTCTTACAGAGCAGTCACTGTACCCCTCACATCACTAAGTGTTAATGCAGTACATCCTTTGATCTAGATGATAGTAGTCCATTTTACAGATTAAAAATGTGAGCTTCTGGGAAGTGAAGGAAGAGACTCCAAGTTGAACAGATTAAAAGTGAGAAAGCAGGATCAGAATCCTCAGCTCCCTGCACTGCAGCAGCACAGGGCAGGATTCACTCTTAGAGGCATGCAGACTGAGATGTTAGATGTAAATTAGAGTTTGTTTCAGTTACAGCCTTTAAAATGGTTATTGGTGCTGAGCATAGGCTCATATTTCCATGAGCCTGTCATAGAGGCAGAGTAATCTCAGGTTCCAGACCTGAAATGTTAAGACACTGTCTTAAAAACTTACTGGGAAAACAATTGAGGTTTTAAAATCTCCTTTGTCACCTAACAGGCCCTCTGCCACACCAGCCTAGTGAAGCTGGTGTTCTTTTGGTTTTGTTTGTTTTTATTTTGAATGGGGGACTCTGCAGCCCCTCTGGCCTGGAACTCACTCCCTGGCTCAGCTGACCTCAGAAGTGCAGAGGTCAGCTGACGGCGCTTTGTTGCTTTCATGGGTTCAAGCAGCTTCTTTGATGGGATTTGTTTTCTGACTTTACACTTAACTTTCTTCTTCTAAATATTTGTTTGTATTGATATATATGAGTGAGTGCCTGCTTATCTGTGTGAGTACCATGTGTATGCAAGGGCCCAAGGAGACCAAGGAAGATGCTGGATCCTCAGGAACTAGAATTATAAGCTACCCCATAAGGGTCCTGAGAACCAAACCCCAGTCCTTTTCAAGAGCAGCAAGTGTTCGTAACCACTAAACCATCTCTCCAGCCCCTAGCACCTCACTTTCTTTTTTAAAATGTATTTGACTACCTTGTATGTATGAGTGTTTTGCTCTCATACATGTCTGTATACCATTTGCATGCCTTAGTGCCCAAACAGGACAGAAGAGGGTCCTGAATCCCCAGAAGGTTACAGATAGTTGTGAGCTATCATGTGAGTGCTGGGAGTCAAAGCCAGGTCAGGTCCTCTGCAAGAACGGCAGTGCTCTTAACCACTGAGCCATCTCTCCAGCTCCTTGCACATCACTTTGATGATGTCTTTTCACACGAACACTGAAGACATTGAATACCATTTGAAGAGTTCCTAGTTAGATACTAACTCAAAGGATTTAATGACTGACTACATTTATAATATTATACATTATTCTGGCAGCTTTAACAAAATACATTCATTGATAGTTCCAATTATAACCCTTTTAGGAGAGATTGGAAATACATCTTCTAAATTGGCACATTTTATAGCACAGTTACTTTTTGGTGTAGGTCGAGCCTAATCAGATACAACCTAGTGGTCAATAGTTCAGCTAGATAATAGAAGTGGAAATTACCAGATTCCCTTGCCATAAAGTACATTGAGCAGACTGGCAGCAAGTAAGCTTGAAACAGGATGGCAGGGATTTTAGTGGTGAAGTGAGGGTTAAAGTGAAGTACAGGATGCAGGGTCTTTCTGAGCTAGCTCCAGTGACTGACAGAATCTTCGTGCTTATCCAGTCCACAGATATTTATTATGCAACCACAGTATACTCATAACATCCAGTTCCAACACATTCCATTTTAACTATTATGTTTGACCCCAAATAGCTACGCATGGAATTACTTATAATCTTGCTGAGACATAAGCTTGAATGTGACTTTGGGATTAATGGCACTCTTGTGAGTGAGGCAAGCACCTTGCCTCCACACTCGTTGGCTCTTGACAGCTGTTGTCACTCTCTCGTTAAAGGCCTGAAAGGGAAGTCATTTTGATCTCCATTATAGTGTACTTACTGAATTCCATGAGGGGAATTGTATATTACTGTTGCATTTACAAATTTAAAGCTGGGAAAGGCCACAGACTGCAGCTAAGCTCGAGGGCTATCCGTTGTTCAAAACTATTTCATTTTTACCTGTTCAAACTCACCGTTACTCCTGGGAAAACAGATGGAACAGACAAATAAATTTATGTATCAGTTCAGTAGAGGATGAGCAGAACTCCACATTCAGTGGTAGATTATATAGAAGGTCTTTGTTTAAAGCAGCAAATCCTGCTCCAAGGTCATTTAACAAATCCTTAAGGGTTAGAGTATATGGTTGATTCTCACCTTGTATAGACATTCCTGGTTTCTCCTTGACAGAGTGACAAATTCTTCTGACTTCCTTGATCTTGAATCAGGAGTATAACATCTTTCTTTATAAATGATTGTCCTTCATTATCTCACCAGAAACTGCTGGATGTGTTGCAGTTTGACTGTTAAAATGCCAACCTGATTTTGACAAGGGTAGAGGGTAAGGGGGGCGTTCTTCGTTCTGTTTCTCCTCGTTGGTTGATTAGTGCGCCCTCCTGTGTCCCTCTGACGTAATGTCATGTCAAGCCTTTTGAACATGGGATTTTATCATAGCCCCAGTAAGACAGATGTTTCCCTTTCTTAATTTCCTCAAGCCCTATAAAAGGCTTGTGTGGCATATAGCCTTATAACACATCTTGTATGGTAGTGCCCTGTGATAAAAGTGGACATTTTGCATTTCAGAATCCTAAAAGTAACTACCCTAGTGGCTTACCCTGAGTGCTCAGAGCCCTTTCCTGGTTTCTCTGATGGTCAGCAGTATGTTTTTGACAGACAGCCCACAACAGGGAGGGAACAGTCTCCCTCCCAACTCAGGGAAATGTAATCATTCCTGGTGGAAAATTGATTCCTAACTTACTATATATCAACAAAGATCCAAGTGTAAACCATCCCCTGCATCTCTGTCTTCACTCATTTAGTCAGTCAGCAAATCTTGAACACCTCCTCTGTACTACTAGGCATTGCTCAAGGGGCTGGTGTAGTGCAGAGATCAAAATAGTTGTATTTCCTGCCTCTGTGAAAATATAGCTTGCTGGGTTTGCTGTAGGATTCAGACAGTGTTAGAGTGAATGCCATGATTTAGCTATATTTTTGATCACTGGCTCAAGTATTCTTGTAGTAAAATAGTAGAGATTTTAGTTTTACTTGTAGTCAGTAATATGCCTTCTTAAAATTTTAGTAATGTCTAGCAGCCACTATCTTTCCATTATTCTGGTAATATGTGAGAAAGCTGTTACCTTTTTTCTTATGAATAATATAACTATCCCTTACGTCCTTGCCCCTTATCCACCTGCTACAGACCTTCATATGTACAAAACATACTTATAGTAGGGATTGTGCATGTGGAAAGACATCTCAGAAAGGGGCATGAGACTTCACACTTGGGAAGCAGAGGCAAGAAGAATGATGCAAATTCAAGGGCAGCCTGATCTGCATAGTGAGTTGAGGCCAGCAGGGATATTTAGTACGACTCTGCTCCCCTCCCCCATTAAGCTAAACAAACAAGCATGTCAATAAATAATGTGGTGCCATAAGCAATCTTTAAAAAAGATTTTCAGACAATCTCTACTGTTTTGAAACTGCCAGTGTGTGATCATTATGGGCTCAAATGATCACACACAGGTAGGCAAAGGATGTGAACCACAAAACTCCAGCAAAGCACCAGCTAGGAGCTGACGCGCTAGGCAGGACTACGAGAAGGACTGAAGCCAGAGGTTCTGAGGAAAAGTAGGACACGGAAAGGGATTAGAGAAAACTTTTTCTAGATTTTTAAATTTTATACGTGAGTGTTTTGCATGTATGTCTGTGTGAGAGACCAGATCTTAGGTTCAAGCTGACCTAGGGTTGAACTCAAATTAACCAACGAGCCAACACCTAGCACCAGTTTCCAGGTTACTCCCCAACAAGCCTGTCCCGGCACTTCACTTCCTATCAACCACCAATCAAGAGGAAAGCACAAGTTAAGTTAATGATTTGGCTCCCAGCACCAGCCAATTATTTTAAAGGGCAACAAAATTCCACAATAGCCCACCACTCAGATGTGTGCCAGGCTAGAAACCCCTTTGCTTGCTCACCTCTAAATGCTTGCCTGAAATTGGGCTCGGGGCTTCATCCTCCCATTCTGCTGCATCAGAATCGGCAGTGAGCCCGAGCTTGACCTTGAGTAAAAAGACCCTAGTGTGATTGCATCAGTGTTGGCTTCCTGGTAGCCTTTTGGGGTTTGCAAGGGCACACATGGTACCAAGTTCATTGGTAGCCCCCAACGAGGTCAGAAGAGGGTGTCAGATCCACTGGAATTTGAGTTATAGACAGTCCTGAGTTTGGGGAACAGTTGTCCTCTTCAAGAACAAGTGCTCTTAACTACTTACTAAGCCATCTCTTCAGCCCCTAGAAAAAACTTGTAAGAGAAAAGTCAACTTCAGAGCCTCAGGATGTTCATTGACCAAGAATGAAGAACTTACTATGAGGAAAACAAGTTTAAATCACCCCATATCGCTGTATGTCCATGCCTTCTTTAAGGCATCAAATGTTTACGTTTATTGAAGTCACAACCAAGTGAACTTTAGCTTCCTCAAAGATGGATAGTTGAGCAGACAACATTCAACAAGAGCATCTCTTTAATACAAATTGTGAAATTAATGCCCTTTTTTGCTCTTACGGTAGTTAATTTTGTTGTTGTTGTTGTTTTGTTTGTTTGTTTTGTTTTTCGAGGCAGGGTTTCTCTGTGTAGCCCTGGCTGTCCTGGAACTCTCTCTGTAGACCAGGCTGGCCTGGAACTCAGAAATTCGCCTGCCTCTGCCTCCCAAGTGCTGGGATTAAAGGTGTGTGCCACCACTGCTCAGCTAGTTAATTTTTTTTAATCATTCATGTTTATAAAGAATGGAGAAAGTTTATAACAAAATGTCTGACATAATCAAAATTTCAGACTTATGGCTTAAGCAGATACTGTCTTTTCCTAAGTACAATTTATCTATATGTTCCTTTTTCATTAAAATAAAAGGAACATATGTGATGATTAGTGTCTTTTGTCAGTTTGATAGAGTCTAGAATCACCTGGAAGATTGCTAATCCCAAAGATTAGCGGAGAAAGACTACCAACCCAAATCATCATTAATTAAAGCAAGCTTTTTAATTGTTGTGCGAAGGCTGTCTGCCCCTAAGGTAGGGGTTTGAGAGGTTAGCATTAGATGTGAGGAAGACTAGAGGTTGTTGTTGTTGTTGTTGTTGGGTTTTGTTTGTTTGTTTTGGAGTTTGGTTTGGTTTGATTTTGTTTTTTGAGACCAAGTTTCTCTGTGTAACCATCCTGGCTGTCCTGGGACTCCCTTTGTACTAGGCTGACCTTGAACTCACAGAGATCCTCCTTTGCCACCATACCTTGCTAAGACAAGATTTTTATAGCTTGGGGGCATAGGTTTTACAAGTTTGGGGGATTTGGTGGGCAAAATAGGCAGGTTTACATGAACAGGACATAACAAGGTAGTTGTAATGACCTCCTAAAACAAAGACACGGTCATAACAACAGGTCGTCATAATATGATAGCTATGGCAGCCCTTTTGAAACAAAGTTAGGATTGCAAAATGGCTATTAACTCTTTGAAACAAAACAGGATTTCCATTCCTGGAACAGGAAACAAGAATAAACCTAGTTTGTCTTAACTATACGATGGCTTTTAAGCATAAAATGGAGGCAAACTGGTTCTTCAAGATGGGCCTCTGACCATGCCTGTGAGGGGTTGTATTACATTAATGGAAAAGGGAAGCTTTGCTCACTATGGGTAGATCATGAGTCATGGGCTGTGTAAAACCTGGAAAAGCCACCTGAGCATTAGAATACATTTGTCCCTCTCTAATCCTGATTGTCAATACAATATGATAGCTACTTTAAGTTCATGTTGCCATAAATTCCCTACCATAATGGTTTGTACCTTGAACAATGGCCAAAATAAGCCCAGTCTTCCTTAAGTTGCCTTTGTAGGGTGTGTACCTCAGCAGTAGGAGAGGAACTGAGGTGGCATAGTTGGGCCTTCTAGTTACAGATTCCTTCCAACGGTCCCCCCACCCCCATATCTTGAAATAGGGATATAAAATGGTAGCTTTAACAAAGGATATTATAATGTTTTCCTATTTTTATATTTCAGACAGTTTCTTTGAGGTATTATGTATCGTGAAACACATGCGTTTAAAGAGTCAAATGTATTGGGTTTTTAGTGAATTTACAGTTATTCACTCATCATCACAATTTCTCCAAAAAGGTCTCTTATCATTCAACCTATGGGCCCGTGAAGCCTCTAATCTACTCCGTCACTGGAGACTTAGCCCTTCTAGTCTTATCATATGAATTGGATCATATACTGTAGTCTTTTATGTCTGGCAGCTTTCACCCACCTGTGGGAAGATTTTAGTCTGATATGTCCAACTTCACTTACTCTAAGTCTTTGTACAGTGTTGTTTAACTTGTAACAAAGCATGCACAATTTAAATGTACCATTTAACCACTTTTAAGCAAACAATGCAATGGCATTAAGTGCATTCTCGTTGTTATACAACACTGACCATACATTTCTAGAATGTTATAAGATTGTACACATTAAATTACCCACTTCCTGCTCCCCTCGACCTCTGGTTGTCAGCCATTGTCCTTTCTGTCCCTGTGAGTCTGGCTGTTCTAGGTACCTTGTCAGCACTCATACAGTGTGCACGCTCTCACTGCCTTAGATCACTCAGCAGTGTTTACAGGATTCTTCTATGTTATTACACATGTCACAATTTCCTTCTTAAAGGTTGAGGAATGTTCTATAATATAGACAATATTTGGTTTAATCAGACCTTTTGACTACTTCAGACACTGTGAATACAAATATCTGTCCAAGTCCTTGTTTTCAGTTTGCTCGAGTATTGTTTTTGTTTTCAGTATGTACTCAGAAATGAAATTGTTAAATCACCCAGAATTTTTTATTTAATTTGTTGAGGAGTCTCCTTAGTATGCTCATGGTTAGCTGTACCTGCACCCTTTTATAATCTCATCAGTAATGCACAAGGCTTGTGATTTCTCCACCTCCTTGTTAGTACTCATTCTCAGTCTGAGCTGATGTTCTAGAGAGAGCCATTCTGTATCTGGTAGTTCTGATTTGCATTTCCCTAATGATTATGCTGAGACTTCCTGGGTGCACATTTTTGTTTTGCTTTTTGTATGCATGCACTTTGTTTTGTTAACTTTTAGTTTTGAAAACAAACTGAGTATGTAAAAATGTCATTAACAAAATTGACAAGGCTCTGTCTAGACTGGTGTGGTGGCACAGTGTCATCCCAGAAGTCAAGTGAAGACCCGAGGCTTAGGAATTCAGGTCAGTTTTAGTCCAACCTAGGCTACATAAAGCCTCAACTCAGCCGGGCAGTGGTGACGCTTGCCTTTAATCCCAGCATTTGGAACGCAGAGGCAGGCAGATTTCTGAGTTCAAGGCCAGCCTAGTCTACAGATCGAGTTCCAGGAGAACCAGGGCTATACACAGAAACCCTGTCTCCAAAAAAACAAACAAACAAACAAAACTCTGAACTTAGAAGTCAAAAACCAGACTAACTCTCTTGAGGCGGAAGAGATGGCTTAGTGCTTAAGAATAATTGGGGCTCTTACAGAGGACCTGAGTTCAGTTTCTGGCACCCACATTAGACTTGCACTCACAGAGATCTGCCTGCCACTACCTCCTGAGAGCTGGGATTAAAGGCATGCACCACTACTCTCTGGCTCAGTATTTTTTTAAATTATTGAGCCCAAGGACAAGAAATCTTATCTCTTACTTAAATCATTTTACTGCCTTGGGTTCCAAAGAACCCAAAGCCGCCTTCTGGCCTCTGTGGGCACCAGGTATACACATGATGTACCATCATGAATGCAGGCAAAGCACTCATACATATAACATAAAGGTAAATAAGTCTTTAAATATGTACATATGTGAGTGTGTGAATATTCCCTCCTACTCTATCCTGTTCCCCAGAACAACTTTGTTGTTTGGTTTCTTGAGTGTCCTTGAAGATAGTCTGTGGGCTTATGTACATAAACATACTTAAAATCTCCTTATATTTTTGGATAAATGATGATAGTATTAATATTTTATGTGACATGTTTTCTCATGAGTTAGAAATGTACAGATCTTTTCCTATCCGTTTCTGTAACAATGGGACATGGTGGTGCATGCTTTTGATTCAGGCACTCTGGAGGTGGAGCAGGAGGCTGAGATGTTCATCTTCTACTGGTATTGAAGAGTGAGTTTGAGACTACCCTGTTTTAAGAAGAAATCTAGAACTGAATGGTCATGCCTAATAAACATGAACCTGGATATAACAATATCCAAGGACTTTTTGTTTTCTATGTACTTCAGCTCTAAACTGTGAAATGCTTTCAATGTGCCTTTCAAGTATTTTTAGAAATACTTTTAACAAACACTTTGTGTTTTGGTTTCCTGAAGGGATAGTTAGAGCTATGGCACTTAGCCTGGCTCTTGCCGGTACCTCCCCTCCTACCCACTACTTCAGTGTTAGCAGTAAAATTGTTTTATCCTGGCTAAAAAGTGGAAGCATAGTGTGTCGACCTGACTATAATCTGAGGTCCTTCTCGTGTGTTTTCGAGGACACCTGTGTGTGTTTGTTAGCATGTCCATTTCCATCCCTCCAGGTCTAGTTCCATTCTGCTGTACACTATTTGACTTGTAGGGCTCAGGCCAGAACTTCTGTATTTTACTTCTGCATCTTGCTTCTCACTCCAGAACTCCAGAGCATGCCAGACATCACATGTTCTATAAAATAGAAACCTTTCACTTTCTTACAAACTTAGAATGATTTGTTTCCATTAAAATCTTTTTTTGTGTGTGTGTGTGTGGGGGTGGTTCAAGACAGGGTTTCTTTGTATAGCCCTGGCTGTCCTGGAACTCACTTTGTAGACCAGGCTGGCCTGGAACTCAGAAATCCACCTGCCTCTGCTGGGATTAAAGGCGTGCGCCAGCACTGCCAGCTCATTAAAATCTTTTGTATGTGATTTTTTGCAACCAGGTTAACTTATTAAATTTTAAAGAGATAATTGTCATAATAAGGAAATATATGTGTGTGTGTGTGTGTGTGTGTGTGTGTGTGTGTGTGTGTGTTGAGACAGGCTTTCTCTGTGTAACCCTGGCTGTCCTGTAATTCACTTTGAAAACCAGGCTGGCTTTGAACAGGAGGGAGATCTGCCTCTCCTGAATACTGGGATTAAAGGCATCCACCACCACTGTCTGGCTTAATATTTTTTAAAATTATTGAGTCCAAGAACAAGAAATCTGCCAGGCAGTGGTGGCGCCTGCCTTTGATCCCAGCACTTTGAAGGCAGAAGCAGGTGGATTTCTGAGTTCGAGGCCAGGCTGGTCTACAGAGTGCATTCCACGACAGCTGAGGCTACACAGAGCAACCCTGTATTGAAAGACCAAAAAAAAAAAAAAAAACCAAGAAATCTTTTCTTGGGGCTGGTGAGATGGCTCAGCGGGGAAGAACACCGACTACTCTTCGGAAGGTCATGAGTTCAAATCCCAGCAACCACATGGTGGCTCACAACCACCCATAATGAGATCTGACGCCCTTGTCTGGTGCGTCTGAAGACAGCTACAGTGTACTTACATATAATAAATAAATAAAACTTTAAAAAAATAAAAATAAAAAAAAGAAGTCTTTTCTTTTACTTAAGTCATTGTACGGTATGGCCTCCTTCCATTTTAAAACTTCTTCTTAGTAGGTTATTTCCTTTAAAATATATATCTAAGCATTCTCTCTCTCTCTCTCCCCTCCCCCATGTGTGTGTGTGTGTGTGTGTGTGTGTGTGTACGTGTGTGTACGTGTGTGTGTACGCACACGAGAGAGCATGTGATGTTTGTTCACACTTTCCACCTTGAGGCAGGGTCTCTCACTAAACCTGGGGTTAAGCTGGCAGCCACTTTTAGGTTTGCAGCCACTTTTAGGCTCACAGCCGCACCCAGGTGTTTACATGGGTCTTGAGCATCCACTCTCAGGTCCACACGTCTGCACAGCAGGTGGACTTAGCCACTGAGCCATCTCCCCAACCCTAAATACTATATGTTATCGTTGTTACTGAATTGGAATCTTTTCCTACATACATAAGACACACACGCCCTTGTTAATTTTGCTTTACTGTTTTTTCTGTTGGGTTTTATGAAATTTCTAGGTGCATATTTTTGTGGCTCACCTTTCTTCAGACTTCATTTCCATCGTATGTAGCTGCATCTGTACTCATGTGCAGTGGTTTGGGTTGATGATGGTAGTAGGCATCTCCATCCTGTTTCTGGTGTGAGTGGTCCTGCCTTCTCAACACATCACCTTGATGCTGACTTTGGATTGAATTTCTTGAATAATTTATGTCCTACTGCTTTCCTGTTGTAGAATTTTCTAGTCATTACTAAAATGAAATTCTTTCACATGGTCTGACAATATGTTATTTTTTGCAGGAAAGATCTATTTGTGTTTGATTGTTTGCCCTAGGCAGTTAATTATATCTTGCAAGCCATTTCCAGAGTTTTAAGTAAACAGAGGATTTTACAGCTTGAAATCCTAGGCGACTTTTAGCCGATTCACAGAAATAATAAGACTTCTGTGACCTCAAAAGAAATGGCAAAGTTTCCACAAAAAACAGCAGCCAGAAATAGCTCTCTCTCCAGAGACAGGCCCTAGCAAGGCAAGAAACGTAAACAGATAGTCTGTTAAAATAAACATAATTGCCACTTACATGCTTTAAAACAATGTTATAGGAACAAAAGGGGGCTCAGAGCCAGGCCCACCTGGCAGCTTATTTATTTTAAAGGGTATTTGATCCAAGCTGCATAGTTCCAGTAGGAAGAAGAACCTGTTGCAGAATGATGATCTGTGACTGCCAGTGAGAGAGGCAGAAGCAAAAACCCATTGTCTGGTTGTCTGGGACAGTCTAATGAGTGCTACTGAGTGAATCTTGAGCCTGTCCTGTAAGCAGCACTGTTAGTGGTGTGGGATGTGTCAAGCAGCCTGCAGACACAGTGATTGATGGATGGGCTTTGGGAGATGGGCTGAAAAAGTGTAGTGGCCTATGTAAGATACAGGTTGTAAAGAATGAGTTCCATCTAGAAAATCACAGCTTCTTCCAGAAGTAAAATCTGAGCTGGCCTTTACAAAGCTCCTGAGGCAGAGGATTGTAGCTCAGTGGTAGGATGCTTGCCTAGCATGTACTAGACCCTGTTCCATCCTCAGCACCACCCACACAAAAGTACTTTGATTGGTTTATATGTGTGAATAGGAGAGTTGTATCTTCTTCTGGGTGGAGAAAACAACTAAAAGTAAAAAGAATGTACACATAAGGTGTTCATTTCTCCCATGATGGGCAAGTACAATCAACCGGTTCTTACTCCTAGCAACAGTGTGTGTAGTACTTATAGCTCATTATTGTGGAATATCATTTTCATCCCATGTTATTAACATCTGAAAGATTGTGAGTTTGGCTAACAGCAGTTACTGTAATGAGTGAGACTGGACAGACTTATGACCCAGGAACTGTTGGAAGGGGGCTAGCAAGTGAAATTTAGTGTTTAGTAATAGCTGCAGGGCTTTTATACAAACTTGGTAGTCTAAATACTGACAGAATAGGGATTTTTCTTTTCCATGGAAAGTTTCAAGGAAGTCTTAAAATTAAAAGTACAAATTTTGAACATGTGAAGACTTTAAGTTCATCTCTTTGGAAATCTTAAGACAGGAGTAAGAACCACATTGTATACAATTAAAAACTTTGGACTGGCCGGGCAGTGGTGGCACACGCCTTTAATCTCAGCACTTGGGAGGCAGAGGGAGGTGGATTTCTGAGTTCGAGGCCAGCCTGGTCTACAGAGTGAGTTCCAGGACAGCCAGGGCTACACAGAGAAACCCTGTCTCGAAAAACCAAAATAAATAAATAAATAAATAAATAAATAAATAAATACATAAAAGCCAAAACTTTGGACTGCAAAAGAAGAGGTCTGACTTTGGATGCACATACAGAAAGTGTTTTGGAAAACGGCATGTAATCAAAACATGAAGAGTTGAAGCTTAGCAAATGCATCAGAGCAAGCCCAAAGTTGGAATTCCATGTCTAGAACAAAGGCTATGCCAGCTGCTTCACAGGGGGCCTCAGAAGCAGAAGGCAAAGGCAGCCTGAAAAGCAGTAAGACTAGCAGATGGCTAGACTAGGAGACGAGATTGGGATCCAAAAAGGAGAGAACAGCGCTAATAATTCAACGATGAGTTACTAACCAGTGTGATGCTGTGTTCAGAGCTGTGAGGTTGCTGTGTTCTGATTTAGTTTGTCGTCATTATTATCATTATCATTGTGATTATCATTATCACATTGTTATTATCACATGGGGTGGGCAGGTGTGGAGAGTGGTACATGGAAAGGTCACAGGCGACTCTATGGCCTTGGTTCTTTCTCTCCTTCCGGCTCTTGTGAGCTTTAAAGATAGAACTCAGGTTGTCAGCCTTGCATGGCAGATACCTTTATTCACTGAGCCATGCCCACTGGCTCCTGGTTTGGTTTCGTGACATAGCATTTTAATGGGGTTTGTAGTGGTTTGAACAGGTATGGCCCCATAGAGACACGTGTTTGAATGCTTGACTGTAGAGAGTGGCACTATTAAAAGGTGTGGCCTTGTCAGAGGAAGTCTGTCACTGTGGAAGTGGTGGGGCTTTAAGGTCATATAGGTGTTCAAGCTCTGCTCAGTGTGAAACAAATCCAGTCTCCTCCTGTCTGCTTTCAAATCAAGATGTAGAACTGTTGGCTCCTTCTCCAGCATCATGTCTACCTGCACACTGCCATGCTTCCTGTCATAATAGTGTACAAAACCTCTGAAACTGTAAGCCGGCAGCAGTGAAACCTTAACTAAGATGGAGATGCCACACTGACCTTGAACTCACCACGTAGGTGAGCCTGTCCTTGAACTGGACTCCTGACTCAGCTGCCTGAGGGTTGCAAGTATAGGACATGTTGTCTTTGGTGAAAATTTTCACACAGTCAAACTAGCCCCACCTGCAGTCATACACACAGTGGGTGAGTTTGAACCTATGAAGCACCCATGTATGCACATTAGTCTAAAGTGGAAGATACGTCTGTCAGACTCGTCCCTCTCTCAGCCATCAGCCTCCCTCCCTCCCTCCTCCCGTAGCTTTCCCTCTTCTGGTTAATATCAGTGCTGCGTTTGCCTGCTCTCAACCTCGTTTGAGTACAGCTACACCATATGCCCCATTTGTGTCTATTCCTTTACTCAGCATAATGTTGACCCGAAATCTTTGAAGTATGAAACTGGTATTATTGGCTTAAGCGACACAGAGCCTAAGGCCCCCTGCCTGTATCTTGTAGCTCCACAAAGGACTGACATGCTGCTGTGGGGATTGCCATCTTCATGTTGGGTTCCCTAGGTGCCCCTGGAAAAATCAGCCTGCTGAAACGACTTCTGTTTTGGGCCAGCTCCTGAGACCCAGTGCAGAGCTGCAGCAAGGCCCACAAGGAGAGTTCTGTCAAGAGAAACCGACTGGACTAAACTTGTCTCCTCGGGGAGGAATCAAAAGAATGTTTGATTAACACGTAAATCTTTTTATTTATTATTATGTATATGAGTACACGTTTTCAGACACACACCAGAAGAGTGCATCAGATCCCATTAGAGATGGTTGTGAGCCACCATGTAGTTGCTGGGAAATTGAGCTCAGGACCTCTGGAAGAGCAGTCAGTGCTCTTAACTGCTTAGCCATCTCTCTAGCCCACATGTAAATTTTTTTTAGACTTATTTATTTTATGTGTTTGTGTTTCTTGTTTTTGTCTGCATTATATGTATGTGTACCACATGCATTGCCAGGTCATTATGAAGGTCAGAACAGGCCATTGGATCTTCTAGAACTGGAGGTAGAGATGATTGTGAGCTGCCAGATGGGTATTGGGAACTGAATCAGGTGCTCCACAGGAATAGCCAGTG
This sequence comes from Mastomys coucha, assembly GCF_008632895.1. Classification (NCBI taxonomy): domain Eukaryota; kingdom Metazoa; phylum Chordata; class Mammalia; order Rodentia; family Muridae; genus Mastomys; species Mastomys coucha. The sequence goes on from NW_022196915.1 coordinate 51,658,985, forward strand.
CTCTTAACCATAGAACTGTCTCTACCCCTAATGTGTAAATTTTTAAGGGCTTTTCTGGAAATAAAAATAACCCTATTATACAATCAATAAACACTACTGTAGATGGGTTTTTATTTTTCAGGGTATAATTGAGAAATATGAAGAAATAAAAATCACCTGTAATCCTCTGTAACAAGTGACTAACACTTTGATATACTGGGGCACTAGTCGGCTGATGGACTGACTCTGCGTGAATCAAAGTGTGACTCAGTTACCAGATTGAGCCTGAGTGACAGAATGTCTTACCAGCAACTTAAACAGGACAGATGCTTACAGCCCTCCAGTGTAAACCAGGTGCAGAGATGAGTAGTTCAGGGTTGGTGTAGTGGGTCCAGGTTCCTGCTAGCATAGTGCAACGTGTGACGACTTCATGTCCTTGTAGGACTGGCTGCTCATTATATCCTTACCTTAGCCAACAAGAAAGGGGCGGAGGGAAAAAAGGTATGCCCTCTCCTTTGTATGAATTCTTAAAGTGCGTGTACCACTTTGCTTTCCCTTGGCTGGGTTTTATTTTCATAGCAATGTCTGATTACAAGTGAGACTAGCAAGTACAGTCTCTGTTCCAGATAGCCACAATCACACCTTAGATTTGGAATCCTAATGTAAACAGATCTGTAGTTGCTTTGCTTTGCCTTCAACAGGGTTTCCCTGTGTTGCCCTGGCTGTCCTGGAACTCTCAATGAAGATCAGGCTGGCCTCAAATTCAGAGACTCACCTGCCTTTGCCTCTCCAGTTCTGGGATTAAAGGGGGGTGCGCCACCAACAACACACAGCCAGTTGCTTCGCCTGTAGCGGTGACAACATACCTGATGAAAGCAACTTAAGGGAAGGTTTACTTTGCCTTGGGGTTTGATGTATAGTCATTATGGCAAGAGTATAAGGCACATTGTATCCACTGTCAGGAAACAGATCAGTGCCTCTGGTTGCTCTCTCCTTTTTATTCAGTCCAGAACACTAGCCGTGAAATAATCCTGCCACAACAGGTAAATCTCTCTGGAGGCACCCTCAAGGACATGCCAGCAATTTGTCTTCTAAGTGATTCTAAAGCCCTTGAAGTTGATAATCAAGATTAACCTTTACAAGGTGACAAGCATCACTGTGAAAAGCTTTTCATTTTGAGTATAGTTAACTGTGAGTATGTCATATGTCACTCTAACACTGAACACAGGTTTACTTGCCAGTATGTAGGTTCTGGGGCTAACTCCAGTCATCAGACTCGGTAGCAGGTATATTTACTATATAAGCTGTCTTGCGCACTCTTCATTTGTTTATGTGAGGAAGCTCTTACTATGTAGTCCAGGCAGGCCTCATTCACAGCAGTCCTTCTGCCTCAGCTTCCTGAGGGCCTGAATTACAGGCACAAATGCCCTATGCCCGCTCTGCTCTTTTTCTTCCTCTACAAACCAACAACAAAGAGTGGCTAATGTTTAAAGGAGATAGTCACAAGTACAGAAATAAGAAGTACGTGGTGGAATGATGGGATGGTGCCAGCTTGGAACGTTTTGTTGGTTTTGTTTTGTTTTGTTTTGTTTTATGCTGAAATAGCAAGAATTTGCTCAGAGATCCTGTCTGTCCCACAGAAATAAAAGCATTGTAACTGTGGAAATTGCTAGAATCCTGACACCCAATGTTCAAAGCAAGCACATTTGTGTCAAAGTCCAGCTTTGACATGGCAGGTAAATTGGGATGGGGCATCGGCCATTGATCACTTGGCAGACTTTTCTCAGAGGGAATAAAACTTACCCTTCCCTCTGGGGCCTGTAGGGCCGGCAATAAGGGTGAGGGAACACACACACACACACACACACACACACACACACACACACACAGTGGATGAAGCAAGCTTCAACAAGCTCCAACAACTTTACATATCTACATACAGATACATACATTTGGTGGATGGAGCAGAGCTCCAACAACTTTATTTTTTCCCCCATATCTTATATATCCCAGCAAAATCTTTCAAGCAGTACAAAAATCACAATAATGGTTACATTCTATTTTTCTTTAAGTGAACAGTTACAATGACTATATGTAAGAAAAAACTTGTTCCCGATACCCCCAAGTAATAAAATCGATTAAAAAACAATTTCTGAGAACCCACACACATTCATAACTAAGCAACTTGTTATAGATTAATAAAGTGTAAGCAAGCATTTTAGCGTGCTTTATCTTAAGTTTGGAAGCTTTAGCATTGACCACATTTTGATTTTTTTTTCCTCTCCACAAATTAAGATAGCTTACTGAAGCATTGTCTCTTAGGTTATATCACTAAGACAAATGGAAAGAAGGGAAAAGAAAACTAAATGGGTGTGTAGGATGGGGGTTATTTAAGAATTAGAGAAGGGGGAAATAGCGTAATTTGCCTCCTACATAAGCAGTCACATGCATAGGTGTGACCTTTTCTCATCTATTCTAATGATTTCTTCACATTTATCACTTTCTGGTGCCAGGCAGCCTACAATCCCCAGCCAACCCCGACCTGTATTATTTCCTTCAGCCATAATTGTTCACCGTGAGCATTTCTACCTACTTCTGAGCATCTGTTGACTAGGATGTTGCTTTATAAAACTTCTCTTCGAATCTTGACTTGTTTTCTTGGAAGTGCAAGGCACAGGACTAGGATCCAAAGTAGTGAGAGCCCCAGAAATCACTTACTCGGCTATGTGTGGTATAAGATTTATTTATTTATTATATGTAAACACACTGTAGCTGTCTTCAGATACTTTTTCTTCTCTCTCTGGCCCCACTCACTCCACCCCTTTCACTCCAGCCCCACCCAGTACAGCCCAAAGATTTATTTATTATTTATTATATGTAAGTACACTGTAGCTGTCTTCAGACACCCCAGAAGAGGGCGTCAGATCTCATTAGGGTTGGTTGTGAGCCATCATGTGGTTGCTGGGAATTGAACTCAGGACCTTTGGAAGAGCAGTCAGTGCTTTTAACCACTGAGCCATCTCTCCAGCCCTATATTACAGACTTCTTTTACATACATGCTATAGACTCTCTGCCCCTCTTATCTTAACCAGATGTATAGTTTGACTGTGAATGTGATCAGCACATTTAACAATTCTACAACATAGAATCAAGCTAAAAAGTGGAAGTAAGTAAAAGATTAACAAATAAAATTGCAATATACTTAAAGAAGTCTCTGTCTAGAGGGCCTGGCCCCAAAAAAAAAAAAAATTAGTAGGAGTGCCATAGTTCCAGATTCAGCACATTTAGCTCAGTGTCTCAGGGTGACAAAAGCATAAGGAAGGTGTTCTTAAGAGAGGGTGCCTTCCCCCTTTCCATGCTACAGCAAGAGTCCTGTGCATCCTTGCTGGGACATAAAGGGACTCCTTGTGAACTGCTGTTACTGAGGGCAGTGACAGGTGCTTCGTTGGAGTGGAGCTGGAGTGGAGAAAAGCTTCTAAGCCCGTGCAGAACTAAGTTTCTCTTAAAAAAAAATCATTAAGGCTTAAGTAATGTAATTCCAATGTGTCCATTGTATGAGTACATGGAAAGAATAATTTTTAAAAAGCATCTTTGTGTTAAAAGAAAACTGAGAAAAGATTTAGTTAAATCTCATTTGTCCACTGAGAAATTTGAAACCTAAGGAAGTTTTGGCTTCTCCTCAGGGCAGTACCACCTTAGAGACAGAGTAAGAACTGCTCTCTATATGCAGGTCACACGATGTGCTTGATGTTGTGTTACAGCCCAGCAATAAAAACCGCTAGTTCATTTGTTTGTTACTTTGGAAGAAAGTACAAGCGACATATCCATCACTCTGAATGCGTGAGCTGATTCTCTTACGTCCATACAGTGAGGATGAGCTATCAGTGAGGACGAGTCAGCAGGGCATGCGGATTTCCAGTTGTTGCCCTGCGTTCCGGCCAGCAGTATCTTTCTAAAGATCACTGTTGATTAACATTTTATTTACTGACCAGTGTCATCTTCAACAATTGCCTGTTCAAATCTTTGTTCTCTTTGTTGTGTTGTTTGTACCTTAGTGAGTTGTAAGAGGTGGGTGGTTAATTGGGTTAGGGTCTTGGTGAAGCCTAAAGTGGCCTACATACAGCACCATTGTAGCCCACCTTTTGAACCCGGCACCCTCTCACCTTGGTTTCTCCAGTACTTAGATTACAGTTGCCATTACACCAAGCAAAGAACTTGGCATTTCCTTCTCTCTCTCTTCCTCTCTCTCTCTCAGCATGTATTAAGTATACATGATGACATTTCCATACATTTACACAATGTTATTTCAATCATATTCACCCCTTTCCCTGTTTTGCCCCCTCCCACTCCTGCTGATCTCCTTCCTAGCGTCCCAACCCAGCATCTTTACCAACTCAGTGTAAGGCCTTTTAGAGCAAACAAACCACTGTTTAAAAAGATTTAGATCTCTTGAGGATCCTTCCCC
>NW_022196915.1:51663599-51721823 GCF_008632895.1 Mastomys coucha
TTTTTTTTTTTTAAATACTCTTTAAAAAATTATTTATTTATTTAATGTTTTGTTTATTTTTATTTTATGTGTTTTGCCTGAGTGTATGTCTGTGTGAGAGTGTCAGATCCTGGAATTACAGACAATTGTGAGCTACCATGTGGTTGCTGGGAATTGTGTCCGGATCCTCTGGAAGATCAGCCAGTCCTCTCAACCACTGAGCCATCTCTCCAGCACCTCTGCTATGTACACGTCATGCCTGTGCTTCACTAGCTTCATCTATATAATAGAAAAATGTTTCCTCCTCAGAGTGAAGGAGTTAGATGTAAATTATTTGCAGGTAGTGTGATACCTAACAAACACTAGGTCACAATGACCATGTATACCAAGCAAAACTACTTTCCAAAAGACTAGGCAGAGAAGGAGACTATGGGATCATTTGTGCCTCGATCATCTGCAAATGACACACTTACCCAAAGCCAGTTAGCTGAAATCCAGCTTGCTATATGATCATAGCTGCCAACTTTATCAGTAGTTTCTTTTTCTGCAATTCTTAGGATTTCCTACCATTATGGAAGACTCTTAGGAGATTGTCTTCAGGAGATAAAGCTACCTGGTTGTCATTTTGAAAGCATTGCATTTGCTGACATTTAAGGTCATAATGGGATTTAGTCTTGTTAGTAATAGATATAATATTTTAAACACTTGTTTTAAAACTAATAACAGAGACCTCCCTAGGTTATGTACAAAAGGACTACTGGAAACTTCCATTCACTTAATCATTGGGCCGTTAAGGAATGTTGTCTCATGAGGACTTGGACCAGTGATTTGAGAGAAAGGAAAGTCTGTTTTGGTTTTTTTTTTTTTTTTTTTTAAATTTATTTATTATTACAGATGGGTACACTGTTGCTGACTTCAGTCGTGCCAGAAGAGGGCATCAAATCTTATTATGGATAGTAGTGAGCCACTATGTGGTTGCTGGGATTTGAACTCACGACCTTTGGAAGAGCAGTCAGTGCTCTTACCCACTGAGCCATCTCACCAGCCCCCTGTTTTGGTTGTTACCCTTTATGTTGCAGACATTCAGGTTAAGAAATAAATATGGAAATTGTTTCAAAATGTGATCAGCCCAGGCCCATTCTTCTAGAACTGTAGATAAAGAAAGCCCTACCAAATGAATTTATTATCAAAATGTTAAGACAGTAAGTAGTGAAGTCTCTCAGATTAGAATCAGCACGCATTGCAGGGTTCCCAGACTTCAGATGGTTGTGAGATTACTGGAGACACCAAGATAATATTGATCTTAGTTGTGAAATGACCAAACCTCTAAAAAGACTGAGACCTTGGTATTCATAGGAGAGGTATAAAAATGAAACAGTGGTACTGAAAAGGGCTTTTACAGTGCCCAAAGGAGGGAGGGTGAGGGTGTGTGTGTGTGTGTGTGTGTGTGTGTGTGTGTGTGAGAGAGAGAGAGAGAGAGAGAGAGAGAGAGAGAACACACATCGGTTCAACCCATTGATCAACAGCAGATTTGATAACACTAAACAAAATAAATCTGAGGAAAAGGCATAAAGTATGGTATATGGAGAGAAAAACAAAGCAGTTCAGTCATGAGGGACAGGGGAAGATAAAACGTCACAGCATCCCTTCTGTAGATGTTTCCGAAAGAGAAGTGCAGAGAAGGAGATAGATACACCACTGCAGAGGAGAGCGGCTGACAGTTATGACTCCAAATAGTCATGAAAGTCCTGAATCTTTGTATTCTAAAATTGTAGATCAATAAGACTACATAGTCACAAGAGATTCACAAATGTCTAAGGCGCAAGTAAGTGCCACGGTAAGCCGGTCTTCTCCACTACCCACCTTAATGCTGCCGTAACTAGGGCAAGCTACTAAGAATGAATGTGACAGGTACTCCTTCCGTCCACTTAGATCTTATAACTCTATTATCGATGAAGGAACTTAGTCTTCTGAAAATCACATGTTAATAACAAAATTGAGCAGCATTTGAGTTGAGGTAATCTACTATACAAAATTCCTACCTTATATAATTTTATCAAACAGCCTCAAAACTAAAGCCACTTATCAAACAGTTGACTTTTCTTGCTTGGTACCCTTTAATTGCCTTTAGATAGCTACTGCAGTGCTTCTATGGACATTTTGGTGAAAGCGTAGGATCCAGATGGATAGACTGTAATGTAACAGCAGAACAAATCTGAGTTGTTAGCAGTGATGTAAATAGGCACAGTGCTTTATGGAAAGCATTTTGGCAGCAGATTTTAAGAGCCATAAAATTCTTGTACTCTTTGACCTAGTTAATACCACTTCTGAGAATGCATGAGAGAAGCAGTCCAGTATGGAAAAAGCCTCCCACACCATGTGATCAGCACAGCCATATTGATAACTGAGTACCTGTGCAAACTTAGGTAGGGATTCGAAGGGAAATATTTGCTGGCTAGTGATGAGATATTTGCATAGCCAGTGAACATGAAATGTCATGTGACCAAGACGAGGAAAACAGTCATCATGAGTTTTAAAAGCAGCACTCAAATTTTATAATAAATTATACCTTCAAAATTTTTAATTTATTTTGTGTTCTGCCTGCATGTATATCTGTGTATATAGTATATGTATACACTACCCTCATCTTTTACATGAAGTGAAAGGAAATACTTAAATAGACAGTTATGACTTTAATGCTTCTCTTTCCTCTACCTTTGAAGATATTTGTAACATACTCGTATATTTTAAAAGTGAAGTTCCATGCTGACTTGGGCTTTTATGGTTTGGTCTCATAACCCTTACTATGGGTTAGCTGTGCTGTGATCAGAGAGCCCGTTACAGGCTTGTAGAGAGCATCTCTGGAGACAGTCATCCCTGCATGATCTGGATGCATCCTCTACTGGTCGGAGGAACCTTTGGCCAGTAATGTCTCTGTGAAGATGATCCATGATGATCAATACATTCTGGGAGGCAGGAAGACTTCATCATATGTCACTTCTTCTGAAGCGGTAACATGCGGTTTCCTTGTCCTTGGGAATTAGGCAAATGGGAACAGGGCCAGACACCTTTCTTAGGTAGTATTCTGAACCCTTTTGCGCTCACATGACTATAATAACAATGCCTTGCCTAGAGTACCTTATTGAAGGAAGCAGGTACCACATAAGTGAAAGTAAGGTAATCAAGTGTGCCTTACATGGTGCTTTGAGTGCGACTGGACCCCAGGAGCTCATATGTTTGAATACTTGGCCCCCAGTCCCTAAAACTGTTTGGGAAGGATTAGGAGATATGTCCTGGTTGAAGGAGGTGTGGCACTGGAGGAGGCTTTTGAGATTTCAAAAGCCTAAGCCATTCCCCATTAGCTTGAGCTGACTCCTGGTTGTGTCCCAGGGTGTGAGCTCTCAACTACTGCTCCAGCACCTTCCCCACCTATTTGCTGCCTTGCCATGATGGCCTTGGCCTCTAATCCTCTGAAACTGTAAACTCCAACTTAATAAGTTGCCTTGGTCATGTATTTTGTCAACACAGTTGGAAAGTAAGAAAGACAGCTTGTGAGTAAAGCAAGCTGACTGGGACAAGAACAAACTAGCTGCTCCAAGTTTTGGGCGCATTGTAACATTTGTTGGGGTGGCATAAAACTGTTCTGCCCAAGATGGTGAGAACGTGAGCCATTAGACTTGCATTCCAACTTCCTAGACCAACTGAGAAAAAAACCAGACTATTGTTTCCACTAAAAGTTGTTCTGTGTGATCTAAAACTCAGAGTGGATGTTTGCGAGGGAGAAACTGTATTTATTATGTGAGCTTACCATTTAGCTTTCATTATCTTTGGGCTAGGAAGTAATTGCTAATTGTACTAATGCCTACTGTTATCAGTTTAGCCTGCAAGTCTGTCTGTTGCTGGTTTAGTTTCTGACTTTGACTCATCTTTAACCTAATAGTTATAAGCCACAGGCTGCTCCTCGGGTCATTTGCAGCTAAGTAGTGAATAGGCTGAGGGATGGTGCTTGCTAAAAGGTTAGCAGTAGAGCGTTTCCTCTGCCTCCCCTCCCATTTTCTTCCTGGTCTGTCCCTGAGGACGCTTAGACAGCACTCAGCTTCTTAGTCCTTGGCGTTAATATTTTAAATATGCAAACAGTTGAAAACAAGTGACCATTTCCTGTAACATCCTCTGGGGGAAAGTAGAAAGTTCCTACATGTTACCAAGAGCACACAGAGCTGTACACACCTAAAAGACTTACACTAAGTAATGGGTGGCTGTGGGGAGCTGGCGTGGATGTAGCATTGCTCTGACTTGTCATCGTGTTAGATGAGAAAGGACTAAGAGATGGCTTGCAGTTCAGTGGAAGCTTCTCCAAAATCACTTGAGTCAGTCAAAGAGAAGGCCTTTTACTCCTTCTTGAAGATAGCAGATGGATCTTGGGAAATGACTCAGCCCATAAAATATGTATTCTACGCTGGGTAGTGGTGGCGCATGCCTTTAATCCCAGCACTTGGGAGGCAGAGGCAGGTGGATTTCTGAGTTTGAGGCCAGCCTGGTCTACAGAGTGAGTTCCAGGACAGCCAGGGCCACACAGAGAAACCCTGTCTCAAACAAACAAACAAACAAACAAAAAATGCATTCTACAAACCTAAGAACCTGTACTCGTATCCCCAGCTGATTATGGTAACATTCATCTGCAGTCTGAGTGCTGAGTAGACAGATGGGAGATCCCTAGCCTAGCCAAATCCATGAGCTTCAACCTCAGTGAGAGACTCTGTCTCAAAAAAGTAAAGTGGAGAGCAACTGAGGAAAGCACGCACAAACACAGGCACACACAGTACTGACAGAGTACTCCCGCATAGAAAAGTTTCCGTGTATCATGTATCCTTCTGTTTACATTGAGAAGGGCATGAGATTTCAGGTCAGGGCCTTGTCTTGTCAAAACTTGGGAATGGATTTCATTTGGGTGTTTTCACTGTAAATGTCTTTATATTTTGTTACCCACACTCTTCCCTGCTGCCTTACTCACATTCCTTTCCTTCTTACTGACTCCCTTCTTCCCCCACATAGTCCCCAATTCCACTTCATGTAACATATATTCCTCTGCCCTCTCCTGCTCCCTCAAGATCTCCAAGCCTCTCCATCTTCCTATTAATTCCATGATTTCTTTTTCCTTTACAGCTAAATAAAATTTTGTGGCCCATTTGTACCACATTTTCTTTATCCATTCATCTCTTGTTGGGTATTTACACAGGTTCTAGGTTTTTAGCTGTTGTGAATATGGCAACAGTAAAACGAGGTGTGAGTATCTCTGTGGCTTATGATTGACTTCGGGTCCTTCAGCTTTGCCCAGGAGTAGCATAGCTGACTCGTGTGGCAGTTCTCTTTAGGTTTTTAAACTCTCCATACTGCCTGTGCCAGTTTACATGCCCCTCCTCATACCATCTCCTCTTACTGTCACCAGCACTTGTTGTCATCTTTGTTTGGGCTTTTTAAAATTTTGTTATTTTGGGTCATAATAAGAAGGCTATCTAACCTCATATTTGTGTTGCTTCTCGTGCCTCTGCCTCTGAGTGCTGGGACTGCAGACAGACACTATCATTCTCAGCTTGTTTCCTTAACAAGAGTCATGACTAGGGTGTGATAGAATCCAGAATCATTTCAATTTGTTTTTCCCTAATAGCCGAATACATTGAACACTTTTTAAAATGTGTATTGGTCACTGGTATTTCTTCTTTTAAAAGTCTCTTAGCCCATTGACCAGTTAAATTATTTGATGTTTAATTTTTGCAGTTCCATAGATATTCTAGATATGAATCTCCTGTCTGATGTTTAGACTGCAACAATTTTCTCTTCTAGAAAAGCCACTATTTAAAGGTAGAGAAACTCAAAACATAGTGTGAGGACTCAGTGACTTTTATTGTCTATTCCCAGTCACAAGCAGCACTTGGGTGCAGAGGGATAGTAGGGATCCGTGAGCCCATAGATGGACCAGTACATGTCTGAAGCATGTGCTTTCAACAACTGTGACCTATCCCAAACTGTTAGGATCTGAGACTGTCGAGTAGTTTACAAGTAGTTAGAGCTTAACCAGAGAAAAGGGCATCATATAGAAGGTTAGCTGAGCACACACACTGCTCTTATAGTGGGAGAGATGGCATCACATAAGAAGAGAGCTGAACTCACATGCTGTTCTTATGTCACATAGAAGGCTAGCTGAGTTCACACACTGTCCGTATGGGGAAAGATGATATCACATAGAAGGCTAGCTGAGTCACACATTGATGTCATATACAGAGCTAGCTGAGATCATACTCTGTTCTTAAGGGAGAAGATGATGTCATACAGAAGGCTAGCTGAGCTCACATATTGTCCTGAGAGAAGATGATGTCATATAGAAGGCTATCTGAGTCCACACACTGTCCTCTTTGGAGAAGATGACATCACATAGAAGGCTAGCTGAGCTCATATACCGTTCTTATGAGAAAAGGTGATGTCACATAGAAGGCTAGCTGAGTCCATACACTGTTCTTATGGGAAAAGGTGATGTCACATAGGTGGCTAGCTGAGTCACACACTGTTCTTAAAGGAGAAGAAGACTGCTTTTAGTTACTTTACTTCCTAGGTTGTTTCTATAACTGATTGGTTGGTTTTTGTTTTTGTTTTTGTTTTTTTCAGTATTGCCTGTCAGGGCACCCAACTTTACCATGCAACGTGCTCAAATTCAAATCCACCACTATTATGTTGGACTGTGGACTGGACATGACTTCCACCCTCAATTTCCTTCCTTTGCCTCTCGTTCAAAGGTATGTGCTGATGCATCCTGAGATAAAATGATCTTTATTCCCTGAAAATGGGACTCATTAGTATGAACATTACTAATACCATGTTTTGTCTCATATTTGCTTTACCCCCTTAAAACTGTTCTATCAAAATAATTTCCTTTGGATGTGTTAGTAGAAAGTGCTCTATTGATTTATCGACTGGCTCCTCTATTCCAACTTCTTCTGGGCCTCTGCAAAATGTTTCTGCAACTGCTCAGTGTAACTGAGGTCATGTATATTTCATTTGTCTTCCTAATTCATGTACGAACTAACAAATGACTAACGGACGGGCCCCAGAATTGAATTGTAGGATCATTTAACTGCCTTCCAGGGTCCTGACGGAATAGAGACTGGCATTTCTTTTCTGTGTATTGTTTTCATATTGGTCAATTTGTCTGTCTGTCTGTCTGTCTGTCTGTCTGTCTGTCTGTCTCTTGTGTGTGTGTGTATGTGCATATGCATGTACCTTGGTATCTCCCCAGTACATGTCTTAAGTCACCTAGATTGCCTTGCCCCTATAATCAGCAGTGTTAACACTAAACTAAGATTTTAAGAAACTGGTTTCTCATGTTGTTTCTACTTAGAAAGAGCAATTTGTAAGAAAAATGGCTTTTAGAATCAAATATGCTCATAGCAAAAAAAAAAAAAGATAACCACATATAAGAGATGAGATGGAAAAGCAATATGAAACAAATTGAAGAGCTTAAAAGAACAGCAAACTGAGTGAGCCATCTAGTTCATCTCCGTCCTTCTAGAAAACAGTACCACGTACAGTGACTATTCACACAGCCACCCAGGGACCATCTAAGAAAATCATAATGAGCCGATGATTGTAACAGAGGACCATGGGAACAAAGTCACAGATAATTTCAGATTACATTTTATACAAAGTTGATGGGACTCACTGATAACTATGCTCAGCACTTTAAACACAGGTATTCTCCAAGGCTGGGGAAGGTGCTTATTTACCTAGCTGGCAGATCACTTATTTAGAGAGGTGGATACTGTTGTCTTCTTTCCCCATACAGAACAAAGCTTTCGTTATTTTGGTGTTTATTAAAGTCTGTCCCATGTGGGACCAGGGTTACTGATATCACAAAACTGATTCCTTACCCTCAGAGAGCTTGAAGTCTGTCAGCAGAGAAAGTCAGTGCATAGCCAGAGACTGCCTGTACTCGAGATGAAAAAACACCTATGTTCTATGCTAACTACCTTTCTTTAAATACCATGAAGGTTTCTACAGGGGAGGCACCTGCTGTGTAGGCTTGTGAATTTGACTACTAAAACCAGAATTGGCCAGACAACACAAGTGTCTCCTGCCACTTAAGCCAGGAACTTTGGGGCACACCTGCTTAGAATAAGTATATCCGGGGTTCCCTCCCCATCCCCTTACCCCACTTTGTGTTTATAACTCTTCCTGTTACATTACTTCATGTATGCATATTAACTTTCTCCTTTACTGAAGATGGTTTATAAGAACGGGAACTTTGTCTCCACTGCGTCCTCAGCACTTAGACCAAATCTCAGAAAATATTTGGCCTTGCGAATGAATCACTCTCCTCCTTGGAGCCCATGCTGCCTGGCCTGCTCAGAGACTTTTAATTACTGAAGTATCATTGTTAAATTATTGTACCTCTGCTATAGTGCAAATTTGGGGTGGGGTGTCTGTGCCTGTGGCAAGCTCTGGGTTAAACTCAGGGCCTTGCACGTGCTAGCAAGCACTTCTTACTGAGCTGCATCTCCAGACCAGATAGCCCTCAGGCTCATAATCCTCCTGCCTCAGCCTCCCCATGGCTAGGATTGTAGCTGCGCATCACCACACCTGGCTGACTTTCCTTCTTAAGTCTTTATCTGGATATCTATTTGTATTTCTCCATTTTACCAAATGAGCTTTCATTATACAGTATTTATAACAAAAAACATAGGAGAATTTGTGATCCAGGATCCTATATGGACCACACACTGTATTCAGTTGTCTGGCTTTGAGCCTCCTTCAATCTGGAAGAGTTTCTCAATCTATCTGTTTAAATGACCTTGATGTTTTTAGACATACAGTTATTTTATATAGTCTTCTAATGTGAGTGTATTTGATGTTACTCATAATTGGGTTGAAATTATTATTCTCTTATCAGAAGACATAGCATTCCATCCTCCCCAGAGTCCTCCTGTAGAAATGCAAGCCTACGCTTGTCTAACCTCTCAGTATTTTGTTTATCTCACTGCTCTTATGTCCCTTCAGCTCTTCACTCTCGATGGGCCCTAGCTTCCTCCTGGTTCCTGCTAGCATGCTGAAAATGCCTGCTGCCTTCCCTTAGCTCTCCACACCTAGACCTTCAACCACGGTTCCCCTGGACCCTGGTGCTCCACATCTCAGTGGGGTCATATGCCTAGGGAAGTCTCTTGATCCTGCCTAGACTGGTCCTTGCTAGGCGTCTTCTGTGCTACTACCACTACTATCCTTGGTGCCTCATCCTCCGAGCAGCTTGTTCTCTGGCTATTGTCTTGTCTGCCTTGTGGGAGGACAGGTGTGTTCTATCCACAGTCAGGGTGCCCTGCATGGGTGCTTAACATAAAGACCCTACTTACGGGAGTGACTACCTTGGGCTCCACAGCACTGGACCAGTTGCTGAGGCTCCTCCCTGTTTTCTACACTTGATCAGAGCAGAGTAATGAGCAGCTAACAAATACTCAGTAAAACAGTGTTGTGCCCGTTTCATGTATCCCAAAAGACCACCAAGGAGCTGATTTCAATGCTCAAGCTTGGGCCACACCGCTGTCTCTGATGCAGCAGGATGGGAGGGTGAAGCCCCAGCCCAGTTTCAAGCAAAAAGTTAGAAGTGAGCAAACAATCAAGGGGGTTTCCAGCCTGGCACACACCTGAGTGGCAGGCTATTATGGAATTTTATTACCCTTTAAAATTATTGACTGGTGCTGGGAACCAAATCATAAAACTTAATTTGTGCTTTTCTCTTGATTGGTGGTTCTTAGGAAGTGAAGTGCCAGGGTCAGGCTTGTTAGAGAGTAACCTGGAAATTAGTGCTAGGTGCAAGTTTGTTCAGGAGTAACCTGGAGACTGGTGCTAGGTGTCAGCTTGTTGGTCAACTCAAGTTCAACCATAGGCCATGTTCTCTAAGATAGAGTCTGAACCCAAGATCTGGTCTCAGAAGTGAATGCATCTTGTCTTTGTTGTTGTTGTTACCTTCTGATTTAAAGATGTATGGAGGGGAGTAGGGGAGGGGTTGGAGAGATGGCTCAGCAGTTAAGGGCACTGACTGCTTTTCTGGAGGTCCTGAGTTCAAATCCCAGCAGCCACATGGTAGCTCACAACCATCCATAATGAGATCTGATGCCCTCTTTTGGTGTGTCTGAAGACAGCTACAGCATACTTACATATAATAAATAAATAAATCTTTTTTTAAAAAAAAAGATGTATACACTTCATACTAGGAAATTGTAAAAAAAATTCTTAATAAAAAATTAATAGTATCCTATGTGTCAAAGAAATGGTTCTAAAATAGTTAAATGCCATGTGTTCTTCACTGATTATCATTTTTCTAATATTTTCTCCTGAATTACTAGCATTTTCAGATTTCTAGTACATAACAAAGTCCAATTACTAGAAATAAGTGGTTGATTTTTAGTTTCTTTTGGTGTGGAGGAATGTGTATGTAGTGGGGACATGCATACAGTACATCCATGGAGGTCAGGAGATATCTTTCAGAAACTGCTTCTCTCCTACCGTGGAATCTGTAGGTTGAACTCAAGTTTCAGGTTCACCTGGCAAGCACTTTTCCTGCAAACCCCTCTTGCTGACCCATAAATTTTTTTGTTTTTGTTTTTTTGTTTTTTCATTCAGGATTTTTAATGTACATGAAATTAGTCTCCCTGTCTAGAAACCATTCACTTGAATAGAAAGTCACTTTATAACTCTTAGGAAAAGTAGCTTCATTTTCCATAATTGGAAACTTAAGCCGTGGGTGGCAAGTATCAAACTTCTTAAGTTGTAGATTTGGACCCTACAAAATTGATTGTAAAGGTTGTAATAGATTTGGCAACAGTAAAGGGTTTCTGAATTGTCCAATGACCAAAAATTAATTCAGAGTCATATGGAATAATTACCTGCACTCACCTGTGCTGCCTGGTGTACCTGTGCCTGGGCTGTCGAACAGGGACTGAGGGACCGGGGGACCACCTGGAAGAGAATGAAGGGACAAGAGACACAAAGAATGGACAGCAAATCAAGAAGTCTGATCAAGCTAACAAGTTTTAATTTTTCCCACCCTGGTTATATACTCATGGAAGCAGGATAGGGGGTAAGGGGAGGGAGTAGGGTCACTTTGTCTGCCGGGGAGTGCAGGTACTCTCAAGACCAGGATATTGGCTAGGTAAAAAGTTCAGCAGGGGGAATAGAACAGAATAGGTTGCTAGGCACCTGTCCATAAGATCTGTAGCTATTTGTTCCCAACTGGGCTGGTAGCTAGGCACCTGTCTGCAAGATCTATAGATGTTTGTTCTCATAACAAAATGGATTGCTAGATACCTAACCACAAAATCTATAGCAGGTGTTCTCATAACAAAATGGTTGCTAGATACCTAACAGCAAGATTTATAGCTACTTGTTCTCATCTGTGCTAGTACTTTCCCACTGAGGCAGCTGTTAATTTTCAACTGGGTTAGTACTTTCTCACAGAGGCCAAGACTTTGTGCCAATAAGCACTTATGGCTGATAGAGCAGTTAATGTTCAAACAAGGTTGCTCCCAATATACCTGCACTGCATCAGGTCCCGAGTGCACAGCATCGTGCACTGCAGTCAGGTCCCAAGTATACAGCATCATGTTCTGCAGTCAGGTCCCGAGTGCACTGCATCATGTTCTGCAGTCAGGTCCCGAGTGCACTGCATCATGTTCTGCAGTCAGGTCCCGAGTGCACTGCATCATGTTCTGCAGTCAGGTCCCGAGCGCACAGCATCATGTTCTGCAGTCAGGTCCCGAGTGCACTGCATCATGTTCTGCAGTCAGGTCCCGAGTGCACTGCATCATGTTCTGCAGTCAGGTCCCGAGTGCACTGAATCATGTTCTGCAGTCAGGTCCCGAGTGCACTGAATCATGTTCTGCAGTCAGGTCCCGAGTGCACTGCATCATGTTCTGCAGTCAGGTACCGAGTGCACAGTATCGTGTTCTGCAGTGAACACTGCCTGTATCACCTCCATCCCAAACGGCTGCACATCATGAACTCAATCCTTTTACTATATATACAGGATTTTTAGTTTTTATGAAAACATAATGGTTTAATTACAGAATACAAAGACTTAATATTTTCCTGCCATACTTATGTGCAAGTATGAGATTCGTACATTAGTGAGATTAGTAAATCCAGATATATCTTTGGATTGTATTGTGTTAGAATGTTTCATTTTAAAGATTGCTATTTTTGGCCAGACAGTGGTGACACATACAGTTAGTCCCAGCACTTAGGAGGCAGAGATAGGCAGATCTTTGTGAGTTCAAGGCCAACCTGATCTACAGAGAAAATTGTAGGAAGCCAGGGCTGTTACACAGAGAAACAAGTAGGGTGGCTTAGAGGATAAAGGTACTTGCTACCAAAGGTACTTGATGACCTGGGTTTGATCTCAAGGGCCCACCTGGTGGAAAGAAAGAGCCCTCTCCACGTGAGTGCATACATATGCAGCCCCTGGAGCGCAAGCACACACACCCACACGTACAGAATAAACACAATTACAGTTTTACATTGCTAGCTTGGAGTGAGGATAGAAGGCCCAACGATTTCTGAAATGGCCCTATTTCTGTCATTAAATCATACATTCATGCACAGCGTCATTCTCAACATTGATGATTACAATATCAAAATGTTGATCAACTCTAAAAAAGAATGTTGAAGATACGTGCTTCCTACAGAATCAGATATTTAGCCAAGACTAATTTATATATGTAAAATCAAATAAGCACGGCCATCTCGTTAGTATGCAGACTTCTCTGATCTTTAGTAGATGGGAAGAGCATGTGTATGCCAAAGGATTGTTTCTTTATAATCATTAGTAAGTATGTGTGTGTGGCTTCTGTTCTTAACTTTAAAGATTTGTTTACTTTATTGTGTGTTGTATAATATGTGTCTGTGTGTACCTACATGAGTTTGCATGTGCTTTGTGTATGCAGGTACTCTCAGAAGCCAGAAGAGGACATTGAATAACCTGGAAATGTTATTTGATTTGAGGCAGATTTGAAACACTCAGGGTGGTGCTGGGTACCAAGCCTAGATCTTCAAGAAAGAACAAGACTCACTCTTAACTTCTAACCTATTTCTCCAGTCCTATAGACTTAGTTTATATTCCTGTATACATAGAATCACATACAAATTTAAATTTCTTGGGGAAAGGGGATCAGAGATAGAAAGAGTTCCAGGTGATCTGGTGGGATACCCTTGTCAGCACTGAATCCAGAGTGTTCATTTGCCTAGAATTCCCAGCCCAGCACCTAGCCTAAGTCAGCTTTGTCAAAGCCTGTGAAGTGAAGCGACCCACTCTGCCTCTACTCACAATGGCTGTGGAACAAGACAAAGTCTAGCTAGTTAGTGACTGGACACTCTAACATGTTCTCAATATTTCATCTGCACCCTTTCCTTTCCTTTCTTCATAAATTCTTTTAATTTCCCCAGTTCTGTTCTAAACTGTTCTTGTGCCACATAGCCACCCTTTGATTTGGTAATGCCAGGCATGAACCTGGAGCCATGCATGTGACAGACAAGCATCTATCACCCAGCCATTCTATGCCCAACAGAGACAGTCATCGGACTGCACAGCCTAGGCTGACCTCTGAGTCACTGCCTCCACCACAGGAACATACTTTAATACCCAGCTGGTTTATTTTGTTTTACTGCTTAGTCTAAGCTGGCCTTAAATGTGATACCCTCTTGCTTCAGCATCACAATTGTTGGGTTTATAGGCTAGGACCACCACAGCCAGCTCTGAAACGGATTCTTAAACTTAATACAGCATGGTTATTTCTCCTCTTTCAGTTTATTTGGGTAAGAACCACTGCCAGTAACTTTTAACTGTTTTTAACTATATGGTGAACATAAAGTCATCATGAATTCACTGAAGATTATAATGTATTCAAGATAATTCAATTTTTGTTTTTCAGCCCCAGGCTATCTAGTCTTCCTGGATGGTCTCTAAAAGATGGAAATGCTTTTTTGGACAAGGTAATGTCTAAAACAAAAACTGCAGCTTGCTTATGCACAGTAGAAAGCCGTCTTGTCAGAGCCATGCTGGTGACTCGGGGATGAGTATGTTTTCATGTGTGCTCTCTCCCACACCCTGAGATGCATGCCGGGGTCTTTAAGACTTGGTAATCACTATCTTTAAGTATCTTTAGACACTGTCTGTGCTTGGCCTCAAGTCACATTTGTGTCTGGGAAAATCTTAAATACTTTGCAAATAATTTATCACTAGAAAAAGAAAACTGTCTACAGTTGTAATTAGGGTCACAAAGGCTTATTAGAGTTTAGCCAGCTTATTAAATGAGATCCCAATGCTTAAAAAAAAAATTAAAATCATGGCATAGGTACACCTTGTCAGAGGTAGAAGATTAAAACCTGCAGAGTTTCTCCATGTCCCTCTGGGGTCCTTTAAATCATTCATCCTCACCTATGCTTCAGAATTGAAAAGCTGAGTGACTTTAAACATCTTTCATGTGATTCATCTGAGTAAGACAGTTACTGCTTATAATGGACTGCTGTAGAAGTGTGGGCTTTTTTTTTTTCAGAATTAATTCCTATAGCTGAACCCCAAACTCAAGTGCAAGCCAGGTGCATAATTTGAAACTAGATTTCCCTCATAGCTGACTATAATATTATGTGACATTCGGGAACCTAGATACCTGATTTCAGTCTGGGTCTCCTGCCGGCTATAAATCATCCCTGAGAGAGGCTCAGAAGCATGGCATTACGATTGCATCGTGAGTGAAGTGGCTTGCATGTGTATGTGGGAGCGTTTCATTAAAGGGGAGTGGTGAGTGAGAGACAGTGATACTGTAAGTGTTCAGAATGGCAAATGTGCCTCCTGCAGACCTGCAGAGCAATGTGAAGAGGAAGATCACAATGCCTTCTTCAGGTCGAGCCAAGGTTTGAAACTGCCCAAGGTAGCTCATTTTTAGCCTCTTCTGAAGGAGCTGGGAGTCATCTCCCTTTAAGCATAATTGCTCATTTGTTTTTAGCTAGTGGGTCCATGTAATTAAGAATTGTTCCTCTCTCTCTCTTCCTCTCTTTCTCTCTCAGCTCATGCTATCAGTAGTTAAACAGTACTCATGTGACACAGTGCTCACTAGAGCAGCATTCAAGGGAAAGATGCCTTAAAGGCCCCAGTAAATCCCTGAGGATAGTGATGTAGTTGGCACCCTGCTTTCAAATAAAGACATAGAGTAATTCTGATTATGGTAAGCTTAGATACATGTGTGTGACTATGTAGAAGTATTTGCTGGGTGACTTGTGAGAACTTTGTACAACTAAAGTTGTGTATTTCCCTTTCTGAAAAGAGCAAAGGACCCTGTCAGGTCCTGCCAGGTTTGACTATAAAGCTATAGATAGACCTCTGCTTGTGATGATCCAGAAACTCCACCATATGTTCACATGTGCCAGCAGCTTTATGGGACCTTTGCAGCCTACCTGTTAGTGGCCCGCCCGGTCCCAGCCTTTCCAGTTCAGTGTGCTCTGATATGATTGCAGCATTTTTAAATGTGTGGCCTTGTCTAGGAGGTTTTCTTGATGCTACCCCTACCTGGGAATTGGCAAATTGAGGTCCTAGACCTCTTTCTTCTCAGTGGACTCGGGGCACTTTGATACACTTCTGAGTTGCCATGTGGAAGTACTGCTAGCATGGCTCCATGGCAGGTCTGTTTTTAGACACCTTGCCTTCTGTTTGCTGCCCACCCCCAACTCAAGGAAGAACAACCAGGAAACAGCGCCCTGTCCGAGCATCTCTTCTCAGCCTCCTTCCTCATAGCTAGCTCTTGGGAGAATCCAAACTAGGATGCTCATATAAGTCATTCTGTTTTAATACTCAAGCCTTCCTTGTGCTTTTGAATAAATATGATTGGTGTATAGCCCCAAATAAGCACATGTTCTGTGGAGTAGACCATACATGCACTGTGGTAGTGGCAGCACTTTAGATCCTGCCCCCCACTCTTCTCCCCGCTACAGCTCTTGGTGGAAGAAAAGGCTCGTAAGTGATCATCCTAGGCCTATAGACTTCTAACCTGATACCATAGTAGAGTCACCACAGGTTCTTGTCATAAACACAGTCTCCAAGGCCTCCTCTCCAGCTTCTGGTCCCTTAGGTGTCAGTCAGGACCCAGGGAATTTGACTTGATAACTAATTCTTAAGAACTACTGGATAAAAAAAAAAAAATCTTGCCGGACAGTGGTACACACTTTTAATCCCAGCACTTGAGAGGCAGAGACAGGTGGATTTCTGAGTCCGAGGCCAGCCTGGTCTACAGAGTGAGTTCCAGGACAGCCAGGGATACACACAGAAAAATCCTGTCTCAAAAAAAAAGAACCACTGGATCTCAAATTATAGCAGCATGTGTTATTCCTAACTTTTTAAAGACGCCTCAGGGAATGTGTGCTCAAACCCCAAATCTGCCGCCAGGCAGTGTTTTCACCCTCAGTCGGGCACCTAGCCAACCTGAACCTAAATAGGAAACAGTTTCTCTAAAAATAACCTCCCACCGTCTTAGTTAGGTGAGATTGAGTTTCCTTGGTACTGTATCTATTAAATATCTCTTAGTACTTTTCCTTTTCATCTCTTTTAGGAGCTAAAAGAGTGCTCAGGTCATGTATTTGTGGATTCTGTGCCTGAATTCTGCTTACCAGAGGTAAGATGAAAGAGATTCATATTGGAAGCAAAACATCCTGGTATTTATTATAAGTCAAGGAATAAAGCACCATGACCCCACGCCCTCATTCACTGCAGTCTGTTACTACAGCTGTCACTTAGGAATGGGGGGCAGCTCCCCATCTCTTTCAGTGTATCAGAGATGGCACTGGCTCTTGCAACCTTCACTTCCTGAGCAAGAATGAGGAACATGTGGGCCAGTGCTCCAAGGACTTTGGGACTTGTTCCAGAGTATGGAACTTGCCAATAAGAAACCTACATTTCCCAGCCCACCTTTGGTTGCACTTATAATTCTGTAGGTTCTAAAGCCATGGATCAGCTTTTCAAGCTAGATAGATTATGTGGGGTTTTTTGTTTTGGTTTTGGTCTTGGTTTTTTTTTTTTTTTTTGGTTTTTTTTTTAAGATTTATTTATTTATTTTATGCATATGAGTACACACTGTAGCTGTACAGATAGTTGTGAGCCTTCTTCTGGTTATTGGGAACTGACTTTTTTAGGACCTCTGCTTGCTCCTGTCAACCCTGCTTGCTCTGGCCCAAAGATAATAAGTACACTGTAGCTGTCTTCAGACGCACCAGAAGAGGTTGTCCAATCTCATTACGGGTGGTTGTGAGCCACCATGTGGTTGCTGGGATTGAACTCAGGGCCTTCAGAAGAACAGTTGGTGCTCTTACCCGCTGAGCCATCTCTCCAGCCCAGATTATGTATTGTTAAGACTTGGAGAAAACTCGAGAGGCACCACCTCTAGTCCAGTGAGCCGGACAGACCAATCATAAACCTGTGAAACTACTTTATCTTATTTTTCTCAAATCGACACTGTTTATTGCGGTTGATCCAGTACAGGTTAGTATGCAACCCTGTTCATGGTGTGTAGAACCAAATGCTTATACAGAACACTTTCAAAGGTAAAATCATTTTTATTCCATTGAAAATACTTTCAGTGGAATAAAAAGTAAATTTGTGAATCTCCACACATGGGGCTTAAATATTAAATTATTTGGGGGAAATGTTTATGTAATCATGTATCTTTGGTACACGAATTAAGATTTTCTTTTTCTTTTTTATTTTTATATTTCTTTTAAAATCTTCCTCAGCAAATTTTTCTGATTCTAGCCTCTGTGGGCTAATTGTTATATTTTAAAGTGGACACTCAGGCAGCCTGTCATATCCTTACATGTGAGCTTCATTGTTGCTTTAACTACCATTGCATTTGTCCCTCTGCTACTCCATCTGAATTTCCTTATTTAAAAGTGGTTCCAGAGGCAGCAGAGGGTAAACCCACCTCCATCATGAGGCATTATCTTGCAAGCACAGGATAAAATGTAGTGTTAAGGCTAATAGATGTGGGATATTGATATTTGGTTTGTTCTCTCCATATGTCATGTGACACTGGGGAGACATGAAGAACCATCTACTCTCTCCAGATAGGGAACCAATAATAAACTAAAGTAAGAATGCCACCACAGTCCAACTTAGTAAACCAATGACTTTTACTGGTCTTATTTGAAGGAACATGGGTGAGGGGTAACATACAGGGCAGAAATGACGCAATGACACTTACATTACCAAAATCCCACCACAGCATGGATGGTAGCTCACCAATGATAGAAACTTGGAGTATATTGCACAACTTGCTGGTAGCTGGACAAGTCCAGGAGTGTCTCTTTGAGAAAACTCAGTTTGCCTGAGCATCTCTCAGGCAACTCTGCTAGTCTAAAAGTGTCCTCAGCAGTGTCCTTCCTGTTAATAAGCTTGGGGAAGGAGGAGCCTAGTGAATCTGGTCAGTTTCAGGGACTTCCTGAAACCTTGTGTTGTTTGCTTCCTGAATTTTAATAAATTCCCCTGCAGAATGGAATGTTTCCCCTCCCTGATAGCCCTCTAATCTCATCTGAGATGGAATATCTTGTCTAAGAGGAAATTCCCTACACAGCAGCATAGATGTCATTGTCCTAGCAGTGAGGCACTTGTGTCCTTTACTCACATGCTGACATGCAATACTGACAGGCTTATTGAATTATTTGTATGCCAAGTCATTTAGCCAGAAAATACCCACACTCCAGGTGAATATCTACACTGCTTATTGTTTGCTTATGTCATCAATATCTTTGTCAGGACTAACAGCTCCACAAGCCACTCCACCTTACACACTCTTGTGACCTGCCTATGCTCATCCTCAGTGGATCACATGGTTAGGGGTCAGCTCCTCTGTGCGGGAGAGTTGCTGGCTTTGAGCTGCAGTTTCTAGGCTTGCTATACCCACAGTCTGTGCTTAAGTCCACTCCCCACCCCCCACTAGTATGCCAAGGCTTGTTAGGTAGGAAGGCAGAGAAGTTGCAGGGAAAGGGTACAGGGTGCCATCACAGGAGAGAGGTATAAAAAGCCCCTGTGGAGTTCTAAGAAGTCACTGCAATTCTTTTTCATTTCCATCCTTAGGAGTATGGTAGCCAGACAATGAAATGTCAAAAACTTACAAAAATGAAAAAGAAAAAAATTAGTTGTCTCTCTATTTGCCTTTTGAAGAGCAGCTTGCTAAATGTATAAGATCAGGGTGATCCTGGTGAGCCGGCCGAGTTCTCACAGCTAGCCATTTTGCCCAGCTGTCGGTTGTCAGGATCAGGACACATCCATGGTGAGAGAAGGGCGGTGTTGCGGGAAAGGCCTCATTATTCTGAAGAAGCAAAAGTACTACTCTACATTCCGACAGCATCATTTGTCAGTCCCGTCCTGCTGATCTATGTGCCCTGGCACAGACGCACATCACCCCTCCCTTTCTCTGCAGACCGAGCTAATAGACCTGTCTACAGTCGATGTGATCCTCATCTCTAACTATCACTGCATGATGGCGCTGCCCTACATCACCGAGCACACAGGATTTACAGGCACAGTGTATGCCACAGAACCCACCATGCAGATCGGCAGGTGAGAGGTGTGGCTGCCAAGCTCCTTCAGTGACCACTGTGGGGTATGATACCAGAAATGTGTAATTTATTTCCCAGGACAGCGATGAGTACGCTGCTCTCTAGACACAGGAGTGCTCACTGGAGATGCCTAGAGATTGCGACCCCGGGTAGTGTCCCGGTCTTTCTTTCAGCATAGCTAAAAGGAGTGTTCATAGAGTCTGTAAATTAGGAAGTCAAAGGCTTAGGAAGATGCTGCAAAGCTCCAGAGCAGAAAGCTTATTTAAATGGAGAAGAAAAAGAAGAAATGTTATTACTTTGCTTTGGAAAGATTCCCTGTTTTCATGATTTACTGAGGTCTATAAATAGAAACTTGTAAAATACAAGGGAAGAAGAGTAATTAAACAGTTAAGTTGTCCTTCCCTGGTGACAAAATGAAATATTGCACTCTTAAGGATTTAAGAGTAAACAGTCTTGCGCCTAGAGAGATGGCTCAGCAGTTAGAATGCTTGCTTTTTTTACAGAGGACCCAGGTTCGGTTCCGAGCACCTACATCAAGTTACAGCTTGCAGTACCTGTAACTCCTGTTCCAGGGGATCTCGCTCTTGAGTCCACAGGCACACACTTACACGAGTGCATATGGAGGCGTGCACACACATATACATATACACACAAAAAGTAAATAATTTTTTAGATTATTCATTTTATTTTTATGTATATTATGCTTACAAATATGTCTGTGCACCACACCTGTGCTTGGTGCCTGTGGAGCTCAGAAGAGGATCTTGGATCCCCAGAACTAGAGTTGCAGGTAGTTGTGAGCCACCATGTGGGTGCTGGCAACCGAAGCCAGGCTCTCTACAAAAGCAACAGTACTCTAAACCACTGGGTCCTCTTTCCATCCACAAAAATAAATAAATCTTAAAATCAAAACTTTCAATCTTCAGTCATCCAAGAAGGCTGTCCTTTCTTCTTAGCGCAGCTAAGGCCTTACAGTGTAGGTGTATGGTGGGCATTGCATAGTCAGTCACTGAGAGAAGAAAAGGAAAAGCCTGTAAAGAAAACTGCTACGGTGTAAAAACAGTCCACACATAATGTATTTCTTTGAAATAACCAATATAAGATAAAGCTTTCAGGATCCAGTATACAGGGTTGATTGTACTATAAACTGTTAGATTGTATTTTAGTGTCTTACAGATATCCAACAAGATGAGCTAGTGACTAGAGGTGAAACAGAACCTTTAGTGGGAAAACATGACCTGCAGCTTAGACAAAAACAGGAAGGGATTCCAAGCACCAGAAATTGCCATTATAGGAAAACAAGACAGCATGGTTGAGAGAAAGCATTGCAAGCATTTTGCCGTAGTCTGAGAACAATGGCCCTCAAGGAGCATGAGCCTGGGCCTCGAATCTCGGGGTGCCTCGAGCAGGAGACAGTAGTTAGGGAAACTTGTCTAGGTTTCTGTTGCCAATAAATGTGTATATTGCTGTTATCTCTATATTGATACAGAGAGGATATTACCCTGTGTTGGTTATCTATACTAGCATGAACTGTATTCACATATTGAAAATGTATCTCTAGGTAGGTAGGAAGGTGGATATATGGATTTTTTGGAGGACAGTCTCATTCTACAACCCAGGCTATCCTAGAACTCATAGCAGTATTCCTGCCTCAGCCTCCCAAGTGGTGAGATTCCAGAGATGAGCTGCCAGGTCTGGCTCTGTTTCTAGCTGTTTGGCTACCCTCTGGTTTTCAGGGGTGCTGCCAGTGTCTGTGGAGCCGCTAGCCGGCTGAGTGCGGCACTCCTTGGACTCCCTTGGCTATATTCGGGCATTCTATCTCAGAATGACAGACATCTGTCTCCCTGCAGATCTTTTGGGCAGATTTCAAACTAGTTCTTGATGTCTCCCTCTAAGCCAGTGGTTCTCAACCTTTCTAATGCTGCAATCTTTTATACAGCTCCTCACGTTGCGGTGACTCCAGCCCAACCCTAAAATTATTTTTGTTGCTACTTAATATAACTGTAATTTTGCTACTGTTATGAATTGCAATGCAAATATATGATATGTAGGGTATCTGATATATGGCCCCTTCCCCCCAAACCAGTCAAGACCCACAGGTTGAGAGCCACTGCTCTAACTGGAGCATTTTTGGTTCCCAAAGCATGTGTCGGCTTCTTACATCAGTTTAAAATGTCTGTCTCATGGGACAGGCTAGTGAAAAGTGGGCAAATCGGCCTTTCCTGGCTATAGTGTTAGCAGCAAATTGTTCTTCAATATTCTTTATGCTTCGTTTAAATTCAGGCTTCTCATGGAAGAGCTGGTGAATTTCATCGAAAGAGTGCCAAAGGCCCAGTCTGCCTCCTTGTGGAAGAATAAGGATATACAGCGGTGAGAACAGCCTCTCCTTGTTGGCTCAGAACTTCTCGGGTCTCCTCCATACTGCAGCACAGGCCTTGGTAGAGTGGAAGGTCACACAGTCAGGCCCCATGCAGGCTGTGGAGCTTTAGGAGCGCGTGGCTCCATGGAGGGTCTGGGTCTAATGGTCCAGATCACTCAGGTCTTGCCAGGACTGTCTTAAGAGTCTTCACTGCAGTGTTGTTGACACTCAGAAAGTAAAGAGCTAGGGGTGGCAAGAGGGCTCTGTGGGTAAAGGGACTTGCCACCAAGCCTGTAGACCCGGATTTGATCCTCACAGGTTGGCCTCAGACATGTGCCTTGTCCAAGTACATACATCATATACACAGACATACACACGATAAATAAATCATTTTTTAAAATAAGGAAACAATGTTTGCTGCTTAAGGAAGCTAAGGAGGACATTTCTTGATGATGTGAATCAACTATAAGAAAAGATCTTCTTATGTAAAAGCTGGGGCTGGAGAGGTAGTGGATGAATAAAGCATTTTCTCCACATTCATGAGAATCAGAGTTCCGATCCCCAGAACCCACATAAGAGTGAGCAGGCAATCCCAGCAAGGGAAAGGTGGAAATGGGCTCCTTGGAGCTAGCTGGCTAGACTGGGTAAAACTGGTGCGCTCAGGGAGAAACCTGGCATCAGATTTGGGTCTGCACACATGCACATACATGAGCACTCATGTATATGTGCACATTGTATGTCTACACATAACAGTTGTGTTGAAGAGGCATCTGGTTTCATGTCATGGGATGGTGAGAACTTCAGTGTTGATGGGTGGGTGGGGAGATAAAGCAGGGAGGGGCAGGTTGGATTAAGGTTATACAGTCTCGTACAAGTGAGCTTGAGGCCTGCACCATCGAGTGTGTGCAGGTCATTAGAAGAGGCGAATGACATGACCACATTTGGCTTTGAAAACTGGAACTCTGGAAGCAGGAACTCTGGGAGCAGGGAGGCCAGCAGGGGGCCATTTCAGAAACAGGAGACAAAGGTCTGAAGTGGGGTGGAAGCAGTGAGCATGAAGAAGATGGGAGCTTCAAGCGTCTGAGTTAGGGATCAGTAAGCAGATAGGGAGCTGCAAAGCAGAGAAGAGGAAGGCGAGTGGTTTCCAGGGGTTCCAGAAGCATAGGCTGTGGGTGATGGCATGTGCCTGTATCCCAGCACTCTGGGATGGGAGCAGGAAGACTGAACGCTGTGTCAGCCTGCATATGCAAGAGCCAAGTCCATAAGAGCTGTGTGCTAGAAACTAAGTGCAAAAAACAAAACAAACAAACAAAAAAACTAAAGAAAACTAGCAAGTCAAATGAAGATGAGGCCCTTGGATGTGAAAATTGGGAGACCACTGACCATCCCCAGAGTTTAGGTAGGGTGTCAGGCAAGGACCAAGAGGACTGAATTGCGGGAGGTAAGGTAAAGAAAGGATAAGTACCTTGGAGGGAGCATGTCGGTGGCTTGACCCCACACCCATGCACTCTGACCTGCCTTAGCAGTAGAGGACACCAGTCAGCTTGACCTGGCGTGTCTAACCCCAGCAGTCCCATCTTCCGCTCTTAGCATGGAGAGCCTGGGGTCAAACTGTTTTAGACTTCCTGAGAATTCCTGATCCCGCCCCTTTCTCCCTTTCTCTAGTTGTCCTGCCCTTCACCCTCTTGTCCCCAGATAATAATAATGACCATGATGATAGCAGTCATCCAGGCTTCAGAATGTCAGTGTCTTAGATTTTGCCAGTCTTCCTGTAAATATGTATGTGGGCTATCCCATTTTTGAGTCCAGAGTTTAGGCACACATGTCCTCTATGTGTTCCTTGTACACACCGCTTATTTAACCTGTAGATTGCTTTTTCTGCCAGACATTGTTCTAGTGTTCCTGCAGAAGGAACTAACATTTTGATGAGATGAATAGTGGCATTATTGAGTTTACAGGAGAGAAGTGCCACAGAGAGGGTTGATTACTTCCCCCAGGGTCATCTGATAGTGACAGGTTCTGACTTTTTAGGTGACTCGGGCTACAGAGTCCACACTTCCACCCTCTGCTCAGTCGGTCTTTGAGGGCATGTCCTGCAGCTCCCCTTATGTGGTGGGAAGGGAAGTAGGTGTTCTGTGCCCTTTTGTCCTATCTTGCGGGGATCTTCTGGATGTCTCCTTGGTTGATAGGATGGTGTGCAGGTGTCTTCAGATCATCTGGATGTGCCATAGTCAAGCTGTCCTGTCTCTGTTTGAATGGCTTCCTTGATCTGGCCACTCCCCAACAGTGGTACGTGGTCCCCTGCCCTCTTTGTGTGGCATTTACAGTCTCAGCTGCCTTTTTCTCAGCCCTTCCTGTGCCACTCTCTGCCCCGAGCATGCTGGACCACATGGGACCTCAGGTCCTGACAGCCTCCTTTCTTAAAGAAGTCTTGGGGCTGTATTTTCTTTCTCTGTAGTAGACCACATCTGCCTTGACCTCCCGTGCTAATTTCCTCTTGTTTTATTTATGTTTTTGTGCACTCGGCTGCAAATAGTTTTGGCACGTCAGAAGTAGTATTCAAAGGTCAGTGTTCCTGATTTCCTAAGTCCTGGGCCAAGTCTTAGGAAGGTCTGAGTCTTAAT
Source organism: Mastomys coucha (assembly GCF_008632895.1). Taxonomy (NCBI): domain Eukaryota; kingdom Metazoa; phylum Chordata; class Mammalia; order Rodentia; family Muridae; genus Mastomys; species Mastomys coucha. The sequence goes on from NW_022196915.1 coordinate 51,688,197, forward strand.
TTGCCTCTTCTTTGACCTTGAGCACAAAAAGAGGCATTTTTCCCCTTGCTGCCCATTCTTTTTAAAACATAACAAAGCTGGGCAGCACGTGCCTTTAATCCCAGCACTTGGGAGCCAGAGGCAGGTGGATTTCGAGTTCGAGGCCAGCCTGGTCTACAGAGTGAGTTCTAGGACAGCCAGGGCTATACAGAAAAACCCTGTCTCTAAAATAAAATAAAATAAAATAACTGGCTTCCAGAGTAATGTCAATATGTATTAGGAAGAGTGTGAATGGAGCTTGAAAGAAGAGAGCATAAGGCCAGGGGCCTGGGCATTATTCATGAGATGCTCAGCAAATCTCTTTTTTAGAAGAAAGTATGAGTTAAAACAGAGCCACCAGCGTCTCATCTCACCACTACTGAGTAAAGGGTAGAAAGGAAAAGGTACCTTGGAAGAGGAGCAGAGATAACAGTACATTGCTGGAGACAACCAGTGTGCATTCTGGCCCTGACCAGGGCTTTCATTTTGGCTTTGAGACACATGATGGATCTTAGTTATTGATGGCAAAGGGGGTAGCCTTAATTATGCAGAAGTGATAAAGCAAAAGCCCCAGCTTTGTTTTCTTTCTGTGCTGAATAAACTCAGCACAAATCAAGCATGGTTTCTCACCTCAGCACCTTCCATAAAGCCAGGGACTCCGTGTCTAGCTGTGACCAGGTGCTGTGGGAGAGAGGGGCCTGCAAGTCCAACCTACACAGCAAGCTCCAGGTTCAGTGGGATTTTCTGTCCCAAAATAAGTTAGAAAATAATGGAGGACATCTGGTATCAATCTGTGGCTCCACCCTCCCACACATGGTAAGCACATCTGTGTGCACACAGGAGGGCAGGATGCTATTATACCCCAGGGGGAAAATATTTTTTAGAAAAAGAAGTAGATTTTTTTTTTCAAAGTTCCTTATTTAATTGGCATCAGACATCAGAGCTTTAGAGTTTTGCGTTGGGCTAAGTACAAGGAGTGCTTCATTTGGTCAGCTAAAGGAGTTGGTGCTGAAGGATGCCTGTTACTTTAGGTTCCTCTCGTACATCACGCTTCCCCAGGCGATGCAACCTGTGACTTTTCTAGGATGGAGGCATGAGATGAGGCCTGGACTCCTGTATTGAAGCAGCTGGAGCACTCTGAGTGTGCCTTGGCTGTTTAGGAATGTGAACTGTCAAATCTACCCTTTTTTCTTTCTTTTTTTTTTCCTTTCTTTTTTTAATAAGCTCAAATCTGGCTGCTTTATGAGTGATTTTTTTTTTTAAACTTAAAAATTTTTAAGTGCTGGCTTACACATTAAAATAAAGTACTGTGTGATTCACGCAAATCACTGGGAGTTGGATTTGGGAGTTGAAGATTTTACTTCAAACTACATAGAGATTCTCAAAATAGATCTTGGTCAAGTGCCTGAAATTAATGCATGTAAGTAGCTTGAGTTAGTAATAAGACCATCAAGTAAAGAAAACAATAAATTAAACATTTTCAAGCTCATTGGTCAAAAAAAATCTGACAAATTCTCTTAAATCATTTGGAGTTGGTTTGAATTAGTATTTGATTTATTATTAGGATGAATATTCAAAAATCCTATTACTCTTGCTTTTGACAGTTGTGTGACTTCCTGCTTTAGTTGACATGTCCCTAAAATTTATGTAGAAGACATTAACCATCCCTCTTAATTTTGACACTAAAGTTTACTTTCCCAGAAAGAAGATACAGTTTGGAAGGGAAGGAAAACCCATGCAATAGAATTTTCTCAGATTCACCTTAAAATTTAGATTTTTTTTTAATGAGAAATTTTAAAGCAAAGCAATCCACAAAAGAAGCTGCTCTGGTATCTGGTATTTTTAATATAAATGTTTTGTAAGATTAGAACCCTTAGTCAATATTAATAATAAGTCATATTATTTATAAGGCATTTATATTATATTATGTGCATGTTAATTATAAGGCATTTCAAGGTATGATGGTGCACACCTGTGATTCTAACAGCTGAGAGAGAAAGGCCAGAGGCAGGAGAAAGTTCAAGGATTCTGCATTTAAAAAAATGATAAAAACTCAAGAAATTGTCATAGTCATCTCTTAAGGAATTAAGAGCAGAAGAAGGTTCACCTTGCAGGAGACTTTAAAATGCACATTAAAGCCGTTATTCTTTTGCTTTGACATTCCTTGGCTATTTGCTGAGGAATTTATCAGGCCTAACTATATAGTAGGAAGAATTTGAAAAGTATGAGCTTAGAGGTCACACAGACTAGAGTTTGAATTTCAGCTCTGTTTCTTGTAGCAGAATCAGTTCATCTCTTCTGGGCTCTTTTCCTCATTTGTAAAATTGTAAAGATTGTTAAACCACCATGCGAGGTGTTGAGTGGAAAAAGTGGGTACTATGGGTGGCGTTTTAAATAGTCTTTGCCTATTTTAGCAAGACATTTGGTTTTAGTTTGAATGAAAAATGTCCCTCACAGGCTCATGTATTTGAACATTTGGTCGTGGTTGTTTGGGTACTTGTAGAACCTTTAGGAGGTGCAGCCTCCCTGGAGGGACTAATCACCAAGGGGCAGGATCTTCAGGGTATGCAACCTCGCAGCTCACCTATGGGGGCTGACTTTAAAGGTGTATAGCCTCTCCCTGCCTCCTGCCTAGTCTCTCTGCTTCCTGTGTTTCAGCTTCCTGCTTCTGCTGCTGTGTCTCTACAAACTCTGACCTCCAACCCTCCAGAACCAACCAGAAGCCAAAATAAACTTTTTTCTTCCTTAAGTTGCTTTTGGCTGTGGTGTTTTATCACAGCAACTAAATTGTGACTAATCCACTTACCGCAACCAGAGAACACCTGCCTTCCAGCCCTAATTTGTTGTAGATGCCACTTGCTTTCTTATTGAGAGCAAGTGGACAAAGGAAACTGCTTCTAAGCCCACACTTGCCTCTGTTTAACCTTGTCAGCTGTGCTTTTTGAAATGTGATGATTTCTTCTGTAAAATACATAAAATACATAAAAATTATCTCTAAGTACACATACATTACAGTTTTAGAAGTTAGCCACGGAGAGGGCTCTTTAAGGCAGATCCTCACAGAATGGCTATGCTTTGATAGAGTCACAGGCTGTAGAGCCTTGTGATCCCAGACCCATTGTTTCCTTTTAAGTCAGTAAGTTAGCCTTTGAAGGAACCAATTCAAGGTACCCACACTCCAAGGGTATTGATGGGAAAAGTGCCTTTCTATTACTTTCTACTGAGACTCAGAGTTAGTGAGGCTCATCTGTCCATGAGTCTGTCCTGGTCAGCAAGTTCACTTAAAAAGCCAGGTTATAAAGAAGAGTTGTTTTGTTTTCAGGAACTGTAGAGGTGACGCAGAGATCATCTGGACACTCTCTCAAATGGTGCTTGCTCATCATGCTTTGCTGTAGTAATCGCCTTTGTTCTTTCTAGAAATAATTTGGTCCAAAATAAAAGTCAGGATTATAGTGGTTCCGGTTAATACTGAGGAATGTGTGGCTTTGAGGCTTCATTTTTGATAAGCTCAGTATACAGCATCAGACCTACCTACAACCCATCCTTGCAGTACTGATGTCAAGTGGTCTTTATTGAGGGTAGACACAGTTTCTGCTTCTCCTGTTCTTTGTATTCTGCTCTTATATTCTGTCCATTTGTTCAGCAAACACTTAGAACCCGATCAATGTGTTCATTGTCTGCCTTTAAGTGATCCCTATAGGCCTAAAGGTCTTAACTCTTTAACAAAAACCCATGGTCTTATGTTGCTGCTTGTGCTTCTAAGATGCGGGAAGAAGCAGCAGAACTTTGGCTCAATGTCAGTGGCCCAGGAAAGAAGTTTATTAGGCACTCAAGTGCGATAAGAAAAGAATGAAATGATGAAATCTTTTAGAAGTACTTATGAAAAATTTAGACTATGAAATTTTGACTTTGATAAATTAGAAAGCCAGAAACAGAACCAGTTCCCTCTGGGTTTCCTTATCCTACTTATCCTAAATCAGCTAATAATCCTAATGGCTTTAAGTGCATCTGTAAGTGCCCTGCTTAAGTGTGACCTCACATACACATAGGAGTTTTAGGGAAAGCTCAGTCCGAGGAGATGCTAGGAGATAGGTATATGACAGAGTGGCCCAGTGTCAAGGGACAGTAAAGTGCGAGCCAGAGTGGGTGTTGATAGAGGATCACACTTGACAAGAAACTACCAGGTACCCAGCATCAGGATATATCTGTGAAAAGGCTCCCCTCAAAGCTTAAGACATGCAGCCCCTGGACTCGAGCTTACAGACAGCCTAGGGGTAAGGCTATGTAGACCATATTGGTTCAAATGTAGCAAGAAACCATTCTAGGGCAAGTGATGGGGTGAACAAAAGTAAAAGCTTGGTAAAAATCAGCCATTGTACACAAGGAAGAGACCAAAAACAGGGCATGTGACTACCCCTAATTTTAGACTTTTATCTAGCTAGTAAAAAAACATCCTAGATTATTTGTGAGAATGTAGTTGTCAAACTTTTATGAAAAGAACTTCTAAACATTTGTAGATAGAGAAATGACAGGTTCTTTGAAATCTACAAGACATAAACAGTACGTAAGATTCTAGAATAAGCAATCTAAAAGATATTAGGAGCTGTTATACATACATACATGCATACATGATATATGTTTTGTGTGTGTGTGTGTGTGTGTGTGTGTGTGTGTGTGTTTCATGCAGTTGGTCCTGTGTGTATGGAAGTTAGTACTCATTAATTCAACTGCTAACGGGGAGTATTCAAGAAATATCACTTCTGTACTGAACATTATTCCCTGACAGGAAAGCGGTCTACAGTGCGTTTACATTACACTGTTAGATGGTCAGTAAACTAGAAGTTACCTGAAGTGTAGTAGACCTGTCCATCATAATAGTGTACCCTGCTGAGACAGGAAAATTGCTTTACTGAGCTCTGAAATTCAGGCCTATTGTCAGTTATATGATAAGACTTATCTCTAATATTTTAAAGAATAGTAAAGTATATTGGAGAATTTGCATATGTCTATACAAGCACTGTGCTGTTTTCGAGAAGTGCATCCACAGATTTTTGGTATGTGCCCGGGGCTTCTGGAACCAGTCCCCTCTGGAGCCTGAGGAAAATTAATTTGGCTGGGTGGTAGTGGCACACACCTTTAATCCCAGCACTTGGGAAGCAGTGACAGGTGCATATCTGTGAGTTCAAGGCCAGTCTGATCTATAGATCTAGTTCCAGGACAGCCAGGCCTACACAGTGAAACCCTGTCTTGTATGTTCACTATATGTCATTTATTTGCTGTTGTTTGTAAGGAAGAAACTTTTCCCTCAATTTAGAGATAAAGAGAAGAGATGTGGTTACGTAAATGCTTACTATTTCAACTAAAGGAAGTAAAAGTCCACCTTAGATATAAAAAGCAATCTGTTATGATTTAATTGTTCTGTATAATTGGGCTTTATTTAAAATGACCTTCAAGGGCTGGCAAGATGGCTCAGTGGGTTAAGGGCACTGTCTACTTTTCCAAAGTCCAGAGTTCAAATCCTAGCAGCTACATGGTGGCTCACAACCACCCGTAATGAGATCTGATGCCCTCTTCTTGTGCATCTGAAGACAGCTACAGTGTACTTACATATAATAAATAAATCTAAAAAAAAAAAAAAAAAAACTAAAGGATGCCTGAGAAAAGCCGTATGCAGCCGGCCAGTCTCAAACTCAAGGACTCAAGTAGTTTTGCCTTAGTCTCCTGAATTGCTGGGACATGAGATGTGTGACACCATCATGGTTCCAACACTGTATAGCTTCTCCTTTTCTGCACCTCTGCTGGCTTCAGGTAAACTCCAGTCCAGCTGGAAAGGATCACTCTCAGGCTCACCTAATGTTGAACTGAGGCCTCCCTCAAGTCCCTCCCCTGTGTGCCCATCAGTTGAACTTTTTACACCATGACAGCTGGTTTCACCAGAGTATGCAAAAACCCAAGAGAATGTGAGCATTCTGCAGTGCCTCTCTCTTAGAATCCCATCATTTTTTTCATATTCTGTTCCTGAGAAGCAAGCACATGGTCCATGCTCAGGAAGGGGCCTATACAATGTAAATACAGGATAATGGTGTCATGAGGAGCCCTGTCTAAAGAGACCTACCACAAAACCCTAATCCAGGAAGTCAGACCTGAAGCCAGAGTTCGTTGTCTGTTGTTTTCTGTGGTCCTCCCTCTGTGTTAGAGTGACCTCTAAGCTCACCTGCTTGTGCAAGTGGATTCTGATAGGATGCATTTAGGATTGCTGGTTTTTCCCTTTCCTGGGATCACCATGGTGTGTGCCTGTGTTTGTGTGTACATGCATGTGTCTGTGCTGTTTTTATTCAGTTCTAGGTGTAGCATTGACAAAAGCGAGAAGGAAGTTTACTCCATCTGGGACGTGTGACAGAATCAGCTGAACAGTGCCTTGCTATTTTAGTATATATTAGGCAAACTAAAAAGAGCAGCATGCTTAACAAGCCTGCTTCCCTCACCAAAGTGCTCTGCTGAACTGTTGTCAGAAATGCGGAGAGGAGGTTTCTCTGTAGAGTGCTGTGTGCCATTTCTCTAGATGCTGTTTGTAAGTTTATCTGAAAATATGTCTGGGTTTTCATAAGCCTTTTAAACAACTTTAATGGCTTGCTTTCCTACCTAAAAAATCCTACTATATCCTCTAAAATTAGACCCTGGGTTACCAAAGACAAAAACGGTAGATACTTATCATCCTCAGGCTTGAAATGTTCCCTTAAGATTCAGACGCTGCCTCCAACTGTCTCCTGACATAAGACCTTAATCTCCAGCAGAGTGACCCATGTTTACAAAGCTGCTACAGACTTCAGTCCTAGCAGGAAAGAAAGTTCATGCTGCTTCAAGGCGGTACAAGTGCCAGGTATCAAGTGGGTAAAGAGACCCACACAGGGAAAGTAGTTGTGGGTCTTGCCTTGTGTGTGACTTCTTAGTCTCCTAGAGAAAGGAGTCAGTTGAAAGAGAGCCATGTAAAACACACTCACCTGAAAGAAGCACTTTGGGCTGCACTCTGCTCTTCTAGCCACTCCCACTGTAACCTTCCAGCTCTGGCCTGCAGTCAAGGAGTCTGGCTCCCCTGCAGCCCAAGGGAGAAGTCATTATTTTTTCTGGAAGGTGGCCCTGGGAGGCCCAAGCACTGGACCCTGGTGGTGGGAATTTCAAGGAGGAACTAAGGATAGGTAGTAGCTTGGCTTCTTTCTCAAGACCCTGGAAAGAGTTGAGAGCCACTTCTACTCCTCAGAGCCTTGCTCTGGGTTGAGGGACAGTGCATTTGCTACCTGGCCATGGAACCTGTCATTGTGGCACATTTGGGTTGAAATCCAGGCATGTCTGGATTTCATCTTTCCATCATCTTTCTGTCATCTCATAGTACCTCTTGTAGAAATCTAGGTAGAATATGACTGAGAGCCTTGAGTTTTACCCTGAGTATAGGGAGAATCATTAGAGTACAGATGAGGGTGGGTAGGTGTGTTGCCGTGTATGTTTGTGTGCGTGAGAGAGTGTGAAATGCTCTGCTGCTCAGTGTGTTTTGGGAGAGAATAGAGCCTAATGCTCACATTCAGTTCACCAGGAGTGCATTAACTTAGATTTTACAGTCAGGCACACACAGGTTAGTCTTCCCGTTAATTCCTCATGTATATTTTTAAACAATATTTTTTCATCAAGGGATGTTTTTGATGGTGGTGTTAAAAGTCACACAGGTCATAGTTTATTCCCCTTTATGCCAAGCCTCACCAGTGTTAAACTTATTCTTTTTCTCAGCCCCACTGGTGAAGTTTATTTTATTTATCTTTTGTTAACAGGAAAGAGAATGTGAACTCTTAGAAATGCCTGGTCTGGGGTATAGCTCAAAAGCAGAACATGATCCACTAATGTACAAGGGCCTGAGAATCCCTAGTACTGTGGGAAAAAAAAATAGATATAGTTCAAGTAGAAATGTTCTGTATTAGAGTATGCATATGACTAAGGGCTGGAGAAACAGCTCGATGATTAAAAGAACCTGCTGCTCTTGGAGAGGGCCTGGGTTTGGTTCCCAGCCTCCACATTGCAGATCATAACTGCCTAGAACTCCACTTTCATTGATCTGGTCTTCTGGTATCACTCACTCACATGATGTACATACAATCAGTTATTCACACATACAGATGAAAAGTAGAAATGAAATAAATCATTTTTTAAGTATATGTTATTGAACTTGAAAATGTCTAAAGACTGAATTTACGATTGTCCAATTGAGGCAAGCTTTATTTGGGGTGCACCTGGGACTGCCCAGCCTTTCCCTAAGTCAGGATTTTAGAGAGCAACCCCAGTCTTCCTCTTGAGTTCCCTCTTATCAAAGAGATAAGTGTACACAGAGAAGGTTGGCTGTTTACATTGTTAGAAAGGTACAATGGAAGGGAAGGAACAAAGGGAAGGGGATCATGGGAATGGGGCCCCAAGCTTAGTGTGGGGTGAAAAGCATGCTTTGTAGTTTACCTCAGATCTAAGAAACAGGAACTTACTCTTAATTTCAGATAGAAACCTTAACTTGCAAGGGCTTAACACAGGAACTTATTCTTTAGCTACAAACAGAAATTTCAACCTGCACAGGACAAAGGGAACTTATTCTTAATTGTCTTAGCTGCAAGGAGAAGCCTTACACTGAAAGGGCTGGTGTTCCTGCTTGGCCTTCACAATATGGTAAACCTTCAAACACTGTTAATAAAATAACTTTCAAAATGATGGAAAAGAAATTTAAAAGCTACATCAGAAACTAGCCCAGAAGAAAGTAGTAATGGAAATACAGAAATGAAGAAGAGGTAAGACAAACAGCAAAAATTAAATTGGAAGATATAGTTTATCAGTAATAAAAATAAATGTGAAACCAGGCAGTGGTAGTACACACCTTTAATCCCACACTTAGGAGGCAGAGGCAAATGGATCTCTGAGTTCGAGAACAGCCAGGACTACACAGGAAACCCTGTCTTGAAAAGCCAAAAAAGGAAAAAAACAAACAAATAAAGATGAATGACTGGACAGTCCAGTTGGACTGTGGGGATTATTAGTATAGATTTTAAAAATCATAAAAAAAAACAAAAACTATGCTGGATAAATAAAATGGAAATAAAAACATAACAGGAAAAAAATCAACAAATTCAAAAAGTTTTAAAAGTGTGTGTGTGTGTGTGTGTGTGTGTGTGTGTGTGTGTGTGTATTTTCATGCATACTTCTGAAAGTGTGGGTGTGTGCATGGTATGGTGCCCAAGTGGTCTGAGGACAACTTTTGGAAGTCAGGGGTCTCTCGTTTTTCTGCCGCTATGCTCCACACTCCAGGCTAGCTGGCCAATGAGCTTCCTGCCCATTCTCCTATCTCCTTTCCCATCTCACAGTAAGAGCCTGGGATTACGCAGGCCTCCCAACCCATCCAGCTTTTTATGTAGATTTCAAGAGTTGAACTCAGGTTATCAAGCTTGTTCAGCTAGTACTATTACCCACTGAGCCACTCACTACACACGCTTTCTTTTTAATCAATAAAATTGACAATCTTGTCTTGGATTGACAAAAAAGAAAAAGCAAAAACTCAAATTTTTAGAATCAGAAAGAAACAATAATACTGGTCTTATATAAATAATGATTATTAAAGAATCACTGAACAGTCCTGTGCCAATAAATTGCCCAACTTGAGTAAAATGGTCATATTACTAGAAATGTCTGTTAACTGATGGCATGCTCACCTAGTGATTGGCACTGTGTGCAGGCTGCTGCCTTCTCCTCTCAAGGATGCAGTGGAAGTGTCAACCTGGAGAAGATGCTACACGATGCAGGAGGTGAACTCAGCCCTCAGTAAAATCCAGCTGGTGGGATATTCCCAGAAAATCGTGAGTGTTCCCATGAGTGCTGTCAGTTTGTGTCGAGACCCTGAGGGATTCTCGTAGCTCTCTTTTTCCAAGCCACCCTGTCACCTTCGTGCGAGCTCCAGGGAATGAATGCAGGCGGATTCTCCACCCTCCATACTTTTCAGTGGTACTCACTCATCACCCCCATTTCCTGGCACCCCTAGCACTCAGTTGGTCACCACCCCCATTTCCTGGCACCCCTAGCACTCAGTTGGTCATCACCCCTATTTCCTGGCACCCTTAGCACTCAGTTGGTCATCTCGGGAGTCCAGAGAAAGGCATCTGTTCCACCCTGTCACCTGAGAAACCAGACACAAGTTTCCCATCCGAGACAATGGCAATGGGAGACAGAGAAGTGGTTTACCAAGGGGGGGCTTGAGAGCTGATGTGATGGTAAGGGTTCCTGCTGCTGTCGGCCTGCAGCTGAGGCCACTCTGAACTGGATGGAACCTCATCCGAGGTGGAAAGGGAAAACTGGTCTTTGAGTCTTGGCTGTTTCTAACTTACCTTTTAATGCCTGGGGCCCTGTGCCTGGTGACAGAGCATGGAAGGAGCTGAGGCGGCAGACTGCAGGACAGCTTCCGTTCCTGTACGGCCACCATCATTTCCATCTGTTTGCAGTTTGCTTTAAATAAGGACATTTGTGTTGCTTTCCCCTTTAAACCAACTTAGCTTGCTGACAGCTGGCATGTTCTCTGTGTGGTTCTTTTAGGAGCTGTTTGGTGCTGTCCAGGTGACCCCTCTGAGCTCTGGCTATGCCCTTGGAAGCTCCAACTGGATTATCCAGTCACACTATGAGAAAGTATCTTATGTCTCCGGATCCTCCTTGCTTACCACACACCCTCAGGTAAATCATCTTTTAATCACCAGTAACCTATATATATTTAATTCAAATTCAGAAGGTCTCTAGTGCTGTACTGTGAACAGTTTTCAAACCGTCATAATCTCTTATGATACTCTAGATCTTAGATACTCTAGGAGAGTAAGTTAGACTGTTTAGGTCCCCATGTTTAGGATCTGCTTTCTTCAGAAGGAATTCTGCCGTGCTCAAGGTCACCCCTGGGATGATGATTCCCAGTCCTTCCAAGACTCTGGCCTGACGCAGGACATAGAAATTGATGATTCTCTCAGCACATACTAACTGTCGAATACATATCAAGCTGAGATCAGGGTATCAGGCCCTGATCTCAGTGTCAGGACTGAGCAAGCACTAGGCAAGGTCTCTGCCAGTAAACCTTGTCTTCAGTTGAGAGTGGCCAGGACAAAGATGAGTAGATAAATGAGCTGTGTTGCTTAGACTGAGATAGAAATCCCGAGGACAGCACAGTGGCTTTAGTTGTAGAGGAATGGAGATAGTTTAGGTTGGACAGTCCACTTGAAACCCAGATTATAGAGCCAACTAAAGCTGTGAGGCAAAGCCTAGCGAGATGGCTCAGAGAGTCCCTGGAGCAGAACAGGCAGAGCTTTGTTGAAGAGCGGAGAAAGCCCTTGTAGCTTCAGTGTACTGCACAGCCAGGGAAGGGGCCGGGGCAGGTCACTCACACATGCCTTAGATCAGAATGAGTTCTGATTGGATCTTTTTATTCAGTGTGTGTGTGTGTGTGTGTGTGTGTGTGTGTGTGTGTGTGTATTCTTGTTAGCGTGGACATATGTGTACATATGTATAAAGAAAAGGGTCAAGGCCAGGTGCCATTGCATGATCCATCTCAACCCCAATTCCTTGAGATATGGTCTCTCATGAACTTGAAGGACACCAATTTTGTTTGACTGACTAGCCAGTGAGATTCAGGGATCCACCTGTCTCCACCCCAGCTCAGATAGGTGACAGGCATGTGTCGTCAGACTCGGCTTTTTAAGTGGGTACTAGGGATCTGAACTCAGGTCTTCATGCTTATGCTGCAGGAGCCACTTCCCAGGCCCCTGCCGACTGTATGTTCTGTTTTCTTTTATTCAATCATATTCATGTAGATCTGGCTGGCTGGCTGGCCTGGAACTCACTGTCTAGACCAGACTAGCTTCGAACTATGAGACTGACCCACCTGTGCCTCCCAAGTGCTAGGCTTAAAGGCATACAATAACTTTTAATCACTTCCCGTTGCATTTTGATGAGGAGGGGTTCCTATCAGGAGTTCTAAGTTAGGCATGCATTACAGTTACATTTGACAATAAGATGTATGTAAATATTTTAGGAATATAATATTTAATCCTCCAGTATTTGTATAGAACTTACTCTTTATTTTATAAACCCTGGTTCTTTTGAACTTGTAAAGGAAGTGTGGTTGAGATTAGGTAGCCAGTTGCTGAATATATAGATAACTTGTGGGAGTCCTTGCCACATTTTATCTTTGAAATTTGTTACTTTATGAACATAACCTTAAGATGTTGCTATCTTCATAATAAAACAGAAGGTGAAGCTTAGACATGAATCCCAGGCCCTTCTGCCTTAGACCTGGAGCCTGGGCCCTCTGCTTCCTTCATAGATCTACCTTTTCCCTAACGGTTGCTTTGGTCCACACAACAGCCTCATCATTCTGTCACAAAATTGCTTTCCTTGGGTACATAGGAATCCTTGTCCCTGTGCTCTGTCCCTTCACCGGATTAATGCTTGCCATGTTCCCGTGTTGTAGAAGTATTTGCTGTATTTATGACAGATAAATGTCTGATTTAAACATATTTGTATGTGTACACATACATATACATACACCTTACAGAATGGCTAAGTCAAGCTGGCTAGCATACTCCATTTTCAAATAGAAAAAAGAACTCTTGTGTTCTGTTTGAAACACTAGGCGCTACTGCCAGTCTGCTGTGTTTATTCATGTTTTCTTTGAGGGCAGGGCAGGTTCTCATGTAACCCAAGTTGGCTTTAAGCTTGATATATAGCTAAGGATGGCCTTGAACACTGTAATGCTATCATTACAAATGTACCACCACCCTGGCTCATACATTCTTTTACAACCAAGTTTTATCTCAGGGTCTGGAGGAGACAAGTCTCCGTGTTTTCCTGTAGCTAGCAGAACTCTGGGCCCTTCCCGCTTATTGAGATCAAAATCCCATCAGTGTCATCACAGTCTGCCTCATTGAATCAAAATTTTTTATTGGCAGCTGCTTTCATTCTTGATGTATTCTGCCCTAAAAGACAGAAGGGTAACTTGGCTGCCAGCCGCTCTGATTTGTCCTGCTTAGATCAAAACCTTTACAGTACTGTTGACGTAATTTCCAGTAAATTGTCCTTCCAAGGGCCATAAATTCAAAGGGAAAATAAGGTCTTGAGAATAATGAGCAACATACCTAAATAGCTGGTTTTAATCTCTAGTTGGTAACCTGTGCTGTATGTAACAAAGGGGGAAAATAGATTTTTTTTTCCTTTACCCAGATTGTTGGGATTGTATTGAATAAGTGGGAATAAAGAAGTTTTAGTTTGAACAAAGCATGATGTTCTACATTAGAAGCCAAGAAACTGTGGCTCTGGGGCTGTATCTGGCCCAGTACTTATTCTGAAAAGTTTTTATTGGGTTACAGACACACCTGTTTGTCAATTGCTTATAGCAAAGTCTATGCTATAATGGCAGGTTTAAAGGTAAACATCATAGAAAGTCTGCTGTCCTCTGGTCTGCCGGGTTGGAGCCCCTGTGAACAGAGGAACCCCTGTGAACACCACACAGGTTGGTGCAGTGATCCTCCAACACAGGGGAAGAGGCCTTTCCCTGAGCCAGAGGCAGCAGGAAAGGAGAGGTGGCTTTAAGAGAATGCAGGCAAGACTTTAGTTCAAGAAGCCTTTATGCTGGGCCAGCAAGAGGGCTCAACAGGCAATGGTGCCTGTTTGCCAACCCTGGTGACCTGAGGTCAGTCCCTGGGACCCACATGGTGACAGGAGAGAACTAACCCACAGGTTGTCCTCTCACCAGGCCACAAGGCACACACGTTCTCACAGAATAAATACAGACTTCAATATGATTTTTAAAAATATAGAGCATTTATTGATGGCCACTGTCTTCAGAGAAGGAAAAATGAAGTCAAAGATTCTGTGTGTGGACGGACAGCATTGAGGATAGGGATAACAGGATGATGCGTCTGACAAAGAGTTGGCAAGGTGAAAGAAAGTAGGTTGTTGATAGTGATGGGTTATCATTATCAGCAGAGAGAGAATATTAGCTGGAAATACAGCCAGATCCTAGGTTGACAGCAAGTCTAGAAACAAACTGTAGAATCATCATACTTTAATTATGTAAATCAGAGGCCAGAGGCCAGAGATGGATCTGCAGGAGAATACTTACCAGTAGACTGTGAGAGGAAGAAAACCCATCTCTTGTAAATATGGCTGGAAAAAGAGAAGAAAATTGGGACCATAGCAGAGAGCGTCCTGAACAAGAAGGAAGGACACATGTTCTCAGTGCTTGCTCTGCTGGCACTGCCACTCGGGCACCATGCCCAGCCCTCCAACTGCAGTGTACCTTCCATGGCGGGATGTTAACACAAGTGATGGCTGCTGCTGGCCTTGTTGTGTGCCAGATTTTGAAGGGAGTGCTTTTGCAGTCTCTTAGATATGCAGTGTGTCATGATTTATACCTGTTTATCAAGCACTTTCTCCTCTATTCTTCATTTTTTACTTTTTAAAAAGATTTATTTATTTTATATATATGAGTATACACTGTAGCTGTACAGATGGTTGTGAGCTTTCATCTGGTGGGAATTGACTTTTAGGACCTCTGCTTGCTCTAGTAGACCCTGCTCTCTTAATCCCTGCTTGCTCTGGCCCAAAAATTATTTATTATTATAAATAAATACACTGTAGCTGTCTTCAGATGCACCAGAAGAGGGTGTCAGATTTCATTAGTGTGGTTGTGAGCCACCATGTGGTTGCTGGTATTTGAACTCAGGAACTTTGGAAGAGCAGTCAATGCTCTTACCTGCTGAGCCATTTCACCAGCCCCCCATTTTTTATTAATTTATTTATTTATTTTTATTTATTTATTTTTTGTATTTTCGTGACAGGGTTTCCTGGAACTCACTCTGTAGACCAGGCTAGCCTCAAACTCAGAAATCCACCTGCCTCTGCCTCCCAAGTGCTGGGACTAAAGGCGTGCACCACCACTGCCCGGCCATTTTTGATTTTTTTTTTTTAAAGACATGGCCTCTTATAGAATGTTTTTACTGAGTCTGAGACAGTCATGAGACCTGTAGACTATTAATGAATTTTTGTTCTTTATTCTGCCCTTTATTCCTTCCCTATATCTTAGAGTTAACTCTGTTGCTTTACCCATTTTGTCTTTGTAAATCTGAAAAACTCTCCTTTTGTTGTTTAACTGTTAGATTTTTGGTGTGCGGTACTTTGTGGTTCTTCTTAAATAGGTCATAATGTGCTCCACAGTGTTCATTCCTTAAATAGCCCAACGATATGTTACTACAGATTTGTTTTTAGTCCATTCTGTCTGCATAGACTTGGGTTAGATGGGACTTTTCTTTTTTTAATTCTTGTTTTTGTTGCTGTTAGCACAATTAATTGTACGTACTAATGTATTTCCCTATGCTATTTCCACACATGCCTGCGGTGCATACTGATCATAGCCAGCCATTGTTCCTTCATTCTCAACACCTCCTCTTCCCAGTGCCTTATAATCATCATCCTCTTTAGTTTGTGTGTGAGGGGCGGGTATGGATTATTTATTTATCTTTTTTTTCCTTTCAGCACATGAAAAAGAACATGCAGTACTTTGCTGTCTGCATTTCTGTAACTGGTAATTTCCTAATGTACTGTTCCCAGTTTGTTCGCAGTCGCATCCATCTTGCTGCACCTGACAAGACTCTGGTTGTTCTAACTGAACGGGTTGCATGGTGTGGGCATCTGCCATGTTCCTTCATCAGTTCCTGGCTTGCGGAGCACCTAGACAGAGTTTGTGTCTTTGTCTCATTCGTGCTCTTATAAATGTATATTCCTCCCATAAATCTAAAGAAAATATTGTAAATTTAAAGCCCTTCAAAACTGTTGTTCAGATCTGAGGTGGCCACTTGGTTGGTTGGTTGGTTGGTTTGATTTTGTATTGTTGACAATTTTCTTCTTCTGAATTTTCCCAAAAGTTTTGTTGCTGTTTGTTGGTACTTTGATGTGGATATTCCACAATAAAAACATCATATCAAGGGCCACAAGAAAGCTGAGGTACAAAGTCCCTGAATCCTTGGTGCCTCTAGCTCAGTTCCTGAGCTCCACCCCCTCACCCCACCCCACCCCACCCCAAAGCCGGGAGAGGATCACAGCTGGCCGGCCTCTGTGTGTCTCATTTTCGTGGACACTGCCTCTCCTCAGAGTACTTCCTTCTCTAAGAAATAATGTGTGCTGCCTAAGTGCATTTCTGTGTGTGTTTATATATTAATTTCCTCCTTGAGTCAAAGCTATTCCCTTAGCCCCACCCCTTAGCAGTAGAGTGTCTAAAGAGAGCAGAGAAGAAAAGATGCTGGGTGTGACCTTTACAGAAGTTTTGATAGGAGAAGAGCTTTCCTCCACAGTGTAGCCGGACAACATTATTATAAGACCAGAAGTCTGCTGGGAGTCCGGGGCTAGGGAATGGGGGAGTTCATCAAAGTGTGGGGTTTGAATTGGTTTTGGAGGGCAGAGTTGTAGTTTAGGGCTCTTTCTTCCTTCCCTAGGTAGGAAATCCTTAACAATTTCGTTTGTGGGGCTTTTAACTTTTGTAAAGGACCTTGAGATTTCCCTGCATTGGTGCTGACTACTG
This sequence comes from Mastomys coucha, assembly GCF_008632895.1. Lineage (NCBI taxonomy): Eukaryota > Metazoa > Chordata > Mammalia > Rodentia > Muridae > Mastomys > Mastomys coucha. The sequence goes on from NW_022196915.1 coordinate 51,704,839, forward strand.
TTTTCACTTTCTCAACCCGACCGCCATTTCTCCTGTAGTCTTCTGCACACTGGCTGGCTTCTGGGCGGATCCTGTTTCACCTCTAAGACTGGAATCAGTGCCTTACCTTAGGGGCCTTGGTCTGCATTCTCCTCACCCTCTTGGCCTTCATCATCTTCTAGAAGTGTTGTTAGGACCAAAAGCAAATCCCTGATTCAGGCTGCTGACTGTTCATAGATGTCATTCTGACCTTGTTAGCCCTTCCCCAGTTATAGTTTCTCCTTTTACTACTGGATTCTGCACTTGTACATACAAAAACATAGAAGGCAAGTGGAAAGACAAAGAGACTATTGGGAGGGAGGAAGAAGGAGAGGAGGGCAGAGGAGAAGTGAATCTGATCAACATGGATTGTATATGTGAAGGGAAATGTCACAGTCAAACCTGTTATTTTATAAGTGAGTATGTGCTTATGAAATTAAGTTAGCCAAATGGTGGTCGCACATGCCTTTGATCCCTGCACTGGGGCGGCAGAGGCAAGCAGATCTCTGTGAGTTCAAGTCCAGCCTGATCTACAGAGAGAGTTCTAGGACTGGCAGGGCCACACAGAGAAACTCTGTCTCAAACAAACAAACAAAAAGTTAAAGTTAATTGTTAGAGGACATATTCGGTAAAGATAGCTCTCACTAGCCTTAGAGGTTTGTTTTTTGTTTTTATTTTATGCGTATAAATGTTCTGCCTGCATGTATGTGTGTCTGTGCGCCACATGCAGGCCTGGTACCTGAAGAGGTCAGAAGAGGGTATCGGATCCCCTAGAACTAGAGTTATGGATGATTTTGAGTCATTGTGTGGGTTATGAGAACTGAACTTCAGTCCTCTGCAAGAGCAGCTGGTGCTCTTAACCCTGAACCGTCTTTCCCCCACTTAGTGTAGAGTTTTTTACTATTTTACTCCATCAGTGAAGTGTCACCTGGGATTGGAAGGTGTCACTAAAGTCTTTTCAGCCTGTATCTGTCCTAGAGTCCTGGGAGTCAGTGAGGCTGACTCTGCTCAGGGCTGACATTACAAACATCTGTAAACTGGAACACCAAGTATGGTTCCAGCTCAGAGGTCCTCACACCAGAGCACTGCCCTGCTTTTGTTTGTGGGTTTTTGATTTTCACAAGATGGTGTTAATGGCTGAGGCTCAGAGAGAATGTCCTTTCAGCATGGTTTGTCCCCATTACGTTTTCTTCTGGATCAGTCATTCTTACACTTTTAGGGGTGATGGCCCTTTCTGACCACACAGTTACATCTGCAGAGGCATGCAGATTTAACCTTTTCAGGGAGTTTTGGGGCCCTCTGAGGTCTACCTCCATCTCAATCAGTATAGTCTAATGTATATATAAAACTGCTGCTGGGACTGCTCAGTAGGTAAGAACACCAACTGCTCTTCCAAAGGTTCTGAGTTCAAATCCCAGCAACCACATGGTGGCTCACAACCACCTGTAATGAGATCTGACTCCCTCTTCTAGTGCATCTAAAGACAGCTACAGTGTACTTATTTATAATAATAAATAAATCTGTGGGCCAGAGCAAGCGGAGCCTACCAAAGTGAGTGGGGTCTACCAGAGTGAGTGGGGTTGACCAAAGCGAGCAGAGGTCCTAAAAAAAGTCAATTCCCAACAACCAGATAAAAGCTCACAACTCTCTGTACAGCTACAGTGTGTACTCAGATACATAAAATAAATAAATAAATATTTTAAAAAAAAGAAAAAGAAAAGGAAAGAAAACTGTTGCTGTCTTAAGCCATATATGGCACCTACTTTGTCATCAGTTCAGTTTCCTTCTGTATACACAGGAAACAGTCCAAGGCTTATTGCATAGCTACTGTAAAGACCATTGTGCCCAACGCAACGCATGCACACTTCCTTCCTTTTGTGGAAACTGTGGTACATAAGTATAGACCTGAGACATTCTGCCCAAGATGGGAAAGGGCTGCTAGACACATTAGTAAATATCTGAGAAGAGGAATCAAGCCAGTCTCCTACTGCCTGGTCCACCCCAAGCCCTCTGTGCCCAGTAAAAGGAGTTTCTTCCCGGTTATAAAGCAGTTTATAACAGGACCACACCTTGTTATTTAACTAAATAGTGATGCCACTGCGTCCATACTTCCATGCTCGTGTTTAAGGAGAACCTCTGAGGAGCTGTGGAACTCAAAGCTGACAATGTAGATTTAGAGCTTGGCCAGACTGCTCTGTCTAGGTGTTCTTTCTGTGCTGGAGAGGAGACTGCTCTTCATAAAGCACGTGGCCCGAGCTTTTTGGGACAGACAGTCACAAGATGAAAACACCTGTGGACTCTCCAGCCTCTCCATTCTTGCAACTTCGCTTCCAACCAAATCCTAGTTTATGCAGGAAAAAAAGCATAATGTTTTTAAGTGCTCTGGGAATAATCACAGTTTAAGTCCAACATCTTAAAGAACTCATTGTCATGTGCCAGTGGGGTTCACAGTTTACAAGCAGAGAGAGTATGTGAGCCCCCAAGACTCACACAACTCAACTAAAGGAGGTAGGTCAGGACTGTCCCATCTCGTAGGCAACCTGGCTCAAAGCCTGCTCAAATTATGAGGCTAGTTGTGGAATTGGGAAGAGGACTTAAGTTTCTGACCCAGTGTTCCTTTGGTCCTTCTACTCTTGACCATCTTCCCGTAGCATGTGCTTGCCTCCTGTGCTTCACAGTTACACTGAGAGTGCAGCTACTCAGTTCAAATGTAGTTCCCAGGCAAGCCGCAGGAGCATTCCCTAGGAACTTGCTAGAAATGCAGATTCTCAGACCCTACATTGGAACAAACCAGAAACTACAGAAGTGAGCTCAGCAGCTTTGTCTTGCACACCCTCTAAGTTGATACATATTAAAGTTTAAAAACATGAAGAATGCATGTGCATGGCATTCTGAAGAGGGAAGCACTGTAGAAATAGGAAGCCTTAGCTATGATTGAAAAAGATATGTAGATAGGGAAACAGTGATCTTCAACATCTAGTTCTGTGAAGTTGGATATGGTGTGGCCAGCCAATCATGGCAGAACTGTTGCTCCCTGTGGGAGAATTTGCTGCTGGACTAGACACAGCAAGAGCAGCATTTGCCCTGGTCCCTCCACTGTTCATAAGTTTTAATTGGTGCTTTCTTTTGTCTTTCAGCCCATGGACCAAGCTTCTCTCAAAAACAGTGATGTTCTAATTCTCACAGGGCTGACGCAGATCCCTACTGCAAACCCAGATGGCATGGTTGGCGAGTTCTGCAGCAACCTTGGTAAGGGGCCACTCAGTGCTGGACTTGGATGCATGTCTCATTTGAGTCCTGCCCTCTGGTGTCTCTTTGAAGTCTCCCTGCTCTCATTTGTTTCCACCCCTTAGTTTCTTTCTCAGAATGAATTCTCCACAGGACCTGTTCTTTAGGAATCCAAGTCTGAAGGTAGGCTAGGAGCGGTACAGACACACGTCGGAAATGTTAGCAGTTTCTAGAAGAGATGCCGAGCATCCTCTCACAGGCCATGCTAGTTAGTCCCTCACTGTGTGCTCACAGGTAACAGCAGGAGAGTCATACCCCCTCACTCTGCTTTGCCAACACTAGCACAGAAATGACTCACACTTTTAAATTCATAGCAGTGAAAAGATAGAAACATAGAATTCTTCCCACTAATATTTGTTTGCTTTTATTTTCCATCTTCTTTTGGAAAAAATTTAATTGAGAACCCTTTAGGATGTTTTCTGCCATTTATTGCCTTATGGATTAGATGGTCAGTGAAATCTCACAATCCTGTCCTTATTTTAAGAAAGTAGGATGGCTGCTATAACAAAATATCATCATTGGTGTATAAACTAACAACACTACTGCCCCATGGTTTGGTTAAGGGAAAAGTTTTATTATAGATATGAGAGAATGAACAGCCAGAGGCAGAGTACAGAGGAGAGAAAGTAGACTGAGCATGGCCTGCAGACAGGGCCTGGCCAAAAATATCTATGAGAGAGGAGAGAATAGCAAGAGATAGAATAGAGAAAATACAGTAAGAGAATCAGGAGCAGAACAGAGCAGAGCCCAATACTGTATGGAGAGGGAGAGGGAGAGAGAGGAGGGGGAGGGAGAGGGAGAGAGGGAGACACAGAGAGAGAGAATGAGAATGAATGAATGAATGAATGAATGAATGAATAGCAGGGTTATAAGGACAGTGTGTATCTGGGGGTAGTTTAAGAAGGGTTAGGAGCTAGCATTGGACCCTGAAATATATAACAGGTACTTGTGATATTAGGGGAATGTAGAGGCCTGCATGAGCTTTGATATGCTAATAGGTGCCATGGGTAGCCATGTGTCCCTTCTGTCAAAGTAAAAGAAACAACTCTCAGTAGATGGGAACCTGTTTCACGAGTTTCTGAAGAATGCTGGCTTTTATCTAACCACCAGAAATCTTGCTATAGTCCAAGTTGAGCTCATTTCTGGGTATATGTATGTGTTTTGGAGTTCAGAAGATTGGAGTTTCCTCTAGGCTAACGGTGGCTTAGGCCGTAAACATCTGTCTCACAGTCCAGAGACTGGGAACTCTTAGACTCAGGTGGCTACCCTTTTCACATGGACGTGTACCTCCATTCCTCTTCTTACAGAGGCACCATTCTCATCATGGGGGCTCTGCCTCGATGACCTAATCCAAACATGATTACCTCCCTGCTTCAGAACATTATCATATTGGCCAGCTGGCTGCCAAATATAAACTCGGTGGGGCAGGGGGCACAGAACATTAAGTCTGAGCTAGCTCCCCAAGCCAAGCTGAGGGCTGACCTTCACCTCCCAGCAACTTTAAGTGGTATTACTCTGGCTCCAGGAAGATATGGCCTTCTATTCGCATGGCAGGCACTGTCCTTTGAAATCCCTTGAGCCTGGCTACTAAGCATGCTCTTCTGATTCTTTGCTGCTCTAAAGGCAAAAGTAATTTATTCTTACTGTAGAAAAGTTGTTGGACTGGTCCCAGATAGAATCTGAGTTTTGTGTATTTGTTAATAATCTCAAATCACTAACTCAAGAAACTTTAGATTTGGGGGAAACTCAACATCTAACACACTATGTCAGATGGGGGTCCACTAATCACCCTCCTTAAGATCACAGAGATCATCCTATAAAAATCCAAACCTGAAGGTCCTGACACAGATCCACTGGGCGAAAAGCTGCATGCTCAGCATGTTCCCTTAGCAATTGTTATACAAAGTAAAGCTTGAAAAGCCCTGGCTTCACTCATCCCCTCACATAATAATGAGGAAACTGAGGCCCAGCCCGGTTGAAGAGGCAAACTTGTGGCCCTTCTTTATATCTCTGGGCAGAAGCAGACTAGAGCCAGGCTCACAGAAGGAGTAGGGAGGGCTCCTGACACCAGACTTCAGATCCTCCCAAAACCACCTGCTTCTGCTGTTTTGTAAATGAAGCAAAAGCCAACTTGACTTTACAGATTTTCAGCCATTCATACTTTTAACACATTATAGCCCCATAATGTGATTATTTCCACATTCCATAACTGGCAGTGTTTCAGATAATAGGTCGTTTCTTACAGACAAACATTAGTGCGAGACAATGTGATGAAAAGGACTTAAAAGGGAACAGATTATTCCTTCTGAATCACTCAGCCGCAGTAAGAGACTGAAAGTTTGAAATAGGATTTGGAGAGAAGGAGTTGCCTGAAGCTCAGGTTCACTGGAGACATTAAAACCTACCAGGGTTTAAGTTAGACAGTGATGAGAACCTCAGCCTCAGTCCTGCATTGCCCAGTGTCCGCTTCTCTCCAAAAGAACAGACAATTATAAAAGTGTGTGGGGTCATAAGAACGGGCCATGGCAGGAAGGTTGTGTGTGTAGAAGGGGTAGGAAAGAGAACACAGTGAAAATAGTAGGGTTATAAAGAGAATGGGGAGCTAGGGCTGGCTTACAGTTTTAGAGGTTCAGTCAGTCCATTATCATCATGGTGGAAAGCATGGCACCATGCAGGCAGACATGGTGCTAGAGATGGAGTTGAGAGTTCTCCATTTTGATCTGCAGGCAGCCAGGAAAGACTGTTCCATACTGGGCATAGCCTGAGCGTATAAGACCTTAAAGCTCACCCCCACAGTAACACACTTCTTCCAACAAGGCCTCCTAATAGTGCCACTCCCTATGGGCCAAGCATGTGAGTCTCTGGTGGCACAGAAGGGTGGTGACTGGAGGAGGTTTAGGGTAGGGAGGAGGTGAGAAGCGCTGGAATGCACCACCATGGATGTTGAAATGTATAGTGGGTACTTAAGATACGGAAGGAGCCTGGAGCCACAGGCAGCCACTCACTCCTTCTGCCAGAGCCAGGGAAACGCCTCCTTTCGGTTGATGGGGACTGGTTTCGCAAGTTTCTGACAAATGCTAGCTTTATCTAACTGCCAGAAATGATCCTATAACTCAGGTTGAGCTTGACCTAACAAAAGCCACATAACAGGACCCTTACTCAAAAATAAATAATATCATACATAGGAAAATAGAAGAAATGTAGTTGTCATTTTAAAGGTTGTATTTGTCCTTTCTGACGTTGTTCTTTTGGTACCATCTTCTCTCTCCTCAACTTTTCTAGCTCTGACGGTTCGGAATGGAGGAAATGTGCTGGTCCCCTGCTACCCTTCAGGCGTGATCTATGACCTCCTGGAGTGCTTATATCAATACATTGACTCCGCTGGCCTTTCCAACATCCCCTTCTACTTCATCTCCCCAGTGGCCAACAGTTCACTTGAGTTTTCCCAGATTTTTGCAGAGTGGTAAGTCAGTAGTATCACTTCTCTGAGTTCTGCTTAAGTATGTTCAGTCGGTAAAAATGAAAATAATTGTGATTTCCTAAGAGTACTTGAGACTTCATGTGTGTGAACTACTAAAAGCCAACTCCCATACACTGCTAGTATTCAGAAGCATAGTGCCAAGGAGGCTGAGAAAGCCCCGAGCTCATATGTTGTGATTAACTATACCGGATAAGAAAGGCTAGATTTTTATTTCCATAGCCCGTTTATCAAAGATCCATTTTATTATGCCAAGAAGCTGACCAACTCCTAGGGCAGACACTTAGACATAGGTTACTGAGCTCTGACCATGTACAAGGAGTTTGAGTCTAACTCCCATGGTCAAAAAGAAAGAAGTGGAGGTAGATGTTATTTCTAAATTCTCAGGAGCCATGTGACACAGAATAGAATATGTCCAGTCAGTTTTAGCAGTATGTGACTAAATGGACAAGGCATTTACTAAGTTCCTCACTGAAATTGGAATCTTTACATTACCTTGTTATAGCATATCCCAGCATTATATCCCTCACTCCACTCCTGGTTTTGGTGTGTGGGTTTTCCCTCCCATTGAACTGTGGGCATCTCCCTGAGTTGACTCTGCTCCTCTTGGTCAGTCGGACTGCTCCTTGTCTTTAGTCCTCACTCGTTTTTTTTCCTTACACACGAGTGTCTTCCCCACATAGAATACCCTAAGCATTATTTGCAGACTAAATTAACATGTTAGAAATTTGTTTTCATTCAGACCCCCAATAAAAATACTACAGCACACTCCTAGGTCCAGCCCTGTGGCTGAATATACAGTGCCCCCACTTTGTCAGGTCTGTGCCTACAAGTATGGCCGTCACCCAGCACAGGGATGAGAGTGCTGCAGGGTCTTTCTGTGGTTTTGTTTTACAGATGTGTGTTAGTTTGTAAGTGGGCAACCCATGTTTATATAGAAAAAAAAAAATTACAGAAAATAATACAGACCCAGAGCCCACAACACCACTGTCCAAATAAACTCCATCTGACCTAGAAATCATGTTGAATAGTTAACATTTTTTAAACATCACCTTGCTAAGTTTTATTTCTTAATTTTAAATTCTGATTTAATGAGCACACAATGAGCATACAGTGAGCACGCAGTGAGCACACATGGCTGCAGAGTCTCCTCACATCACTTGCATCTGTATAATTAGCTTATTACCTTCTCATTGGCTGGCAGGGCTTTTCCTTTTAGGAATAAATCTTAAATTGATGCTATTCTGTCTATATATGATGATACCATTTGCCTTAGGTAAGTTACTAAAAGTGGAATTACTGGAATAAAGGGTAGGGACATTTTTAATGTTCATTATCTAATACTACTTGCCAAAAATATTTTTATGTAAATTATTCCTTTTTTGCCCATTTACCTCTTAGAGGTTTTATATCTCTCTTACATATTTGAACTCTGTGTATATATTAAATATAATAACTTTTTGTTAACATACTTTAGCCATTTTTCCCATTTTGATACTTTTTTTAAAATTTTATCTTGGATTTTTTTTCTGTTTAAGTAATAAACTTTGTACTTTAGAATAATTTTAGATTTATAGAAAAGCATAATGATAATAGAGTTCCCAGACACCTTTCACCTATTTTCCCCTGATGTTAACGTCACTCAGGGCAGAGGAGCTCAGCAGTGAAGAGCGCTGAGGACCTGGATTCAATTCCCAGGGCCCACATGGCATTTCACAATTGTCTGTAACTCCAATCCCAAAGGATGCTAGGCCCTCTTCAGCTTCTGCAGGCAGTGTGCATGTGGTACACAAACACATATGAAAGCTGAGCACATATTCATAAAATCAAAATAAGTAAATCTTCAGAAAAGAGAGAACAAGAACTAAGAAATAATAATAAAGCCAGGTGTAGTGGTGTGTGCTTGCAATCTCAGCAGTTAGAATCCTGGGGGAAGGAAAATCCAGAGTACAGAGCTAGCCTCTGCTACATAGTGAGTTTGAAGCCAGCCTCAGCAACGTGAAACCCTGCTTCAAAGAAGTGGTATGCATGAGTACATGCAGCACTACCAGTGCAGAGCCCAGGAAGCCAGCACAGGCACCACATCTTGGAATGTCCTTGGTGCACACAGAATGAGTGTGAATACCTAGGGACAGGAGTAATGTTCAGCGCCAGCTCCTCAAGAGGGCATGAGGAACATTAGGAAAGAGGGAGAAGGAAAGGCGTAAAAAGGAGAAAGATCAGGATGCATGCTCTTCCCGCAGAGAGACTTAGCAGGCATGGTTTGCCAAGAAGAGAGCACAGAGTAAAAGTCTTGCTCTTCTTATAAAGCTTTCCCTAAGTAAAAAAAAAGTAGTAGTGAAATAAAGTAGGCTGCCCTCCCTCCTCCTGGCCAACTGCCATTGTCCTCCTGAGCTACATCAGGAATCCTCTAGGCAGCTGATAACTGGGACTGAAAGTTTGAAAGTGTCATTAAGGCCATTCCAGTGTGGCCTGGAGCCCCATGTAAGACCTTTTCCCAGTCAGGATCAGAGTCCCCACTGGCTTTAAACTGCCTGTTTTGCTGTGCTAGACCCCTTTGTACAGTGGCCTGCAAAGCACTTACTCCCTAATAGGAATTCAGTTGCTTAAATGAACAAGTGCTAGCCCTAGAGCTCTAGACTGGAGGAACTCAGCAAGGGATTGTGGTGGAGTCAAGTTAGCCTGCTAACCCCAAGCCAGGACCACCATCACTCCACTCCAGCTTGCTGCCTCCCCTCTTTCTTGCTTGGAAGAGTGCCCCAGGGGGACGCCCTCAGGCCCAGCTGCTTATGTGGGTCTGCTCAAAACTACTCTGTGGTTCCTGATCTCAGGGGCATCTGCTGTAGTCTGCAACCCCACCCCCGACCCCCGCTCCCTGCTCTACCAGTGACAGCCCCAACTCCAGCCTAAGGACACTTTTGCTTGCTTGCTTCCTTGCTTGCTCGTAAGGTTTGTTTTCTTTATAGGGAAGTGGGTGGAAGGGAAGGTCCCAGAGCCTCTTCCTGAGCCATAGTCTCACAGACTCACAGAGCTGAACGCCAGCAGCTGCAGTCCCCAGAAGAGAACCCTTTACCCTCTCAGCAAGGTGGAAGGCCCTGTCATGCCTACATGAAGACTCTAGAACTGAGGGGAGGCTATATGCCTCTTAGCAGAACTGGCCACAAGTGCTTTTCTGTCATTTGCCAGTCACTAATCAGATGTGGTCCCTTTTGCATCACCCTGTACTGTTCAGGGTACAGTACTAAGCCCTCAGATTTCTCCCTCTTGAATCTGAAATGCAGACACAGCTAGTGTCTAAGAGCTAGTATCCATATAGATGTATAAGGTGATTCTCTAAAGGTGTCTTCCATGTTTCTACCTTCTCCCAAAAGAGAGATCTTTAAGGAAAGGTGAAAGGGCTGGAGAGATGATTCAGCGGTTAAAAGCACTGACTGAGCCGGGCAGTGGTGGCGCACACCTTTAATCCCAGCACTTGGGAGGCAGAGGCAGGTGGATTTCTGAGTTTGAGGCCAGCCTGGGCTACAGAGTGAGTTCCAGGACAGCTAGAGTGACACAGAAAAACCCTGTATAGAAAAAAAAGAAAGAAAGAAAAAAGCACTGACTGCTCTTCCAGAGGTCCTGAGTTCAATTCCCAGCAACCACATGGTGGCTCACAACCATCTGTAATGGGATCTCATGCAATCTTCTGGTGTGTGTCTGAAGGCTGCAGTGTTCTCACATAAAATAAAAATAAATCTTTAAAAAAAAATAAAGAAAGGTAAAAGAGGGGGCTGGAGAGATGGCTCAGCGGTTAAGAGCACTGACTGCTCTTCTGAAGGTCCTGAGTTCAAATCCCAGCAACCACATGGTGGCTCACAACCACCTGTCATGAGATCTGACGGCCTCTTCTGGTGCATCTGAAGACAGCTACAATGTATTTACATATAATAATAAATAAATAAATCTTTTTAAAAAAAAAAGAAAGGTAAAAGAAAACTATAAATAGGAAAAACTCAATACATTTTAGGGACTTAGTCTAAATTCTTACCTCTGAACCCCTTGTTTTTACAATATTTTGACAGGGTTCTTAAAAGAGAATTCCCAACCTAGGCATGGTGGTACATACTTTACTCCCAGCTCTCAGGAGGCAGAGACAGTTGGATCTCTGAGTTTGTGGCCAGCCTGGTCTGCAGAGTGAGTTCCAGGACAGTCAGGGTGAGAGAGAAAGAGGGAGAGGAGAGAGAGAGAGGGAGAGAGAGAGAGAGAAAAAGAGAGAAGGGGAGGGAGGGAAGGAGGAAGAGAGAGAGATGAGAGGAGATCCTAAAACATAGTAGCATGTATGCGTGCTGACCAACTTGGTCAGCACCCATCGGCTGGCCACTTGTTGAGTTTTTTAGTCTTGTTTGTCACATTGCAGTTTTCCAGGCTCCTCTACAGCTTTTGTTTTGAGCAAAGTCTCTCTAGGTATGTAACCCAGTCTGGCCTCAAACTCTAATCCTCCCATCTCAGTCCCCTGTAACTGGTGTGAGTAGTGCTACTGTAATGGAGAGGGTGTAGGCGTCAGCAGGAAGCCATGTCTCAGAAAAGGCAGGCGCTTTTCTCCCCCAAAACTGCTAAACATAACATGGTGTTTCAGGCTGGAGCCTGAAACAGGAAAAGGACCAAGAGTGGAGAACAGCTCAGATCCAAATCAAGTCTGGGACACAGTGCCAAGACAGAGTTCTTGTCTAGTGTGCAGAAAGCGAAAACTCAAAACAGTTATGACAATGGCAGCCCCAAAACCTGAGTGTCTAGCATACTCACCTGGGCATAGTGGCACAGACTCGTCATGCTAGCACTTGTGAGTTCCAGGCCACCCTGGGTCACAGAGGACCTGGGTACAGAATGATTACAATTATGTACGTTGTTAACACCGGGGACACAAGAACTGTACTCTAACATTTTTATAATCCTAAGATTATTTTAAACAAGTAGGGGTTTTTTGTAATTGGTTTGGTTTGGTTTGGTTTGGTTTGGTTTGGTTTGGTTTAGTTTTATAAAAACTGTACTTAAAAGAGACAGCATCCTGAGTGAGCTGGGCCCAGCTTTTATTCAGTCAGTGCCAGAGTGAAAGCTTTAAAAGAACCTGAGTGTTTGAGTTTGTGCTGCTGCCACTAGGTGGTGGTAGATGCCCAGTGCACTGCCTAACACCTGTGTCTTCCTCTTTAAAGGCTTTGCCACAACAAACAGAGTAAAGTTTACCTCCCAGAACCACCTTTCCCGCATGCAGAGGTAAGAAAGTACCAAAAGGGCCAAAAGAAATGTGGATGATGGTATGACATTGGATAGTGGCAGTCTTCATGCCTAAAACGTCCCTATGTTGAGCCAAGTACAGTGGGACAAGTCTGTAAACCCAGCACTGCAGGAACACACACACACACACACACACACACACACTGTGAAAGGGGCTGAGCATTGTAGTGCAGACCTTTAATCCTGGCACTGGTGAGGCAGAGACAGGCCAGCCTGGTTTACAAAGTGAGTTCCAGGCCAGCCAGGTTTACACAGCAAGACTGTGATTCAAAAAATAAATTAATAAATAGGTTGAAAAGTTTTGCAGCTCACAATTCGCTTAAGTCATTTGGTCTCTCTAATAAACACATTGTATTACCATAAATCTGGACAGTTCACAGCCCTTTTGTTATAGTCTGTGCAGGGGACTTTTATTCTAATATGTACTCCCACCTTCTATAGGAGCAAATCTATTATCAAAATGTTCTTTCTAGATGCTAGAGAGATGGTTCAGTAGTTAAAAGCACTGGATACTCTTCCAGAGGACCCAGGTTCAATTCCCACCACCACATGGAGGCTCACAAGAACCTGTAAACTCCAGTTTCAGGGGATCTGGCTCCATATATGCAGGCAAAAATATACACATAAAGTAAAAGTAAATATTCTCTTTAAAATGTTCTTTCTAGACATGTCAATCACATATACAAAATTTCTTTAATTTTCAAACTATTTATATATGTGTCCATATGTATGTGCATCAGTTATCAACCTTAACACACCCCACACCCCTACTCCCCCTTTTCTTGAGACAAGTTCTCTTACTGAACCTGGAACGTATTAATTCAGCAAGGCTGGCTGGCTTTGAAGCCTCAAGAATCCTCCTGACTCCACCTCCCCAGCACTGGACACACATAGGAACATCAGCTTTTTATGTGGGTGCTGAGACCCACACTCAGGTCCTCGTGTTATACAGTAAGCGCTTTACCAGCTGAGTATTCCCTGGACCATATGGAAAGTCCTGTCCTCACAAGCCTGGCGGGTGTGTCTGAGCCACTGTTTGATCCCCATCACTAGTTTGCATCTCGCATGCATTTCTCTGTGTGACTCATGGTATTATTACTATGTTACTGCTGTCAATCATCAGTCCTGTATCACAGATACACAACAGTGATTTAATTCACGCTCAATAGTTCTCCTGTTACTGGACAGGTTATTCCTTGATTTTTGTTAAAAGAATTCTCAGCTGATATCTCCATTTCAGAAACAGCAGTGTCTGGCACAGCCATAAACACACTTGTTGCCTCTGTTCTGTATACCATAATACATGAGCATATTGCCAGAAATGTACAAGAACTCTGGATGATGTCCCTACTGTGTACTCACAGGCCAGAGTCATGTGGGCTTTGTGGCGCAACCTCTGCCTCCACAGCATTGTCTCTCCCAGTATGCCAATATAGTTCAACTAAAGTAGAGCACAGCCTCTTCATATTTTCATCTTTTGCTTAGTAATGCATTCATCTCCATCTTCTCATAGCTTCTTCAGCACTGAATTCATAGTCTTGTCTTGATGTGCCAGTTTATCCATTTACCAACTTCGGAACATGTTAGTTGTTTTCAAGTGTTGGCAGTTATAATTAAACCGCTGTAGATATGGATCTTAAGCTTTCAGCTCCTTTGAGTTAAATATCAAAGGAGCCTGATTACAAGGTCCGCTGGTAAGTATATATATTTTTTGGTTTAACAAAAAACAACCAAGTCTTCCACCATGGCTGCACCGTTTCTCATCCCACCAGCAAGGAGGGAGGAGTCCTCTGTGCCACACTCTCGCCAGCATTTGGTGTAGTGGATCTAACACTGGCCATTGTGCTGGATGAGGAGCAGCGTCTGCTGCTTTGATTGGCATTTCCCCACTGGGGCCTGGTGCTGGGTATCTCCAGACGCTCACTTGCTGTCTTGGTGAATTAACTCTGCAGACCTCTGGCATAAGCCATGCTGTTCAGTTTTGACAGCAGGCCTCAGGCAGGGGTAGCTTTTGTAGTCTTCTCCCAGTCCCTGGCTTGTCTTCACTTATATTCTTCAGTCATTTCTCCAGCACAGCTGGGTCCTTCAGCCAACAGCCCTTGGGTTTTCATGTATTTTAGCTCATTCAGACCAATAAGCTGAAGCACTACCGCAGCATCCATGGCGACTTCAGCAATGACTTCAGACAGCCATGTGTGCTGTTCACCGGGCATCCTTCCCTCCGCTTTGGGGATGTCGTCCACTTCATGGAACTCTGGGGGAAGTCTAGCCTCAACACCGTCATATTCACAGGTAAGTATGAGAGTCCTTCCCACTGGGCTGGAGGTGCATGCACATAAAGGGTGGAGAGGAAAGCATACGTACAGCTCATCAGTCTTTCACACCCTAACCTCATCACTGCAGAGGCGGAGGCAGGAGGATCAAATTCCCAAGCACCCTGTCTCCAAAAATATACAGAAATGAAATAGATACAAAGGAATAAAAGTAAAGCCATGTTGGGCAACTATTTGTCGAGCACAACTTTTATTTCTGTTCCTTTTTGGTTCTTTTTTTTTTTTCAATACTGAAATCTACACTGCTTTTGGATAGGATTTTATAAGGTGTTGAGAACCTCAGTGATTCCAATGTTGGTCTGGTCTCACCAGTTAGGATTATTTACTTAGCTGGATCTTGGATCTTTGACTGTGGTCTGCTCTGGCTTACAGCTTCTCTTCTGGAAACAGACCCCTCAAGAAGGAACAAAGCCTTCAGTGAGATGAGGCCAGGCAGAGATGACTTAGGGAGTCTCCCTGTTTTATCACCGTAAGGTCTTCATACTGCCTTTAAGCTTAGACATCTCATAGGCTGTGAAGTCAGAATCTTGAAAGCTTGGTATAGCCTCCGCCATCCCTATCTATATTGGTCAGGGTTCTCTAGGATGTAGAATGTGTGTGTGAGAGAGAGAGAGAGGGAGAGGGAAAAAGAGGGAGGGAGAAGGAGGGAGAGAGAGAGAGAGAATGAATGTGTATGCGCGTGCGGTTTATTAGTATGGCTGTGAATGGAAAGTCCAGTAATTCAGTAGTTGCTCAGTCTCACAAGGCTGAATGTCTCAGCTGGTCTTTAGTATATGCTGTTATCTTGAAGAAATAGGCCATTGAGGGATGCTTGGCTAGCAAGGAGAAGGCAAGCAGGCAAAGAGCAAAAGTTGCCTTCTTGTCCTTATGTAGGCTGCCAGCAGAAGGTATGTCTTCCCACCTCAAAGGTCTGAACTAGAAGTGGATTCACCAGTTCAAACCAAGCAAAAATAATCTCTCACAGGTGCATTCCATTTCTAGACTGTAATTTGTTCCAGATATAGTCAAGTTGACAACCAAGAATAGCCATCACACCATCCCTATTGTCACCTTCTTCTCAGCAGGGACAGGGTGACAGATTCACAAATGTTGGGCTCATCTTCATTGGGTGCCGTCACAAGAATTCCACAATTAGTCACCTCAGTGTCCTGTGTAGAACAACAAGAAGATAGCTAGGCCGCCAGGATAATTACCCATGTTGGGCTTGGACAGTGTTAACTTTCATGTTTGAGCTGGACTTTTGGAGAGGTTTTTGTGAATTTGTTTTGGTCACTGAACAGCCCTGTCTCACCTTGGTGCTCTGTGATGTGTGCATCCAACAGGAAGACACAGTGGCTCAGCTGCACCAGGAGCCCTGACCCTCAGGGAATGGCCATAGTACATTAATTCACAAAGCCCAAAACTTGGCTACCACTAGGATTTTGCTGAGGTTGTCAAGAGAACAATGTGTGGTAAGGGAGTGGCTGGTCCTTCCTGCTCTCTCTGATGACCTATGGCTGATGTGACAGTTACAGAGTCCCATGGGCACAATGAGAGAGGACTACTAAGAAGCCAGAGGCTGTGAGTACTGGCAACATGCTGACATTTCACTGGCTGCTGGGGTTTCTAATCCCTGCTCAAGTGAGGGGAAGCTTGTCTGCCTTTGCTGCTTGTGTTGACTACTGTATAGTACTCCTTCCTGGTAGCCCAGTTACCAGAGGTTTTAGAATGAAAGCATGGCTCTGGCAGTCCTATAAGTGGGCTCAGCCACCCACCCTAAGACACCAAGTAAAGGGACAAAACAGTGAGAAGCAGAGGAAGATTCATTCAGTGTGGCCATATTAAGAACAGATAAGGGATTCATCTTTGGGGTAGAGCATAGATTTACGTTTAAATAGAGGTCTTACAGTATGCCTAATTAGCAGTCCTAGTCAGGATGATGTTATGCCCATCACTGATCCATCAGCCTCTATCTACAAAGTGATCCTGTAAGTTGGTGGACTATGAAATCTCTTCCTGGGCGGGATGGGGTCCTCCTGGCTGCTTTTAACATTTCAGTCTCTTTCTACCCCCAGCGTGAGGTTCATGAGGAGACTAATTCTTTAAGGCCATCGCCTCAGCAGTTGGTTCCTGAGAGCGGGGACTCAGGGTCTGAGACAGCCTATACCTGCCCTCTTGAGTATGATGAGGTGAACACAATATACTGTTCTCTTGGCTCTGTGGGCAGCTCATTTGGTATGGATAATCCCTGCCTGCCGAGCAAGCACTGGTAGCTGTTGAGAGAACAACTGGGCAATGTGACAGATTGCTCCTCTGGAGGAGAGTGACAGTCTCAGCCAAAGCCTGTTGGCATGGCCTCTGCAGTCTGTGAGGTGGGATACCCGCTAGGTGCCTGCAGTGCCTTGTCTCCCACCTGGATGTTAATTTTGAGCGGCTGATGTGGATTGCTGTGGCTGTGCCAGGTCCTGCTGCTGTAAACTTACTGTTTGTCTCTGTGTATATGAGTGCTACTGTATGCACCTGCATGCCAGAAGAGGGCATCACATCTCATTTTTTTTTAAACTTTTATTGCATTATGATGAGAAAAGTTACATGATTTCAATTTATCTGAATTTTTT
>NW_022196915.1:51724309-51736585 GCF_008632895.1 Mastomys coucha
GGGAGTATGGCTTTCTCTGTGAGTTGTGGGACTGGCTGCAGAGCTTGTGCCCAAGGTCTGCTCAAAACTAACCCAGACAGACCGGAAGGAACCAGAGTCACTGGGCTGGTAGAGTTCCTGTGTGCCTGGTCCCACTGGTCCCAGTTACTCCCAGTGTTGGGACAGATGTTGGTTCCTGCTTACCTCTGTCTGATCCTGGGTATGTCAGAGCGCCTGGGAGTGAAGCTTCCTCTGGGTGTTGAGGGACTGGCTGCAGAGCTTGAGCCCCCAGATCTCGTTATAGATGGCTGCGAGACAGCATGTGGTTGTTGGGAATTGAACTCCAGACCTCTGGAAGAGGTTCTAACTGCTACACCATCTTTCCAGCCCTTCTGTTCAGCTGTTGCAGGGGCACAAGCGAATGTTTCTCCCATTCTTCCCCAGCTTTCTATCTAGAGTTTTAGCACTGATTAATGATTCCAGCCTGAATAAATTATCACTGTGGTGCTTGCCAAATGGCAACTTTCTATGCCTTTACTTTTCTTCTTCTTCTTGGGATAGTCTTCACTATGTAGCCCAGAGTGGCCTTAAGCTAGCAGTCCCCTGCCTCAGCCTCCAAAGTGTACAGCCACACACGGTTCCTTTTCCTCTCCATTTTGAGCTGACAATTTGTTTAGAAAAAAAGTCCATTTCCTTATCTATCATGTATTTGTCTCATCTTCTCTGTGTTTCGTAAGCTTTGAGCCTGCACCCATGCCTCCAGCAGCCTCCTGGCTCCTTATGGGGCCCCCTTCTTCCCATGGATCATACCGTGTCTTTGCGCATGCTTCCCTGATGAGGACTGTCTGCTTGGCCCTGACCACATCAGCTGCAGCTGCCTCAATGTTGTCTCTGCCTGAATATTAAAGTTCCTGGTTTATACTTTTCTAGAACCAGATTTCTCCTACCTGGAGGCCTTGGCTCCTTATCAGCCACTGGCCATGAAGTGCATCTACTGCCCAATTGACACTCGACTGAATTTCATCCAGGTGTCAAAGCTACTTAAAGAAGTACAGGTAAACAAAGAACTGGCCTGGGTCTACAGTCGCTGTTTTCTCTGTGGGCCAGGGTCTGAATGTGGCTCTTTGTGGGCTAAGTCTACATAGCCATGCTCTGAAGATGCCTGTCTTCAGTTCTGTAGGATGCTGCCTGTTGCCCTTCAAACTTCATGAAATTATCATTGAAAAATTGAAATTATTCATTGAAAAAGTTCCACCTCTAAAGAAATGAAAAGGGAGGGAAAGAAGGCATGAACAGGTTCTTTTTGGTGAGGACCTGTGTGGCCACAGGAAAGCATGTAGATGCCCTTCCCCTCCAAGCCACTCACTGTGCCTAAATCTGAGTTGAGTTACATGGTAGGTTCATGGTTGTTCCATTTTGCATTTTCTGCAAGCAAAGGAAAAGTAATTCAAGTAAAGTGGGGGTTTCTGCACTGAGTGCAGGAGATGAACCAAAGCAATGTAGAAAGTGGAGGTGAGGGAACAATTAGAGCTGACAAGGAAGATAGCCGAGACCCTGTGAGAGGAAGGGTCTGCTGCCCTGAGCGAAAGTGTCTGCTGAGGGACACTTTCTCCTTCGCCCAGTCATTTGCGGGTCGGTGTACTTGCTTCCTTCCACCTCCTAGCTTGAGCTCTTTCATCCTCCTCACAGACTGCCATCATGATGATATCCATATATAGAAAGGATAGGGCAGGGTGACAAGAAACAGGAAGCTAAAAAACCCCCAGAGAGGCAAGGGAGATTGATGCTGGAGCTCCAATGTGTCACTTCAGGTGAACAGCGTGCCCTGTGTGCTCGTCCACATGCAGAGGGAATGGCTAGGGGCTGTGTTCTTTTCGTCACTAAGCAACATCAAGTCCAAGTCCCTAAGCCAGCTTCACACCCCTCTGTCACATGCTAATTTTAGATATCAGAGGCTGTCTGGTGCCCACTTCTAGTGAATGACTAGAGGACGCTCAGGCTGAGTCAGGGGACAGAGCTGTCAGATGCTTAGCCAGGTCAGGAAAAACACGAGGCCCTGAAAGTACTAGCGCGAAAGAACAAGCTTATTAGATCTAACCAGGCCTAGCCACTGGAAACCTTCATTCACAGGATTTGTGACTTAATCCAAACTCTCAGGGCAGGGGCAATTCACTGACCTGTGGATTTCCAGCATTACCGTTCAGCTGGGTGGTATTTGTACAAATAGTTTCGTCTCTAATTCACTGTCACACTCAGGTAGGCATGTGGCCTGCCAGTTTCCACTGATCTGAGAATAGCCAAAGATATACCAAACCCAGAATACTGGGCTAACACAAAGCCGAAATTCTTGCTCATTAGTCAGGGGCTTGTATCCTAGGAAGACTGCAGCCAAGGAGCTGAGCTCAGCTTAGGGAGTAGACACAGTGGATATTACCACAGAAGTTACTTAGATGGAGTGAAAAATGAAAACAGAGAGGTAGCAGGCCCTTCCCTCAACTGCCTAGGTTCCTTGAGCATACTAGTCCCCTCTTGGGTTAGCAGCTTGGAGAGAATGTGCCCTAGCGGCCTGATTGTGGGCTTGAGCCTCCAGGATGCTCCAATAGGGGTCGGGAAGAAGCCTGGGGCTGCTGCTCTGCACCCAGTGCCTGCCCTTTTCTACGACCTCCTTGTCACATTGCTCCTCAGCCCCTGCACGTGGTCTGTCCTGAGCAGTACACCCAGCCACCCCCAGCCCAGTCCCACAGGATGGACCTCATGATCGACTGCCAGCCACCAGCCATGTCCTATCGGCGGGCTGAGGTCCTCGCCCTGCCCTTCAAACGACGCTATGAAAAAATTGAAATCATGCCAGAGGTGAGCTGCTGCCCTTTTACCCTTAAAAGCCTGCTTTCCACCAGAGTGCCCTCAGAGACTGGGTCAGTCTCGCAAAACAGAAGGAAAGAGCACAGACCCTCAGGGCAGTTATGTTATGCTCATTATGTTAGCCTTCACTGGTGTGGCCCTGCAGGTGACATCCTGAGTCTCCACCATGGAGAATGCTAGTGCCCTCTGAGGGTTTCTCATCCTTCCTGGAATTGTGTATGAGAAAGGAGAAATGTAAACTTAGTTGTATCCATGTCGTGTAAAGGTTCTGTCTAAAAGTCCAAATGGCTTGCATTCTAAGTGCTATCTTGAGTTCTGTCACAAGAAAATGTAAAAGGCACATTGTACAAATGATGCCACAGCCAAGAAGTGCTGTACATAGGTGACTCCATTAGGGAAGAGAACGAGTAAGAAGGAGTGACTGTAGAGCAATGGGGGTGCTGTCCAGGGGCCTCCAGCTCATGGGTTCCTCTGTGTCTATTAGAACTTCAAACATCTTTGATTTGAATAAATGGCTCCACGGTGTGAGGTTTTCCAGGTTTCTCTTCGGGATGCTCTGCTCCCTCCTCTGTCCACCACCATCCTTTCAGCTTCTGAGTACTTTCTCCAGGTGCTGCTGCATGTGGGGCCAAGGCTGTCGTGTAAGACAGTGTAGGACAGGATTGGTGTCACTTGACCACAGACCTGGAAAGTGTGTGTGGGAGATGAAAGAGTTAAAATCTGCTGCAGTTAGAGGAAGCCCCTCTCCCCAGACTACAGCCTCTTTAATCTAGTCTTCCAGGAAGGGGGATTTACAAACAGCTCTCAGTCCTTAGGCCTGTTCTCATAGAAGATGGACCTCCTGGTTCTATTCTATGAGGCATTGGGGAGTGTTGACCTAGGCTGCATGAGTGTGGGGCTCTGGACTGCCTCCCATGGAGCCAGAGGTGTTGCTACCCAGGGAATCTCTCACCAGCTTGGTCCCCAGAATGCCATCCTCAGGCCCGCTATGCCAGCCTGAACTGTGAAGAGAACAGTCACTTATGTGGCAGACTGTGAACAGGGTGGAGGTGAAGGATGTGACCTGGCACAGTCAGGTGTTAGGTAACTGCCACAGTGTAGGATTCCTCACCCCCCTCCCACGCTTTTACTTCATGGGGCAGCCCTCACATCTCATTTGTTGATGTTTAAATGCTATAAGCTGCTGCTACCCAATTGGCATTGAATAGCAATGCTTATGGAATGGCATCTTGCATTTAGGTTTATTTTTAAATGAAGGCAGCCTGGCTTGGTGGAAAGCTGTACATCTGAGGACAGCACATAGCCAGGCCTGAGCACCAGGACCCCACAGCTCCGTGCTCACTGCAGTGTGTGTACTGTGGCTGCACAGGTCACAGTAGGAGGCACTTGTCCTGCCATTGACAGACACCAAATTGCTGGGGATCAAAAACAAAACAAACATGTAGTCCATTTGCAGTGGCCACCTAGAGAAGGTACAGGGTTAACAAGAAAGAGTGAAGGAATCTGAACCTGGTGTGTGTGCTGAGGAATCTGGTAGGTTCTGAGAGGACTTCAGAGACTGTCTGGAGCCCGTGAGTGATGTCAGGAAGTGGAAGCATTCAGGGGCATGCACCCAGCAGACGTTGCGATGTCCAGCACACACCATCTTGCAGCTGCCCTGATGATCCCTGCTGCAGGGAGCACCCCAGGAGCCACCATGCAAAGCACTTTGATGATGCCAGGGCACTGACCCAGCCAATGGTCTACCCCCTTCTTTCTTTTCTTTTCTCCTTGCATCACTGTGGTAGACAGGAGACTTGTGGAGTGTATACCTGATTCATGCACTGAGTTATCTGGTCATTTTAGACTACAACAGTGTAAGTAAAACCCAAGAACAATATAATGGCCATCCTTGGAGGCCTTTGCCACTAGGGCAGAGAATGCTAAGAGCTCAGTGCTGTGTCCCACTAGGCCCCTGGCCACTCTCCACCCCAGGATTCCTCCTCCCCTCAGAGGGAGCCTGTGTGAAACCCTGCATTTCACTTTCAGCTGGCAGACTCCCTGGTGCCCATGGAGGTCAAGCCTGGCATCTCCTTGGCGACTGTCTCGGCTGTGCTGCACACTAAGGATAACAAACATGTGCTTCAGGTACCCAGGGCATGTAGGAGGCTGGGTGTGGACCCCAGAAACCCCTTTCCTTAGGAAAGTTCTGCCCATCCAACCAGCTCCCAATATATCCTAGTCAGACACTGCAGCTTAGGTTGGGTGAGACTTGTGTGTGCTTGAAACAAAGAAAGCACTTGATACAAATTCTTAGCCGCTTCTTCCTCTGGCCACATGCCTCAAAGAAACCACATAAGCTATCCCGAGTACTTTCCTGCTCCCCAGCTCTTGAAGTAGCAGCATTACCCCCCTTGTCGTGGGCACGTTCCTTGTCAGCCCCCATACCTGAGCAGTGCAGGGTGAGACTGAGAGCTGCAGACAGCACCCATCTCTTATGATGCCTGAAATACAAGCACAGCACAGAGGCAGGAAGGTAGGAAGCCTGGCACATGGACGAGCAGCACTCACCCCAGAAGCATGCCTCCCTAGCTGTGCCGAGTTGCTGGTGTGCCCCTGTAGAGCACTTAGAGCACTAGGCACTCTGTGCTTGCTGCCATGCACTATCCAGGCTGATCCTCACAGAGCCCTGGGGTCCAGGAGTCCTCAGACCTCCTAATGCTTTTCTACCACTACCTGGTAGCATGGCCGTGGTTTACCTGCCAGACACTGCAGCATGCATGGCTGTGACTGCCAGTGACTGTTAGAAGAGATTTCATTGGCAAGTAGTGGAATCCCTGGAAATGCAAACCTGGTTCCTGCTGTAAGGCAGATATGATCCCAAGCATATGGTTGCATTAACTCAGGTGGAACCCAGCTGCTGAGCCTGGTTCTCACGCCGGGCCAGCAGGTCATGGCCACTGAGTCAGTGAAGAGGTGCTCACTGAGAGCCATGCCTTCCCTCTGCCCTAGCCCCCTCCCAAGCCCACCCAGCCCACCAGCAGTAAGAAGAGGAAGCGGGTGAGCGAGGACGTTCCTGACTGCAAAGTGCTGAAGCCTCTGCTGAGCGGGTCCATCCCAGTAGAACAGTTTGTGCAGACCCTGGAAAAGGTGAGCTGGTGGCCTGCTCTGGCCCCAAAGGTGTGCGAGGATGTTACAGAACAAGGAGAGGCTCAAAATGGACTAAGCCAAAGAACATCTTCCTTCCCAGGCTGTGCCTCACCCCCAGCCCTGCCCTTCAGTCACCAGCTAGGGAGTAGCAGGCATGGTGGCACAGTACAGGCTGCCTGTCCTCTCTGGAGCCAGGCTGCCCACAGGAAAAGCACCACTGGATGGGAGGGCTAGCATACTGACCAGGAAAGTCAGTGATTCAGTCAGAAAGAAGACATTGTGCTTTCTCAGTGGCTGTCTACCTCGTGGGCCCCAATGGCTGCTTCCTTCAAAGGAGAGATTTTTTGTGTGTGTATTAGGGGTGTTTTGCCTGCATATTTATCTGTGTACCTGTGTATGCCTGGTGCCCATGGTGGCCAGAAGAGGAGGTCAGATTCCCCTGAAATGAGTTACAAACAGTTACGGCTGCCAATTAAGTGCTAGGACTCAAAGCATGGACCTCTGGAAGAGCAGGCAGTGCTCCAGCGCCTAAAAGAAAGACTTCTTGACTGCATTGGAGCGGGGAGGGTGCAGATAGCACTACCTTAAAGAGCTTCATACTTTTGTCTTTGTCACAGGATTGTGACAGTTAATGTTTCCACAGTATCACCCTTACTAGGAAGAGGAGGATGGGTTGTGATGGCAGGGGTGGCTAAGCTATAATAACCATACTGGCTCAGCTGCTGACTTCTTTCACGTTTCAAAATCAAGGCTTCCCGTTTCAGGCTTGGGGTTGTTTTTTTGTTTTTTGTTTTGTTTTGCTTTGTTTTGTTTGGGGGGGTTTTGTTTGTTTGTTTTGTTTTTTTCTCTATGTAGCTCTGGCTGTCCTGGAACTCACTCTGTAGACCAGGCTGACCTCGAACTAAGAAATCCTCCTGCCTCTGCCTCCCAAGTGCTGGGATCAAAGGCGTGTGCCACCACTGCCCGGCATAGGCTTGGTTTTCTTTATCTTTTGATTTTCCCAAAATGCTCTTGCGATCTTCCCACCGTCCTGTACAAGTAAAGAACCACGGTTCCCTTGAGGCTTTACGGGCTCTTGATGAGAGCCAGGAGTTTCAAGTTTTACTTTTTTTAATTATTATTTCTCATAATAACTTGCTTTTCCACAGTGACCTTACCTTTTTCTCCTGCTTAGCCCTCCCTGTCTCACCCCCTTTCCAAGGCCGGGTAGGTGTCCTGCAGCCAAGAACAGGCAGTCCCTGCCTCAGGCTCTTTACTTGTGTGTCATCCAGGAGACTTTAACTTAGCAGTAGTTCTCGGTTTTTAAGGAGATCCTATAATTATCAGTAAAGGTGGCTGGGGAGATTCTGCCAGAGTCCTTGTTAGCGGTACCCTGCTGCGAGGAGTGGTGCCTTCCCTGGGGCTCAGAACTGCCGAGACCAAAAGTAGGCAGGTGCCAGGGTCAACAACCTAGGACCCCGAGAACCTGAGCATCTGGGTGTGCTCACGTCCCTCAGGAAGGGCAGAGGAATCAGCTGTTTTCCTGAGAGCTTTTTGTGTTTGGGGCCTTTCATAAATATGAACCTCTTAGTTGGATTCTCGCTCCGATGTCGAAAAAGCTGTGCTGAGTGTGAACGCCAGTGTGGAGTGCCCAGGCAGGCCTTGCTCTCAGAGGCACCGTCCTTCTCTTTTCTCTTGGAACAGCATGGCTTCAGTGACATTAAGGTGGAAGACACAGCCAAGGGCCATATTGTCCTGCTGCAGGAAGCCGAGACACTCATCCAGATTGAAGAAGACTCGACTCATATCATCTGTGACAATGACGAGACGCTGAGGGTACGATTGCGGGACCTCGTCCTCAGGTTCCTGCAGAAGTTCTGAGTGGGGCATCTGTGAAATCCTAGGCCCTTCACCCAGAGACAGTCTGGTGGTGTCCTCTGACTCCCAGAGAGGAGAGTGTCTCCAGCCAGGATCTGCCAGTGGGACTTCCTTGGACTGCTGTTCCCAAGAACTTTTAGAGCCCTGTTCTTTTCAGTTCTGGGCTCCTGAGCAGCTCTGAGTGACAGCATGACAGACATCCTTTCCTAAGGGAAGTGAAAAAAAAGGCCTGGCCTGTGTTTTCAGGGCTCACAGGGGGTAACGCTCGGACTTAGCCACCTACAGTGCTGCACCTAATAAAGGTCAGTCCCAAAATTAGAAAGCAAACCTATCTCACTCTGTTCTGTGGCCCATTGTGCTAAAAATAAACATTATTTTTATAGAAATGCCCAGTTCTATTGAACTACAGTCTAAATAATGATTTAGTATCTGGGGGGAAGTCTGCATTTACACCCAGCAGTGAAAACAGCACAGCATATCTGTCGCACCTCTGCCCTAATCACTAACCAGCCCTGTCTACAGAAATGCAGATGCATCCAGTGCTGGAAGGCGATCCTCTGACACACAGCAAGTGATGCCCCCCCCCCCCCGGGCTCGTAAGACCCTGTCTCGAGAGGCACAAACAACCAGGCAATACATGTCTTTAATCCCAGCACTTGGAGGCAGAGACAGGCAGATCTCTGAATTCAAGGCCAGCCTGGTCTACAGAGTGAGTTCCAGGACAGCCAGGGCTACACAGAGAAACCCTGTCTCAAAAAAGCATAAGAAACAGTAAATTCAGCTACATTTCAATTCTATGGAAAGGTACTTTGTACAAAAGAATCCCCACTCGAGCCTAGATACAGGTGACTAAAGGTAGACTGAGGAGCCCCCTTTTGTCAATTCTGGGTTTTTTTGTAGTCTTAGAGGGCACCCACTTGTGGTTCTGCGTTCTGCTTCCTTCCCCAAGGTGCCCAGGTGCTGCTGTACCCCAGGCAGCAGGGTCCTGGGGGCGGTGCTCTAAGGATGTCAGCATTTGAGTTTGTGGTCGTCTCTGAGCCTCCACACCAGTGTGTGTGTGTGTGTGTGTATGTGTGTGTGTGTGTGTGTGTGTGTGTTTCCTTAGTTGTGCTGAGGTATGTAAGAGGAAAAGAACCTTTTCTAAAGTGTTTGTTTGGAGACAAGATCTCACTGCACTCACAGAGATCCACCTGCCTGTGCCTCCCAGTGTCTGGGATTAAAAGTGTGTGTACCACCACACCCAGATTTCTTACAGGGACTACACCTAAATGGTGAACATGCCAGTAAGGTGGATGGTGGTAACTCAGCGAAGGGTTACGAAAAAGCCACATGGAAACTTATTATCTCGTAACTCAAATAAAGAGAGAATTTTTTGCTGGGCGTAGTGGCACCTACCTTTAATCCCAGCAGAAGTAGAGGTAGGTGGATCCATATATTGGAGGTCAGCCTAGTCCACATGAGTTGCAGCCAGCCAGGACTACAGAGTGAAACCCCATCTTTAACGCAGAGACTGATAGAAGGAAGATGTGCTCCAGGAGGAAAAAATCCTAGTGCCAGTTGTCCATCAGAGAGACTTCAGAGGCCCCTAAGCTAATACAAGCTCTTGACACTCCTCATGGCTGTCCAACAAAACCGTATGGTAAGACCCTGTCGCTGAAGACACCACACACTTCGGTTACAAGAGCTACAGAAACCAAGCCAAACCTGCAGTAGAACTTGTTCTCTGCCGGCTAGCTTTCATAGTTCTGGAAAACGCTCTGTGGGCTGCTAAGGGAGGAAAGCATCAAGACCTGAACAGCTGTTACCTCTGTGAACCAATACCAACCTGTCACGCGAGCTGTGCCCACATTTGCAGCAGTCGAATGGCTGCTACAGGGGCAAACAGCTGCTCTATGGTTGGATCTAATTCTTCCTCCATGCGAGAAAGCCCTATGCCTGCTACTGTAAACCTGGTCAAAAACATGGCTGGGAAGTCATAGGCCCTGCTGGGAGAACTTGCTACTGCTATGGCAGAAAGGCAGAAAGAGAGAAGGCTACAAAATGGCAGCCATCTTAACCATGAACTCAGCAGCTAACTACCTGTGGCCTGCACAAGACTGGCCATGCCCACAACAACCATGGATCAGGAAAGGGCTCATGGGACCCTACCCCTCTCTGTTAAATTGCTGGCTACTCAGAGATTCTAGAAGAGGAGTGTACTCGCTGGTAAGTCCATCAGGCTTCAGTGGACAGTGTCATACCCATGGTCACACAGACAGCCCTGGCTAAACTCAGCTGGGTCACAAAACAAGGCATTGGGGTGATCAGGTGAGTTACACACATGTATGTATGAAAATGTCGGAGAACAAATGGAGTAAGAAAAGCAGCGTGTTAAAGTTTAGAAGGTGTTTACTTACTATCACCAGTCACCAGGAAATGTGGTCTGAACCTTGAGCCCAAAACTGGAAGCACCCCCAGGCTGCCGAGCACGTGGAAACTGAACACCCCTCAGCATCACTGCAAATACAAAATGCACTTTCAGAAATAGGCCCCCCAGACCCTCAGAAACCGAGAATCCCCCAGCGACCACACTCACAGGTATTCACTGCAAAGAGGTGGGAGGAGCCACGAAAGAACCTGCTCGGCAAATGTTCACAGCAGCTTGGTTTGAAATAGCTGAACTCGGGGAAGCGTCCAAGTGTCCAAGATGTCCTTAAACTCCAGGCAATCCTCCTGCTTCTTGAGTACTTGGACTACAGGTCTGTGCACCTGGCTCAATCATCACTGAGACACACAAATGGCTGATTTCAAGATAGCTACCCCTGTCCACCCTTCCTGCTGCCTCCCCCTGCAGAAGGTGTGAACTCCAACCCACAACTGCCCCCAAGCTCACTAAATGTCTGGGTACCTTGGGAGCAATCCAGTCCACTCTGCCTGTGCTCTCCCCCAAATTGGCCATAGGTTCAGCTTGCCACACTCGTTCAGGGGCCCACTGATGGCTTCCTTGGGGCTGTACCCCTAGATGCTCCTCCTTCAGTGGGTGAAGTGGAGCATCGACATACACAGGACACCGTCAGCCAGCAGGGTTGCTCTGTCTGGAGACACCCCAAGGCAGCTGCAGCATTTGAAACACATGGAGAGGCAAGCAGTTTGCTTTACTTTAGTCAGTTACATCTGTTCTTGTGTGCCAGAGTGGACTTGACGTCTTATGGAAAGCCTGCACCTAGCAGATAGCTTTGACCCCACCAGTGCTGTGAGCAGCCCATGTGAGCACACATACTCCACCACAGACCCCACACCCAAACCTCAACATCTATAACCAACTCAAACACTTGAGTGATAGTACCATTGACAGCCACCGCAGACACTCTGGATTCCACAGGTGGATCTGAGGCAGAACTAACCAGAAATTCTCATATTGCAGTCTCCTTCACTCTCATTATCCTGGGCAAAGAGTAACAAGACCTGCAGTATGAGCCCCAAGTCTGTGCACACTGCTGGCCTTTAAAGGTCCTATTCATCTTAAATGTCAATGCCCTGGGCTCCTACCTGTAGAACCAGGACAGGGGCTGCCACTCCAGGCCCTTCCTGGGTTTCTATCTTCCACCTGTCCCCTCCACAGCCCAAGACAAAACTTGCTCTTAACCCAGGCAGAAATTCTAAGATGCAGAGACAGAAGCCTGTCCTGACGTGGGGACTCCTAGAGGCTGTCCCTGCCAGATCAGCACAGGACACACAGCTCATTTAAAACACTGAGAGGAGCCAGAGGTGGCTCTGTGGTTAGGAGACTTGTTGCTTTTGCAAGCACTGGACTTCAGTTACCAACACACACATCAGGTGGCTCACAACTGTCCTTAAGTTCAGATGCAGGAGATCGATATCCCCTTTTGGCCTTAGCAAGTTGATGCACACATGTGCTTACACACACACTCACACACAATAAAAATTAAATGTTTTTTAAAGATTCCCACAGTAACAGAGTAGCTGGTGTGCAAAATGGAACACTGGCCGACATCCTGGGCTCATGCTGGTCCGGCTCCCTTATCCTCTGACGGTAGCTGTAGTGCTCCCATCCAGCCATGTAGAAGCCACTGAGTCAGGCAGGCACCTTGACACAGGTAACTCTTCTGTCCTTGCTGAATAACAAAACACCTCCAAACAGCATGAGTTAAAGTCTCCATTTATTTTGATTTTTTTCCTTTTTTTTACAAAAATCCAACATAAGACCTTTGTGCTCATGGTTTGAAAGGGGCAAACAGATGGACAAATTATCAGGGCCACCCCAGGTGGCCCCACCCTCCAGCTCCATGTTCACTAACAAAGCCACCCCAGACGGGAGCATTATAGATGGTCCACTGGCCTGAGGCACCCCGGGGACTGTCACTCTGTGGGTGGCCCTTGACCTCAAGATAAAGAGCAACTGGAAAACAAAGCTGTCCTGGTCCTGGGAGCTGAGACTAGGTAGCTGAG
>NW_022196915.1:51737456-51737955 GCF_008632895.1 Mastomys coucha
CACTTTCAGCCCTGGGAAAAGAACCATCAACAGGACATGGAAAGTGGTAACGTGGGGTGAATACCTGTCCATGACAGACTAGGACTTACCTAGCAAGTCATAGCCTCCAGGTTCTAGCACACCCCAGACTTGGAAGGCGGGGGCTTCCTACAGCCAACATGGCATCAGAGTCTAAACCCCACAGCTACAGGATGGATGTCTAGACACAAGAGGGAAGGTGAATTTCACCTAGGTGTTCCTTCCAAGGCACATGTCTTACAGTAAGACTGTGGAATCCTCGAAGGACACAGGCTGGTTCTACACCTGCCGAGCTCCCAGCCAGCCGGCCAAGTTCCTGTTGTCTCCTCTGAGAGAAGTACCACAGAAGTGGCCACCAGCACCCTGCACAGTGTCACCCAGGGGGTGGGCTACCTACAGGTCTCATCTCTGCCTCACTGTTTGCCGCCTCCTCCTCTCTCAAAGCCCGGTGACGCATGAGTGCGGCCTGGTTCCAACCCTT
>NW_022196915.1:51744735-51746331 GCF_008632895.1 Mastomys coucha
GACTCCCCTCACTCTGCTCATTGTCTCCTCAGAACTGGCAAGGCCCTAGATGAACTTGAAGCACTTGGTCTTGTCGTGGGGCAGGCAGGTCTTGAAGAGCACAGAGTCCACCCTAAACTGTGTGTACAAGAGAGGCATATAGCCGTACACCTTGACAAAAAAGTTGATACACTTGTGCCGTTCATGAAAGTGAGAGTCATCGTGGGACAGGGCCTGAGGGCACCCTGGGCATCGAAAAGTCCACCTCGACGTCACCTGAAATGGAGAAAAAAAGCAGAGTTAGAACACAGGGTGTCTGCTGGAAGAATCTCACAGGATGGACAAGCCAGTGCCATGTCCACAGTGAAGCTGCTGGACCACCAAGGAGCACATCTACAAACGCAGCTTGTATGAGGCTAAAACATTAACAGGGGTCTTTGCTGTGTCACTACACTTAACAGACAGCAAAATCTTAGCACGCCCAGGGCTACCAGTCCAAACAAGTCTACCTCCGGCATTTACTTATCTTGGTGGCACAGTACGATGTTGATACACAGTTGTTTGTTTCAACCATGTTTTTCACAGCAAAATACTGGAAAACTAGCCAAAATAGAAACAAAATAATTCTAAAGTTACATATCCATTAAAAAAGATGTCTAGGAAAATTACATTTTAAAACATAAGAAAATGGTCAGTCTATTATTAAGGTTTCCAACAATTAGGAAAATGTAAGTAACACAATGGTGGTGTCACATAGGCCAACCATTAACTTAGGCATCCCTTCACAAGGTCTGCCAGAGGCCTGAGCACGGTACTCAGTCGAATGGGACCTGGGCAGAGGACACAAAGACAGCGCACAAAGGCTTTCTTCTCAAGCTCAGCTCTAAGCCAGAGGGGACTGCACACCTCTGGTTGTGTCTGAGGACATCATATGAGGTAGGAATTTAAACTGCTTGTGTGCCTGCACAAGATGCTCATGGAGCCTGAGCTGGTCTCAATCAGGCAGTGATCCCAGCATCCAGAGAAAGGACAAAGCCCTTTGCAGCAGTACAACACATCAGACCAAGGAGCGAGGGCAAGGGAAGGGCCTGCAGAGACACAGGACAGCGCCAGGAGCCCTCGGAGCAGCAGGATGACGGTGGCTGTGACCGATGTGTACGTACAGGAGGAACTTTCCAGAGTTACTCAGAAACTGTACAGACACATTCAACCTATGAACATGAAGAGGAAGCCCAGCAAGTGTAAGGCTCTGAAATTAGAACCCAGAATGGGAAACGCTGACAAGAAGACAGAACTATGAAAGCAAGATGATTCGGAGACATGGGAAAGATAGAAGGTCACTCATGGAAGTTCAAAGCAGACAACCCTGGTCCTGGAACAGAGGCGGGACAGACTGAAAGTCAGGACAGAGGAGGACTCCCAGTGTATGATGTATCAATGCAGGTTCGCACTGACGTGTCCATAGTGGAGTGAGATGGGCGTTATACCATCTCACAACCCTTAAATCTATTTTCACAGGATATGTTAACAGAAAGGGTTACTCGGGGCCAGAGAGATGGCTCAGTGGTTAAGAGCACTGACTGCTCTTCCAAAGGTCCTGAGTTCAAATCCCAGCAA
>NW_022196915.1:51746558-51770000 GCF_008632895.1 Mastomys coucha
AATCCTTAAAAAAAAAAAAAAGAAAGAAAGAAAGGGTTACTTGACAAGCCAGCTGCACTGTTCAGGTCACACACTCAGGACGTACACTCAGGTACAAAGTCTTGGCCGTCTCGCTCCACCCCTGCTGCTTACCCACAGCAAAAGCCTGCTCACCGCAGCTACACTCACAGCAAAAGCCTGCACTCTATAACCACTGTGGTCGCTGGAGCAGTCCTTCTGCAGGGTTTCTTCTCATTACTATTTTTAAATATGTGTATGTATGTGTTGGGTGTGTATTTGTGTGTGTGTGTGTGTGTTCGTGTGTGTTGGGTGTGTGTGTGTGTGTGTGTTCGTGTGTGTTGGGTGTTTGTGTACGCATGCACACCTAAACCCAGTGCTTGCAGAGTCCAGAAGAGAGCATCAGACCTTCTGGAACTGGAGTTACACGATGTGGTGAGCCACCCAGCATGCATGCTGGGAACTGAACTGGGACACAGAGAAAGGCTGAAGGCCACCACTTCACAGCAGTAACCAGCAACACTAACTTTGATATGCTATAGCTACCATAAGGTGACAAGAAGACAGCTGCAGATTTCTTTAACAAATCAGTTAGAGTATCTACCCTTAGAAACCTGTTTCAGGAGTGAAGGAGAGGCGGGGAGTAAAGCTGTCCCGTGCTCATGCCCAACTCCCAGCTCCCTCAGTTCTCTCCAAAGGCCTTGGTGCATAGGCCCTGTCTTATAGACATACATCACTCCTATGTATGTGCTGTGGTGTCCTTGTGCACCTTACAGAAAAGTCTCTGAGCTGTGGCTTTATCACAAGCTACACTAAGGCAAAACGGAAGAAGAAAGTGTGTACGCACACACCTTACCCATAGGTAATGAACAGGACATACCTTGATGGGGGGCTTCCGTGTAATGTGGGAGACAAGGAAGTTCATAGCAATATCCTCACAGTTGATGTATTCATCCACCATGTCTCGGATGGCCTGGGGCATCACATAAGAATACAGGTAGGCATAATACTGTCAGGGAAGAAAGGATTGGAACATGGTTAGAACTTCTTATGCGTGGCTCTAGGGGCTGTTGGAATATGTGAGGGAAGGTGCCCAGGGGTGGTACCAGTGGAGACACAGTACTGGCATTTAGGGACTGGGACAGGAATGAGTAGCAATTTTGATGCAGATCTTCACTGTGAAACACGTCACTCATCAGCTTGCTATCTCCAGTCTACAAGAAAGCACCAGGAGGAGGCCACACATTCACAAAGGCCAGCTCAGTGGGTTGGGAAGCCGGCAAGGGCATTCTGTAAGGGAAAGTGGAGTGACTTGCTCATCTCAGAATCGGGATTCTGAGGTGCTGGGGATGGAACCCAGGCCTCTTGCATACTAAGGCAATGCTCTACCATGGAGCCGCATGTGCCTCCACATTCAGAAAGGGGACCAGCTGAACATTTCAAAAAGAAAAGCATTGGCCAGCATCACTCACAAGAAATGTGAATCAAGGGGCTGAGACAATGATTCCATGGTTAAAAGTGCTTGTTTTGCAAAGCTAAGAACTAGAGTTTGGTTCCCCAGACCCCACATAAATGCCACGTGAGGTGCTAACCTACCTACAATTGCAGCCTGGGAAGGTGGAGGAGACAGAGGATCTCCAGAGCATGCTGGCTACCAAGACAAGCCATATCTGCAAGCTCTGGGTTTCACTGAGACCCTACCTCAATGTATAGGTAGAAAAGTGATCAGGGATGATTCCTGACATAAACCCCGGGCCTGTATATACACATGTATACACATCCTGATACACATACATATCACATAAACATCTGGAAAATTAAATTTAAAAAAAAAAAAACATAATATGAGCCTTGTAGCATTTTAAGTGTCTATAATCATGTTCTTCAAACTCAAGAAGAGCTGGAGCCACCACATGCAGCAGAGCACTTTGCATGCCCCAGCTTAGCTTGATGCCAGGCACTGCCACAAAAGAAAAGGGCTGAGTGGCATGCACTTTTAGTCCTAACACTTGGGCGGCAGAGGCAGGCAGATCTCTGACTTCAGGTCAGGGCCACTCTGGTCTATAAGTGAATTCCAGGATAGCCAGAGCTATGTAAAGAGACCTTGGCTCAAAACAAACATATAAACAAATAAATGGAAAAATGAGTGTAGAATTAGTACCTTACTTACCCCATTTATGTAGAACAACTGCACTTCAACAAGTAATAAACATAAAAACCCAAGGTATTTTATGTTTCTCTCATGCATGTTTTCATACTTTGGTGTTCTTTATTCAGCACATTCAGCTCTGATCAGGTACTACCAAGAGCTCAGGTGCCACAGAAGACAATGGCTATATTACAGAGTAGAAGAAATGGAGGAAGGAGGGCACATCCAGGAGCAAAAGCAGCACAGATAGAGGTAACTGCAGGGAGGTGTACTGGCCGAAGGTACCTGCACTGTGAAACCTAATGTGGAACCTAGTGTGAAACCCAGAATGAAAACATCTCTGGGCAAAAGTGGCAGAGCTCATGGACAAGAGTCCCACAGTGGACCCTACAGTGGCAACCAGTCTGAGCCAGAGGAGTGCCAGGCCCTGGCCTGACTGAACCATGTCCGGGTGTAGTGCTCAAAGTGGACACTATCCAACAGGTCTTTGATCTAGAGCCCTCAGCTATCCAGGCAGTCCCCCTGGTCCACAGGCAGTTCCCCTGGTCCACAGGCAGTCCCCCTGGTCCACAGGCAGTCCCCCTGGTCCACAGGCAGCCCCCCTGGTCCACAAGCAGACCTCATGGTCCACAGGCTGTCCTCCTGGTCTATAGGAAGACCCAGTCTTGACTTTATTTCAGTTACTGTATGTATGTTTTTTGTTGTTTTCTTGTCTTGAGATGGGGTTTCATTGTACAGCCTCGCCTATCTGCTAACCTGTGATCCTCCTTACTGAGCTACAGACCACTGGGATTCCAACTGTGGGCCACCATGCTTGGCTTTCGCCACAGAAGCAGAAAGGCTGGTGCAAAGGTTGAGTCCATTCCCACAGAAGCTAACCTTTACTAAGCTCGGAGCACTGAACAAGCCTTGTTTTCTTACCTTGTGAAAGAAGGCAGCGCCCGTCAGCACCATGGACAGCTCACAGGAGTAGTTGGAGTTGTAGAGCCAGGACTGGTGAGGGATGTCCCACGCGTGGTACCGGCCAGGGAAACCCACAATGCGATCACGTGCCTCTCTCCAGACCCTTGAAAACACACACACTTAAAATGAGCACTTTTACCTGGCCTGCCTGACCCTTAAGGATTTTGCATTTTTCCTTTTATTTCAGTTTCTCTCTCACTTTTTTAAAAAAGACAATTAGACACAAGCAAAACAGATCAAAAATATATAGTGTCATCAATAATCTGCTTATCACCCTCAAGTTTCTAGAAGGAAGGTCACATGGTAAGAAACCCCAGAAGGTCACATGCATAACAACCTCCTAAGAAGTGGAAGATACCAATTTCTGTTTTGGTTCTTAAAGGTTTGTTTTTAATGATCATGACACAGAGCATGTATGTAATTTCTCTACCCCTGTGCTTCCTGTTTGAGATGGCACACATGAGAAGCACTCAGAAACCACAGGCAATCACTGTAGTGGACTGCGCCCATTTCCTAAACTAAGCAGGGCCCAGGAAGAAACCCAATGTATAAAAGTGTCCACAGACCATCCAAGGAAGACATCTGTTAAATGTGAAATGTGAGGGAAGGAGAGAGGGAAGGAGGGAGAGCTCAAAAAATTAAAAACCAGAGGTTGGGAGATGGCTCAGCAGTTAACAACACTGGCTGCTCTTCCAGAGGTCCTGAGTTCAATTCCTAGTAACCACATGGTGACTCACAGCCATCTGTAGTGGGATGTGATGCCCTCTTCTGGTGTACATGAAGATAGAACACTCATACATAAAGTAAATATATCAATCTTAAACTGGTCAATAAATAAAAGGAAAATGCAACCAAAATTACCTTGTGATTGCACATTATCCAGCTGGAATGGCTGTCGTCAAGAAAACAGAAAGTTCTAGTATGGATGTGTGGACACACAGGGCTCTGCCACACAAGCAGGAGTGAGAATTAGCCCAGCCACTTAGGAAAGCAGCACGAAGCTCCTGAGGAGTTAAAGCACAACCCAGCCAAGTCACTTCCTGACCTCAAGTCAGCTTCCTACAGAGACATGTTTCCTGTGGCATGTGTGTCACGGTGGCCTGGGTGCCCATGTGGCATGTGTGTCACGGTGGCCTGGGTGCCCATGCCTGAGTGGCACACAGACACAGTGTAGTTTTCCTTCCAGTACAAAGAATGAAATCCTGGATGGAGCTGAAGAACATCATGTGCCATGAACTCAAAGACAGACACGTTTTCAATCACGTGCCGAAGGTGAGGGAAAGGACATGAAAATTAAAAGATCAGCAACAGGGTGAAGGCAGAGAAGTGGGTGAAGAGGGTGAACATGTAAAGTTCATCCTATGAAGGCACAGAAATGAGCTTCCTACAACTGGCATAAGCTAATAAAGTACAGACAAGGCAGGCTGTGCTGGGAGCATATGTCTGTGTGCCTCCCTTTCTCATCTCCAGGACTTGCTTGGTGTACTGGCTGGTTTTGTGTGTCAACTTGACACAGGCTGGAGTTATCACAGAGAAGGGAGCTTCAGCTGGGGAAATGCCTCCATGAGGTCTAGCTGTGGGGCATTTTCTTAATTAGTGATCAAGGGGGTAGGGCCCCTTGTGGGTGGTGCCATCCCTGGGCTGGAGGTCTTGGGTTCTATAAGAGAGCAGGCTGAGCAAGCCAGGAGAAGCAAGCCAGTAAAGAACATCCCTCCATGGCCTCTGCATCAGCTCCCCAACTTGCTTCTTGGTCATGATGTTTGTGCAGGAATAGAAACCCTGACTAAGACAGTTGGGATCCAGCCCTAGAGACAATGTGTCAATTCAGTTCTTGAAAGCTACACCCTATGTTCTGAATGACCTCTAGGAAACACACAGAAAGGGATCCCCTACTTTCTCACCATAAGAGAAAGATCAAAACCCATAAATGACAAAGGAGGCCAGCACCTTTGTAAATTCAAACTCCAGAGCATGGACTCCTTCTCTCAGTCATTTTTGGTAGGGGACCCAGGAATGATTGAAATTCTCTTCTTAACACCCACAGTTGCACTCACAGCTCCTAGTCCCTCAGCAGGCCTCAAGTGTGTCTTGCCCCGTCACAATTCAGCCCGCTTCCCTCCATCGACACCAGCAGTGGCAGAGACCATTACCGAACTCTTCACAGCTTCTCTCCTTTCATAACAGGGCAGTGGCAGCTGCTTATCACCATGAACAACACAGCCCAGGTTAGCAGGACTCTGCTTTTCAATCTGAGCTAGCAACAGACTTACTTCAGTAATCCACTACACACAGGCTGTGGTGGGGGTTGTTAAGGAGAGAAGGAGAGATCGTGAGATTGAGGAAGAGAGACCAGAATGAGAGAGGGGTTGCTGGGGGTTGGGCAGATCTGTTAGAAGCATGTCCAGGCATCCTTTACAGGACTTTGGATCCAGAAGTAAAGACTTTCTATCACCTATGCCTCTGTTCACAAACCTAAGCAAAGGAAGCCCAAGAGCCAGGTAGGTGACAGTACAGAATGGAAGACGGACGAGCTCCAATGCAGTCGACTCCTGTGACTTGCCCAAGATGAACAACTACTTTTCCCCCAATTTATATGGACAAAAACTGACCAAATACAATAAAAATTGTTTCATAAATACTATTAAAAGTACAAAGCAGACACAGCTAAATTAGAATTCATCAAATTTTAAAAGTATGTGCTTCAAAGAATGCCACAAGGAGATGCAAAGATAGTCCACTGAGTGGAAGACATTCTGCTCAGCTGACATAGAGTGTATGCACTTACATCTAGAATAAAAAACCCTGGGGCTGGCAAGACAGCTCAGCAGTTGAGAGCACTGTTCTTCCAGAGGTCCTGAGTTCAATTCCCAGCAACCACATGGTAGCTCACATCCATCTATAATGAAATCTGATGCCCTCTTCTGGCATGCAGATGTACATATACATTAAATAAACAAGCAGATAAATAAACAAGCAAGGTATCTGTGCTTTTTATCCTTCTCTGTCTACTTGACTATACCTGGAATTAAGTAAAATCCAAAAAATGGAAGGGCACACTTGTGAGGGATTTTTCCTTAATTTGAAGTGGGAAGATCCACTTTTGATCTGAATCTTTGAGGGATGAAGACACACCTTTCAAATGGATCTTTTGAGCTAGGAAGACCTACCTCTTATCAAGGCCACACCTTCTGCTGGAAGTCTACAGAAGGACCTGGAAGAAGGAAGCTCTCTGCCGCCTGCCTACTCTTCCCTTGCTAGCACAGCCCTCCCTTCACTCTGAGCCCTCCCTCAGATCAGAGTCTACTTTGGGATTCCAGTATATAATGAAAACCAGCTGAGACCCAGCCTGGTGGACTGAACAACTGAATGCTTAGACCTTTGATGGATAGTCATCTATTGTTAGACTAGCTGGACCACAGCCTGTAAACTGTTCTAATAAATCCCCTTTACATATAAAGAGACATCCTCTGTATAAGGTGTTACTCTAAGGAACCCTGACTAATATGCTATCCAAACAAAAATAGGCAAAATATCTGAATCAATGTTTCTCCAATGAAGGCATACAAATTGTCAAGTAATTCATAATCACATGAAAAGATGCTCAACATCATAGCCATTACAGAAAACAGATCAAAACTGTAAAGGGGAGCTGGAGAGATGGCTCAGTCCATAGAGTCATAGCTGACTTCTGGCCTCCACACATGCTCACACACACATGCATATGCACATACACAAATCTATCATAGACTATACCACATCACACCCACTTAGAATAGCCACAAAATAAAAATCAGTAAATTATACACTGAAAAAATATGGGTGGGTAAGTGGCATGCTCACTCCCTGCTGAAATATGAAACAGTGCAGCCACTGTGAAAAGCAGTCTGGTAAGTCCTCAAAACATCCACCCCACAGCTAGGTATGGATCCAAGAAAAGTGTTCCTGCCCAGGCAAGCAAGCATATGACAGGCACAGTACAGCACTGGGTATCACAGCCAAGTGGAAATGACCTAACCATCCACTAGTGCAACGGAGAAAGACAACACAGGCCTGCTGCTATGTGCCTTTAATCCCCCACACTCAGAAGGCAGAGGCAGGCAGATCTCTGAGAACTCAAGACCAGCGTGATCTACATTGCATGTTCCAGGCCAACCAGAGTTACATAGTGAGACTCTTGTCTTTTCATAAATAAATGAAGACAGAAAACGTGGCACACCTATACAAAGAGAATGAAACTGTTGCATGCTATGAGACAAACGGTCCTAGAAACACAAGGCTGAGTGGAGAAAGCTGTTGGGTTTTGGACCCAGGACAAGAGACTGAGGTGTATATTTTACACACCAAAGCAGACCTGGCCTCCAGGTTCTCCCAGCATCCCTCAGTCCCTACCTGGCATACGCTGCCCCCAACCTTGGACTTTCCAGCCCAGGGACCTCAGAGTCTCCTCTCTATATAATCCAGACATTTTGTACTTGCGCTCTGCGCGCGTGCTCTCTCTCTCTCCCTCCCTCTCTTTCTTCCCTTCCTTTTCCTCCCCTCCTCTTTTCTTCTCTCTCATACCCCTTTCTTTTTCCCTGCTCTACTCCCTGCCTCCCCTCCTGTTTCCTATGGTGGCTTCCCTGGCCTTGGTCCTTGGGGCCAGCAAACTCACCTGTCCAAGAGCAGCTTCCTAATAAACCTGTCTTTAATATAATCTAATCTGGCTTGAACTGGCTCATTTCACCAGTGGTTGAGACATTACCTATCAAAAGCCACATACAGGAGGCCTCTCATGTCCACAAAAAGGTAATCCACAGAGACATGAAGTTTCGTGGTTGCCTAGGACTTAGAACAGTTGGAAGGTGACAGAGTCATTGCTGATGGATTCAGTTTCTGGGTGCTGAGATTAAAAGTGTATACCACCACTGCCAGGCAATGATGTTTTCTAGAATGGACTGTACAAAAATCTACCCAACTCTCACGCCTGGATGTGTGAATGGGACTGTATATAAATCACGTTCAATAAGTGTCACCAAAACTTAATGTCAAGCAAAATGGTTACTGGGTGTTACCACTGAGGCAAGTCTAACCCAGCACCCCAACTAACCCATTAGTCATCTGCGTTTGAAACTGACAATATTTTCTGTGGTGGAACAGGAATATATTTTCCATAGTGCCCTTTGGGAGCCACAGTAAATGCTTTTTGTTGTTGTTGCTGCTGTTGTTGTTTGTTTGTTTGTTTGTTTTTTGAGACAGGGTTTCTCTGTGTAGTCCTGGCTGTCCTGAAATTCACTCTGTAGACCAGGCTGGCCTCAAACTCAGAAATCCGCCTGCCTCTGCCTCCCAAGTGCTGGGATTAAAGGCGTGCGCCACCACCGCCAGGCTAAATGGCAACTTCTTGAAGAGGTTCTAAATGCTCACCCTCTGGTGACCTCACTGTGGACCTGACCCCACACACCAGTGATGACCCACTCAGAACCCCTAACCCACTTCATTCTCTTACACACAGTGTGCCTCACTAGGACACCTAAGGCCCAAGAGCACCTATACCATGAATCTGAGAGAGCAGCCCAGCGCAGTAGGGAGAGAGAGTTAAGCAGGCATGTAAGTTCATCCCAGTTGTCTGCCATTGCTCACAGCTTTATCTCTGGGGTCTAAACTCACTCCTATAGATCATAAATACAGCTACAACTTCCACATCAGGTCCGAGGACTGCACTGGATCACCTTGTTCATTAACTCTATTAGACACAGCTCTGGGTTGTTTATGACTGCTCTGACCTCATAAGGAGACTCATCCCTTGGTGGATCTGTAATATGATGGCTTTATTAGGAGATGGTGGAAACCTCGTTATATTCCTAGTGAGCACTGCAGGTGGTGATGTCCACACTGCAGGTGGGCTCCACCTGCATGTCCCTAGGTGGACACCCTGCCCTGATCCCTTCCCATAAGCATCCATTTCTCTGCTTCCTGTCTGCCATGACACAGAGAATCTCCCCCCACCCCCATACATTCTCACTGCCACACTGTTATGGCCACAGCACCCACTGACAGAATGCTTCAAAACCCAAGTCAAAAAAGTCTCCCCCCTGGGCTGGAGAGATGGCTCAGTGGTTAAGAGCACCGACTGCTCTTCCGAAGGTCCTGAGTTCAAATCCCAGCAACCACATGGTGGCTCATAACCATCCATAACGAGAGATCTGACTTCCTCTTCTGGAGAGTCTGAAGACAGATATATTGTATACATATAATAAATAAATTAAAAAAAAGTATTTAAAAAAAAAAAGTCTTCCCCCAACTCATTTCTGTCAGATATTTGACACGGAGATAATTAATTCACGGGTGCTATGGAAAGAAATCAAGGTTCCCCGGTAGTTCCCAACACACACGCGGATGTCAGCGTCATCTCCGCCACCACTGCTACTGCCTCCTCCTCTTCCCCTTTTCCCGTTGGACCCTGGTTCTCCACCCCACCTACATCCCGGGGGCAGTACTCAGCTCTGTCCCACTCCTCACAAACAGCCTGTGTCCCTTCCATCCATCTAGGAGTTAGTTCCCACTCCTACACTACAACCCTCACCTCTACTCTCGGCATGGAGACTGGGTTTAAGGGATGTCAGACCTGCAGGTCCAGGAGAGGCCGTAACCCTGGCCCAG
Source organism: Mastomys coucha (assembly GCF_008632895.1). Lineage (NCBI taxonomy): Eukaryota > Metazoa > Chordata > Mammalia > Rodentia > Muridae > Mastomys > Mastomys coucha. The sequence goes on from NW_022196915.1 coordinate 51,756,304, forward strand.
CCCATTGCAAATTCTCATCTACCTGGCCCCAGAGAAAGAGCCTACTGGGGTCAGAGCAGCTCTGGAGAGGGCAAGCAAGAATCAGCACAAACCACAAGACCTGGGGCCAGCCCCGGCCTGCAGTGCCCTACAGCCTCAGAGTTTCTGCTCCGATGGCACCGGGGAAGCTCAAGTGCTTGGGTTTGGTTTTTTTTTTTTTTTTTTTTTTTTGGTCTGTTTGTTTGTTTGTTTGTTTGTTTTATCACTTCAGTGTTTGAAAAGCACTCCCTTACCGAAACCCAAACATGATTTCATCATGGCGGAGGTGAGCATCATCGTCGATGGACAGTATGGCCTCTGTCTCAATCTCATTCCAGGGCAAAAACCGATTGTTCAAACTGTTCTTCTCAGTACGGACAACCTAAAAGGAAGGATGGGGGGTAAACACAAAAAAAATCAATGCCACATCAAAAAGTCTCAAAGTAACTTTTAATCTTACCAACGACTGGCCTGGTGGCTTGCCACTTTCTTATGACATCTAGCATGTGCCTTTCAATGAAGCTGCCTCCATTCGGATCACACAGGAGGATCTCACACTAACCGCTGTTAACTGGCTTTCTCATGAAACAAACACTAGGGATTATTTTATACAATGAACATAGCTTTTGAGGTTAAACATGTTTCCCAAGAGAACACAGGTGGCAAGGTACAGCTGACTCCAGATCCTAGCTCAAATCCACCCAACTGCTCACAAATTTTAAAACAATGCTTTAGAAATACTACTGATGGGCTAGAGAGATGGCTTAGTGGTTAAGAGCACTGACTGTTCTTCCAGAAGTCCTGAGTTCAAATCCCAGCACCCACATGGTGGCTCACAACCATCTGTAATGAGATCTGATGCCCTCTTCTGGGATGACTGAAATACTACTGAGTTCATCTCCTTTCTGGCTAGCACTACCCTATCTCACCCCCAGTTTTAAAGCCTTTGGGAGATAAACCTTTTGAGAAGAGAAAGTGTTACTTTCCCTTTTGTGGAGCCCACCTGCAGTGTGGACATCACCACCTGCAGTGCTCACTAGGAATATAAAGACCGTCCCTTTCTTCACAGGGTGTGTGTGCACGGGGCTGGTTTGTCTTGACCAGGGAGGCATCTGTGCTAGGTCTTCAGAGGAAGCGTAATTTTAGTAGAAGGATGGAAAGAAAGATGTTTTCAGCCAGGACACTTGGCTGAGATCATGGGCATGTAGACTTCTAGATGCTTGGTGTCAGGAGGAGGTCATTCTCCGTGCAGGGGAGATGGTGTGATGGAAGTGAGAGGGACCATTCTGGCTTTCTGAGGACCTCACAGGGACTTGCTTTCTCAGATAATGCTCAAATAATGCATCCTCATTAGTTGGACTAATGGCTAAGGAGCTGTGGTTTGAAGGCAATGTCTCTGTAGGTCTAGTTCCCAGTTGGTGGCCATCTGGGAAGTTTAGGAGGCATGCCTACTGGAGAATATGTATCAATGGCACGTGCTTTAAGAGTTTTAGCTTGGGTCATTCTGAGTCTACTCTTTGCTTCCTGCTGTGGGCCAGCCAGTATGTGAGCGAGTGTTTAGTGGCCATGCCCGCTGTCTCGCTTCCCTGCTGTGGAATGACAGTGTCTTGTCCCTCTGGAACCATAAACCCAAACACAGCCTTCACTCTGCAAGCTGCCTTGGTGTCCAGCAACAAAAAAGTCGCTAATACTGTGCTGTAAACAAAGGGAGCTATCAGACACCCTACGACATCACCGAGACTTAACAGTTTTCCTGAGGAGAGCATTATGAAGAGAACACCTGCTCTACACATCAGTGTGACACTGGAGACAGTCTCATTTGGAATTGGCTGCTCTTCATAGTCCCTTGTCTGCTAAACTACTGCAAACCTTGCAAATGTCTTCAACTCAAAGCCACCACTGAAAACGTATTATTAGCTGGGCGGTGGGGACCTACGCCTTTAATCCAAGCACTTGGGAGGCAGAGGCAGGTGGATTTCTGACTTCAAGGCCAGCCTGGTCTACAGAGTGAGTTCCAGGACAGCCAGGGCTACACAGAGAAACTCTGTCTAGAAAAAACATTAAAAAAAAAAAAAAAAAGAAAGAAAGAAAGTATATTATTAATCCCTGTTCCATCACAGAAATGATGTCAGTTACAAATGTATGTGAAGGAACAGATTAGCTGGAGGGCTACTGCAGACATGCCTCAGGTCCACAGCCCTTCCAGCCCTACCAACACCGGGAAGGATCTACACCAGTCCAGATGGCAGAACCCAGCAACAGACTCTGAAACCCACCTTGCCAAGAATATTTAACCAGGAAAAGAAGAAAGGGAGGAAGGAGGAAGGGGAGAAGGAAGGAAGGAAGGGAGGGAAGAAGGGAGAGAGAGAGAGAGAAAGAGAGAAAGGAAGGGAAGAAGAGAGAGAGGGAAGGAAGAAAGGAGGAAGGGAAGGAGGGAGGAAGGAAGGGAGGAAGGACAAAACAGCCTGGGTTTGTAGCCAGGGGTCTCCTAAGCACAGATTCAGTGGTGACAGAACACAGAGACCAAGTTGTAGTCAGGAAAGAGTGACCATTTAACAGGCAGAGACTGTCAAAGTGGGTTAAAGGAAAGCAAAAGAGACAGTACTACACTAGGAGGAGAGAACAGAGCATACAAGTACTGCTCAGTGATAGAAGGCTTACTCAGAGTGTGAGGTCCTGGACTGGATCCTCAGCAACATCAGAAGGGATGCTTGGATGGGGTGGATACACACACACACAGCTAGGAAGGGAGCACCAAGCCCTTAGTTTCAGCCCTTTGCTCTCCAGTGAGTGGGAAGGTGGCCAGAAGTGGCAGGCCCCAAAGGTGAGTTCAGTGATGGTCAATTCTATCCACTTTAAGATGCACCCAGTTCCAAAGAAGTTATCAGGTAAAATCATGTGGCCACCTGAGACAGGATGGGACAGGGTGACAGCTCACTCAAACAGCCCAGCATTCATTCACTCTCCCAGCATCCCTTGTGTTCATTCACTCATAGTACTGTAGTTAAGCAGTTCTGCAGAACACAGCCCCTCCTCAGCCCTAGCAGATATATAGAGAACTTCAATTCCTCAAACTTCTCTTTAAGATTACCAGTTCAGTGAATTAATTTCCAGCAAGATTATCAACGGAGTCGGAGCACTTGGTGACTCCTAGCCAAGCTGCAAGGTCATCGCCTGGACCTCCAAGCCACCAGCCAAAACTGCATTTCCCAAGAGTCCCAGCAGATGGCTCTGCACCGGTGCAGAGAGAGCAGCATGGTTGTGGAGCCTATCAGAAAAGCAGTGCGGATTCCACAGGACCTCTGATAGACAGTGTGAACCTGCTGGTTCCTTGGCTGAATGCTCCAACGGTGTTGTGTGCAGAACATGGAGTCAATTACCAGCCAAACAGCCAAATTCCGGGTCCAAAACCAGGAACCAAGGGAAGCTGAAGTGAAGACAATGGTGTGGGGCCCACAGCAGACAGGATTCACTCACAAATTGCAGTTCACAGGCGCCAAGTCACAGGCCTCCTTGTTTCTCTCCATAACACCAGCTGAGACAGTCTTCTCCATTATCCTGGCTGTCCTGGAGCTCACTATGTAGACCAGGCTGGCCTCACCTCCCAACTGCTGGGTATGTACAACCAAACCTGGCTCCCTCCTTATTCTTTAAAAGACCTGAGTAGGCTAGACCAGAAAGCCAGGAATCTAACTCACTGGACTGGATTCACAAGCAGGTTTGTGCATAAGTTCACTGAAGTCCATCCCTAAGATGACTGTCAAGAAGCCCGAGAGGGGCTGGGCGGTGGTGGCACACACTTTAATCCCAACACTTGGGAGGCAGAGGCAGGCAGATTTCTGAATTCAAAGCCAGCCTGGTCTACAGAGTGAGTTCCAGGACAGCCAGGGCTACACAGAGAAACCCTGTCTCAAAAAACAAAAAAAGAAGCCTGAGAGGGAAGATGGAGGGAGAGTTCTGATTCAGAAACCAAATGGGGAGGCTTCCCCTTTAACCCAGCACAAGGGAGGTGGGAGCAGCAGGAATCTCAGTGCTCAATCGATAGACTGAAGCTCAGCAACTAACCATTGTGGGTTTCAGCAACAAAACCTGACAGAGAAACTCAGTCGCTCCTAAATGCACTGCACACAGCTCTCCACTAGTCTCTAGGAGTTCGTGAAAGGAAGAGCAAAACTGTAAAAGACACAGTCAACCAAAAGGAACTTTAAAAACATGCCCATTTCTGTTGATGTTTTGTTCAAATTACAACAGTAACCCTCCACCCCACCTCCCCAGGACTGGCTGTTTCTTTACGTTGTGCCAGGAACGTGTACTACATACTTTGTATTACACTTTGGTAACTCAGAAGACTAGCTTTCAAATTACTGCTTCAAGAGGCTGGCATCAACCAGAAGGAATGGCACACATACTGGCTGCCACAGAGATGTCCAACACACATCGAATAAATGTGTGGATGAATAAGTAGGTAAACGGAAACAGGAGCCAGTCGGCTCTGCAAAAAAACATTCAACGTAACGGGTAATAGTTAGGAATGATGAGACAAATCAGGAGACCCCTTAGTGTTTGCTCCATTTTCTTCTTGCTGCGTTGTTCAGGTGGGCCCTGAACTCAGTGTGTAGCCCAGGCTGACCTTTAACATGCAGTCTTCCTACCTTCACCTATGTAGCCCAGGCTGGCTCTTAACTTGCAGTTCTCCTGGGTCTACCTCACGGTTGCTGGGATACAGGTGTATGCGCCACCACATCTGACTTCTAGTCTTACTTTCTAATGCAAATCATCTCGACCTACTTCAATCATGGAGGAACTCTCAGTAGCATCTGCTTCACACAGCACATTCTGTTACAATCCCTCTGAGAAGCCCGACCTCCTGCCATACCTTTCTTCCCATCACAGGGCAGTGGTCAGGAGAGCAATCCTCTCCTAGAACTGCACTTGACAGGCTATCTTTCACACCATCAAGTTCACACTGACTCAACCCAGCCTAACATCCTCCAGCCTCTAACAATGCCTCAGGCATAGCACACTTCCTTAGCCAGCCTTGTCATCGGACAGGTGACAGACTGAAACAGCAGCTACTTCCTCTAACTCAAAGCAGACGACGGAGCTCAGGAATGAAGAGCATGAGACCTAGGAAGCTGCATCTATCACGTCTCTAACATGGGAGCACCAACATCAAAGAGCTTGAGGCGGAGTCGCCTATTCATTGAACAAGTGGGAGGGGCCAAGAGGGAACAATCAATAAAGGGGGTGGGAGTTAAGAGTAACCCCCATGACCTCATTTTCACTCATAACTATGAGGCTAATACAGAGCAAAAACAGTGCCTGTTTTAACTTACGGGACATGTCTATTTGAAGTTTTAAAGGCAATGTGGTGAAGCCTGAGAAAGCACTACTAAGACAGCACAAAGCAGAGGGGCAGCCTCCAGGGAGAAGATGCACACGAAGACCGCGCTCAGCACTAAGAAAAAGAAACCGCTGAGACAGTTCACAAGCTGGACTTGGCATGCACCCCTATTCCAGTCTGCTGAAGAACAGGAACTCGGGACCAGCTGGATTACAAACGGAAAGTTCCAGCCCTAACAGCAAGCCTCTGCTTTCCACACAGCACTACTGCCTAAAGCACGGCCTCTTCTAGTGTTCCTCACACTTTGCACAGTTACTTTACAGTGTTAGTTTTATACAGGATATATTTACATCATTTACTCATAAGCAATCTTATGCCTTTCCAGGCAATCTGTGCTTAGTACAAAAGAAAAGCATTAGATTACTTCATGTTAAATGGTCTGATCTCACATAGTGAAGAGTGGCCATGAGAACTAAGGAGACCGTGTCTAAGAGACTGCCTAAGTACTGGTAAATCACTATGCAGCCGCACTTCCCAACAATCCCTTTAAACATCTACAATCCTTGCTTACTACACTCGCAACCCCTGGCAGTTTAGAATCTTCCTGAGCAGCTCATTCTCAAGTGGTAAACACGGATGAAGGGAAGTCAGCAAACCACCTAGGTACACCCTGGGGAAGCTGTGAGGTTCGTCCTGACTCACTGTCTGGTTTACATGTGATATTTCAACAAGTAGAATGCAAAGGGACTAAGAAAATAACACATCTGGCATCTCTGAGGAGTGAGCCTTTGCCATGGCCTCCCAGCTTCCAGGATGTCCCCCAGAGAAAGCCAGGAAGTGACAAAGAAAGAAGGCTCCAGAGACAGTCTCTGCCCAGCTCTCTATGCACCAACAGGCCATGGAGGAGGCAGTGTTAAAGTCAGTCGGCTGGCAAGGCATGCTATTCCCCAAACAGAAGTCTCCATGTTCAATTCCAGCACCAGCCAGGAAAGCAGAACACAGTGGAAGTCAGCCTGGAAACACTTGGTCTTGCCAAGAAACAGTGTTCCCTTCTACTATGGCCTAAGCCTTGAGACACCAGAGGACATGCCGGGAGACTGTTGAGTGGTCTAAAAAGGCCATCTTGCTATTTTCTACAATCTAAAATAAAGTCGACTAAGGAAGATAGGTAAACAGGAATAACTGAGACCAAAATTTTTGGTGTGTCAAAAAAGAAGATTATCTAGAGCAGTGGTTCTCAGCCTCCTAATGCTGTGACCCTTTAATACAATTCCTATGTTGCAGTGACCCCCCCAACCATAAAATTACTTCCATTGCTACTTTATAACTATAATTTTGCTACTGTTAGAAAAAAACATAATATAGGTATTTTTGGAGACACAGGCTTGCCAAAGGGTCCAGGACCCATAGGCTGAGAACCGATAAGCTAAAGGTTTCTACTTCTGGGAGGGGCTCCTGCCAAAAATCAATCCCTACGGATGACAACTATACTCTGGACAAACTTTAAAGATTCCGCAAAGAGAGGCTGGAGAGAAGGCTCAGTGCACTAGCTGTTCTTCCAAGGTACCCAGGTTCAATTCTCACCAACAGCTCACAACTGTCTGCTGTCTGCAATCAATTCTAGTTCCAAGGATCTGTCTCCACGCGCGCGCACGTGAGCGTGTGTGTGTGTGTGTGTGTGTGTGTGTGTGTGTGTGTGCGCGTGCGCGTGCGCGCGCGCGCGCATGTGTGTACTCGCACAGGCGGAACACCAATGTACATAAAATATAAATTACTTTAAAAACAAAAAACTCAGGGCTGGAGAGATGGCTCAGCGGTTAAGAGCACCAACTGCTCTTCCAGAGTTCAATTCCCAGCAACCACATGGTGGCTCACAACCATCTGTAATGGGATCTGATGCCCTCTTCTGTGTGTCTGAAGAGAGCAATGGTGTACTCATATACATAAAATAAATAAATAAATCTTTAAGAAAAAAAATCCTCAAAAGAAAATGAATGACAGATAAGAATGCTTTGCTCTGAGGTGAGGTCAGACCTGGCTCTAAAAGGCAGCTGGGCACTGGGGAAAAACTCACAGTCTTTCTGTCTTGAGTATCAGGCTTTGTGGATCCCTGAAAGGAAAAGATTAGGAAATACAGAGAAGGAAGGGAGCGTGGTGTGTCGAGCATAAACTACCTGACTCCAGCCCATTCCTACCCCAGGCTACCCTGACCCCTGCTCTCACAGAACAAGCAAACATAAACTCAACCAATACTGGGGCAACCATCCAACAGCCAAAAACTCTCCCTTTGTGTCCCAACCAATAAGACACCTAAAAAACAAAACAAAACAAAACAAAAACAAAAACAAACAAACAAAAAAACCTGTACTTTGAAATAAAAAAAAAAAATCCAGAACTAAGCTGTGGCCCACAGAAAACCAAACACCCTTGGCATGAGATGCTCTTCTTTTTAAAAATATCTTTGTAAAGATTTACTCGTTTTATTTTATGCGTGCTTTGCCTGAATATATGTTGGTGTACTTGTGTCCCAGTAGCCTGCAGCAGTCAGAAGAGGATGTGGGATGCCTGGGAACTGGAGTTATGGGTGGTTGTGAGCCACCACATGGGTACTAAAATAGAACACAGGTCCTCTGCAAGAGCCACAAGTGCTCTTGATTGCTGAGCCATCTCTCCAGCATCACCACCTCTCAGTCTTCCTACACTTCCTATGGAGGGCTTCTACCCAGTAGCCCCATAGCATGGCCCCTCTGCCCAATAGCTCTGGACCCGAGATCCTCTTTATAGAGTGTGGAACCAGCTCCATGGAGAGTGGCCATGAAGGTCACCTTCACTCCATCAATGATGTAATAAATAAAGAGTGGAGATTTTAAAATATAAGACCTGCCACAAGTCCTCCACTAAGATAATCCCTCTCCATTCAAGTATCTATGGCTCATAGGAGTCCACAGCTGACAGATGTCAGCCTGTATGCCTGATGCCTGCCTGGATCCTAGGCACAACTGAAGCACAAAATGCCCAGCATTCTCTGCAGCTGCATGGATGCTCCTGGGTTGATCCATTAGCCAATACACTGACTTGAATCATCTTCCCTGGAGATATAGTCTACTGGACTGCCTGGGAAGCTGGGAAGCTAGAAGGCTGGGAGGCTAATTTTACAAAGGACCTGTTAACTGTAGCACAAAGAATAGGTTGTGCTGGCATTAAGGTGGAAAACCTTCTTTGAGAAGCATTACAGTCAAACCCTTGATGGTGTTGACACCTGCCTTCACCAAGAGGGCCAGCAATTTCAACTGCTGCTCTAAATACCTGCTTCCCTTAAGCAGAAAACAGTCAAAATATTTAGTGACTAGACTGAAATTCTCAAACTTGAAACTCTTTCCTTTTAAAAATAACTAGAAAAGACTGCATACTACTACAGAAAGTATGCTAGAAGAGCCCGTTTGCAGAATTTCTGGCATTTCCAGCTTAGTATCATATTACTGCAATGGGCTGCCCAGAAATCACAGGAACTACTCATTTCCCAACAGATTAAAGAAAGGATTAGTCCTGGCAAGTTTGCTGGTGGATTTCAGTCACTGCTTACTGGAAGCAGGAACCCAACACTGCTCCACTGTCCACTGTATGAGCAAGTATGTCTCTCACAAAACAGTACACTTTAAAACAACTCAACAACGCCTATGCCTTAGTCACTGTTCTACTGCTGTGAAAAGGTACGATGACCAAAGCAACTGTTGTAAGAGAAAGCATTTAGCTGGGATCTTGTTTACAGTTTCAGAGGGTTAGTCCACTACCATCATGGTGGGGAGCACAGGCAGGTAGGCATGGTACTGGATAAGTAGCTGAGAGCTATGCAGAGAGCATAGATGGGCCTGGTGTAGGCTTTTGAAACCTCAAACCCCAACCCCAGTAATACATCTCCCCCAATAAAGTTTCACTCCTAATCCTCTCCAAACAGTTAGCATTCATGAGGAAGGCGCCACCTATATGGATTTATAAATAACTAGATAAATATGCTATAGCAGCATGCAAAAGGCCCTGGGCTCAATCCCCAGCACCGGGAGTGCATACATGCACACACACGTACATGTGCACACATACACAGAGGTATACGTACATTCACCTCTCCTACAAGGGGAGCAAAAGTGATAAAAACTAGAGAAGGCATTAAGAGTAGGGTACTATTTCGCACAGTAAAACGCACGGCCCATTTTATTACCATGATGGGGACACCAATGTCTGGCCACAAAAGGTCCTCCGAGGGCAGCTTGGGGGAGTTCCACACCACCACTACCTTGTTCAGGTAGGGGAGGCCATTGAGTCTCTCCAGGGAGTTCATGAGCACTTCCTCCCGCTCATAGGTCAGCATCACAACTGTGAACTGTTCCCGCTGGACATTGCCTCCAAGCGCTGCCTGGAACTCCTTGCCAGAGCCCCCAGCCCCGCCACCGATGGGCCGAAATCCAGTCCCTGAGCCCAGGAATTTGGCCTCAGAGGGCAGCACAGGATCAAAAGGGGTGTGTGGGAAAAGATGAAAGGGTCCGGGTGCAGAGTTCCAGCCGCGATAACAGTCTGTGACCGTCAGAGTGAAATTGCGGAGGTATTTAGGTGAGGCATAGGGCGGTTCTGTCTCTACCGGCCCCAGGTCCAGGTCCCCATTGTCAGCCATGTTGGGGTCAGTTCCAGCTGCCTTGCCTGAACGATGGGGGATCTCAGCCGCTACCTCTTCCCGGATGGGAGCGGCTGGGATCTGAATTCGAGTCCTAATCATGGCCAGCACGGTATTAAAAATACTGTCAGCGGTGGAGAAGTAGGTCTCCCAGAGAAAGCGGCCTTGCCGCCTCATAGCCAACAGATCACTGTCTGAAAGACTTCGTAACAGGAAGTGGACCTCTGTGACCCGAGGCTTGGGCACCACCAGGGCAGCCTCGTTCCACTGCAGCATGTCGTGGTACGGGAGCTGCACCTGCTCCCCAAGCACCACCGGCACAGCCCCCACCTCCAGGGCCTCAAAGAGCCGCGTTGCACACCCAGAGGAAATGAGCAGGCGCGGGTCCCCGGGAGTGATGATGAGGGCGAAGGTGGAGAGCTTCAGTAACTCCAGGCGGTCTTCCCGCTCCCCGCACAGTGCCCACTCAGTCGGCAGACTGGGCCTCGGCTGGTTTTTGCAAGTAAATTCTACCAGCACCTGATCCAGCTTACTGTCTTGGACGGCCTTTAGGGTGGCAATGATCCGATCATCGTAGTCGGCAGGAGGGTCGCCCTCCATTTCTTCCTCAAAGGAACGGGCCTCCTGAAGGCTAGATCTGAGAGACTCGATCTTCTCGCCCTGGAAAGTGAAGAGATATTTCCGCTTAACTGGCACCTGCGGTGGGATTTCCATGAAGTTGGGTTCAGACATGGCGTGGACAAGAGGTGACACGACCAAGTCAAAGCCAGGTCTGTACTGGGCAGCATAGAAGGTGGACTGGGCTACCATGGCCCGGCCTGTACTGACATTGTACAGTAAATTCTGTGTGTCTGACTTCCGGGACAGGTTGATGATGATGTGGTTGTGTCCATCTGTCCTCCAGTGTGGCAGAGAAAATAGCTGCTTTTCAAGGTCTGCAGGCCGCAGCACAGTGGGCTCTTGCATTTCTCCCACTAACACCACGTACAGGCAGGCAATGGCTGCATTTTCTGTAACATAAACGTTGGCTCTCACTGTAGCCTGAAAAGCCTGCTTGACCAAAGGGTCCAGGTAGCTCCCAAAGGCAAACTGGTCACTGTCATAGACATAGACAGGAAAGCCAGACGTCAGAGGACAGCGAGAGTAATCAAAACAGTTGTGAAGCCGGCAACCCCGAGTGACCTTGGGGGGTGGAAGGCCAGCATCGTCCTTCTCGGGGAGCAGTCGGATGGGCAGGGACAGTTTGGGCTGGTTCTGGGCCATCAGCTCCTTATAGGAGTGCTCTGTCTGGCTAATGACATTCTTGAGTTGCAGCAGGTCCTGCTTGGCGTTCTCTATACTCTTCTTACAGGCTTCAATCTTGAGGTTTAGCTTGGCGATTTCACTGTTCAGCTCCTGCCGCTTGGCTTCTAGCTGTAGAAGCTCTTCGCTCACAGACTCACGAATCCGACAAAGATCTAGAACGTGCTTTACCTCGCAGAGCTCATTGCCAGCCCGAGGGCCAAAGATGCGCTTGCCAGCCTCATCTGCCTCATCCAGAGTGGTAAGGTAATAGTGAGCAATGAGGGGAAAGAAGACCAGGATGATGAACAGTGTAAAACTCAGCCATGTCAGCCGGATGCGGTTGGACAAACGCAGCATACAGGTCTGACCACCATTCCCCACACCCCCATTCCGCAACATGGTATAGCCTGTCATGAGTTCGCTGTGGCTCTTGCCCACTCGGATCACGTTGGATCACTCGCCATAACCATGAGTCTGTTTGACAAAACTCAACCTCTTTTCACATACAAGTTTCTGGAAGAATCAGTGTGCTCCCTGCACCACAAGGCACCAAATAAAATGGAAATTTCATTTTCCTCACTGTGATTCAGGAACCCTAGTCAGGCAAATCCGAAGTCTCGGCTGTTGTCACCAAAAAGAAGGTACCACATTGCTGATGGGATGAAAAGGAAGAGCTCCATGGTGCTAAAAGCCAGGGGAAGAGCCCTGGACTCTGAGGGACCACTTTAACTGCCATAGCTTTTGTTCCTTGGCTTTGTTGGTCAGCCAATAAGCATAGCTTCTATTCAAGTTATTCAGTGACTGGTAAAAACAGCTGGCAGTTTGAAATGCCAGCCCTGTCCTCCATGTCACTACCAACAATCAGGCCTGCAAGAGAAGGAGAATTTTGTCAGTTTCGAAAAGCTTCAGTTCAAAGCTCCATTGCCACCCTTACCCTGGCCCCAGCACAGCTGCTTCTACCTGAGAGCTGGGCACTGCATGAGGTGAAGAGAAGCATCACGCACCAACCCTCCATCCTCCCGAACATGAAAGTCTCCTTTTGAACTACTTAGCAAAACAACTCCAAAAAGCCCAATTTGTTAACTTTAGAGTTGAAAAGAGTTAAGAGAACTCTTTTGAACGTCACCCAGGAGTAGATAAAAGGTATTTTCCAGCTTGCCTCTATTTATCTTCCATTAGCAGACATCAAGCACTCCTTCTTAAAATAGAAACAGTAACTTGGTCTTTCAGAGAGAAGACTATACTTAGAAATGAGAAGCATCGTCCTGTATCCTTCAGGGACAGACCTGCGGCCAGCCCTTATCCTCAGTGACCTAATCTTGTAAAGTGCATATAAATGCATGCAGACAACAAGGTATTATTTATTGTACTATGAAAATAAGCAGAAGCGCAAGGTACCAAGACACAGTACCAACACAGCTTCCTAGTCCTATTCCCTTACCAAACTCTATAATCCCAACAAACAGAAGCATCCTATCTACATTCCCTTCAAACCAGACAGAGCTACAAGTCAAACTTGTATAGAGTTCGTATGTACGAATGTATGTACATACATACATACATACATACATACATACATACATAGAGTCCATACTAATCTATGCTCACAAGATACTCTAATTTCATTCTTTCACATCTTCACACACACAAAATACACTCACAGCTAGGTAGGGAGACAGACACAACCATTCTAACTGGCATTCAGGAGACCCAGGGAGGAAAGTCTTGAGTTCAAGGTCAGCCAGTGCTACACAACAAGACCCACCTCAAAAGGTGAAACAAAAGTGTGTATGTGTGTATGTAAGACTACTTACATTTGACAGTCTAGCAAGTTAAAAAAATTCTAGTATGGTAATACCTTGACCTCATCAAACTTTACTGAGTCTAAGAGACAAGATGTAAAGCCGCTGAGGAGAACTTATCCCTCTTGCACAAATCTGTGAATTCAATACCAGCAGGGAGGTGGGGAGGGGAAGATGGAAACCACCTGCAGGAGCACTCCTACAACAACTGTCTCACAAAGGCTCAGCCACTCCCAGCCTCCGTCTTTGCTCCAGATGTGCAATAATTAAAGTCTCATAAGATCTCTTCTGTCCTAAAGTAAAAACAAAAGCTGATGGCAGTTTTACTAAGGGTTAAGGAGAGAAATGATCAGGGTGACAAAAAGCAAAACAAATTTTGTCCTTGAAATACTAAATGTGGATAATCTAAACTTGTTGAATAGAGGCTCAGTAGTTCAGAGTGCTCATCCCTCCTGCAGAGGACCCAAGTGTCATTCCCAGCATTCATGGCTGGCTCCTGCAACTCCAGCTCCAGGGACTGCAAAGCCTCTGGCCTCCACATACTGTGTATACAAACTCTCTCTCTCTCTCTCTCTCTCTCTCT
>NW_022196915.1:51770010-51778002 GCF_008632895.1 Mastomys coucha
ACACACACACACACACACACACACACACACATACACACATAAAATAAAAATAAGTTAGGGCCAGGAATAGTAGTGAGTAACTTTAATCCTAGAATTCATGAGGCAAAGGGAAGCAGATTTCTATGAGTTTGAAAACACCCTGGTCTACATAGTGAGTTTTAGACCAGATAGAATTATATAAGTAAGACCCTGCCTCAAAAAATAAAAGTACATCTTCAAACTCAGATAAAAAAAACTTCTACTCAAACACTCCACATCAAGACCTGCATTTCATCCTTTGTTAGACTGTTTGTTTTGTTTTCGAGACACGGTCTCACTATGTAGCCCTAGCTGTCTGGACTCACTATGTAGACCCAGCTGGCCTAAAACTCATAGAGATGCACCTGCCTGTCTCCTGGGTGCTGGGGAATTAAAGACATGGCCACTGCCTGGTTCATGACCCACATTTCTAAAGCATCCATATTATCCTTTTATTCGAATGTTTGTGCTTCTACCATCCCAATGAGTAAATAAAGAACAGAACAGAAGAGAGATGACAGACTCCGGGCCACAAAGCCAGGGCCTTCCCGCCCACCCTACCTGGCAGCGCTCTTCCTTCCTCTGGCTTATATAGTAGCATTATGCTTCAACACAGGATTTCTTGAACTAGTGGACACAAGAGCTTGTTCTCCTGGTTTAAAGAGAAAACAGAAAGTGACAATTTGGAAAGTGCTCTACAGAAGGTGCTGTTAAGGATTTAATTAGTCTTTCTGAAAGGCTTCCCTTGCAGATTCAGCAGTCACAGAGCATGCTACCAAGCAGAGCTGTTTGGAGCCAGCCGGTACTACTGACAAGCACAAGGACGATGGGGTTTTTTCACAGGCAAACTACTTGGGCAGTTGTTGCTTACTGATGGGCTTGACAGTGTAAAACAGGATGCTGTAAGATGCAAGAAGTGTATGCGGACTTCAGAAGTACACAGGAGCTCTTTGTGCAGGCACACCTGCAATCCCACATGGAGGAAGCGAAGGCAGGAGGATCTTGAGTTCGATGGCTGGGCAACAGTACTCCCAGTGCACCCAACACACAAGCAGAGTCAACAACAGAAATAAATGTTCTAACGGAAACCAACACTGATTCTAAAGAATTTTACTTGACTAAGTTCCATCTCATTCACCAACACAAGCCAAAGAACAACCAATGGCCAATAGTGTAGATCTTGTCTCCTAAACAGCTACTTACAGTTTGCAAGCATAAAAAGAAAGAGAAACCGTCAAACTATCTTCTGTAATTCTCCCATCTAGAAAAATGCCCTCACAACACTTACACAGAGTGATCTCGTGTGGTTTTCAGAGCAAGTGCACTGTGCACCTTGTAATCCTCACCAGCCACAGCATTAGTGCCTGGCGGCCTGCCCTGTCCCTGCCTACAATGCATCCCTCACACTTTCACAAACTAGAGGCAGCTTCTTCTCTTCCCCTTAGGCTCTGCAGGTGCTTTCTGGTGCACTTCCCCACCACCACCGCTCATTCAAATAGAGCATCATGGCTGCCTTTCAGCTTGCCCACACCAAGTTCTGTACTACCACATACTTGCTGTTCTGTCTGAAATGTTTGGCTTTTCCTTCTTGACTCTCGGGCACAGGTTCAGTTTTTTTTTGTTTGTTTGTTTTATTTTGTATTTCTGAGACAGTGTTTCACTGTGTAGCCATGGCTGTCCTGGAACTCACTGTAGACCAGGCTGGCCTGGAATTCAGAGAGATCCCTGCTATACCCCAGCTCAGGCTCTTAATGCTCTCAAACTTTAAAGTTGTCTTTTGTAGTCCCTGACACTTCCTGACTTTCTGGTATTAACCTACTGACTTTCTTCCACTGTTTCTTCTTCCTTTTTTCCTTCCTCTTTCCCTTTCCCTTCCCCCTCACCCTTGCCTTCGATTTTCTTTCTCACCCACCTTCCACACTAAACCCTTTTGCTCCAGCTTTGCTCTGTCATCACTGTGTCTACTGTGAGTTAATGAATGAGTTGTGTCACTGATGGCTGCCCAGTCTCTTCCCTTGGTTTTGATGGTAGGACATTTTTAGTACCCACCCACACTTTTGACTCATGTTCTTTTTCTGTCTTGGGGACATCCAGTCTTCCTCCTACCTCATACTTAAAAAGGACTCTGGAAGTTTCTCTGCATCATGCTAATGAATCCATCTGCTTCCATGATGTCAAGCACCACCTATGCTCAGATCTTCTAGAAGCTACCCTCAACACTGGCTGCTCTGTACCACAGCGAGGTCCTCCTGACTCTGGACAAAACTGCCTCTCCTGAGGTGCACCCAGTTACTTCAAGGAATTCTTTTTCCAAATAACTTTTAGTTCTACCCATGATTCCATGCTCCTCCAGTCAGAAACAATGTGCTATCCTCAGGAAAGAGACCTCAGAGCAGCCAGGCCTGGATGGAACCCCACTGCCAGATGCTCATTTTATCACCAGAAAAGCAACAGTACCTTTGCTTGGAAGCATTATAAAACGCAGAGACTGCATGTAAGCATACACTTCTGAGTATGTCATATAAAAAGTTACAATTATTGTAACTCAGTTATTTTTCAATCTCCAGCTCCTATATCTGTGTCTGGTCTCGTGCCAAATTGTGCCATTTTTATTGTAATCATAATCACAATAATATACTTGTAATAATGGTTTAGAATTTTTACACTTACCCCTTTTTAGTTAATATTCTGCTTTCACCCTAGCCCTAGCCCACAACAATCATCCTACTTAATATAGACTCTCTACCAACTTACCTTATGTATTACTGAAATCGGTATGTGCGCCAGTTTTAATGTCTCGCTGGCCCATCCTTCAGGTCTCCAAGCCACTTTTCTACTACACACAGTCTACTGATGACCGCAGCCCATCTCGCTTTCTCCCTACCTTTCTGTCTTATTTAGTATTTAGTAAGAATTAATCTGTTAACCTGGAATGATAGCAAATGCCTGCTAGAGAGGCAGAGGCATGAGGACCACTTGAGTTAGGAATTCAAGACCAACATGGACAATATATGGAGACTCTTATCTCAAAAAAATTAAAATAATTAAAACTTAATGATAATACCAACAAGTAAACCACCTGTGGTCTTCATTTCTACCAGGCTATTGTCCACTACAAGTGTAACATAGCCAAGGGGGCATTTGTCAAAGCCAGAACTATGCTTCTTGAATCTACAACCTCAAAACTATGAGCAAGCTCAAGCCATTCAAAATTTCAGGAGGATAAGGACAGAGCTCATGAAGTCGACCTGTAGCTGAAGAGCTTGAGCAACTGAAAGGTGCTAGGCTAGAGATAGGGAAAATGGCCTTGTTAAGTTGCCCATGTTCTGGTGGATGGTCCTATACCCATGCACAGGACATACTGACTGCACTCTGGGTTATAAAAAGATGGCAAGAAGCTGGAAGGAAGATGTGAGGGGAAGTTGAATGGGGAGTGGGGGGCTGATAAGATCAAAACACTGTACATATGTATGAAATTACCAATGAATAAAAAAAACTGAGCTAGATAAACCTCTTTTTACAAACTTTTTTGTTTTGTTTTGTTTTGTTTTTCTCTTTCTTTTTCTTTTTCTGGTTTTTCGAGACAGGGTTTCTCTGTGTAGCCCTGGCTGTCCTGGAACTCACTCTGTAGACCAGGCTGGCCTCGAACTCAGAAATCCACCTGCCTCTGCCTCCCAAGTGCTGGGATTAAAGGCGTGCACCACCACTGCCCAGCTAGCTAAACCTCTTTATTTTCTACATTACTTAACCTCAAGTGTTTTGTGACAATAGAAGATGACAGATTACTATGGTATTATAAGTAATCTAGAGATGGTTTAAAGCACATAGCACAGGGGTTCTTCTCTGTCTGTGGGTCACTAACCCTTTGCAGGGTCACCTAAGACCATCAGAAAACATTTGTATCAGTTATAAAGTTACAGAATGAAAATAATTGTATGGCTGGGATCACCTCAGCATGCATTAAAGTTCCTCATAACAGGAAGTACAAATACTACACCATTTTACATAAAGAACTTGAGTATCTGCAGGTTTTTAATCAACAGGACCTAACACAGCCCCTCTCTCATACTAAGGAGAACTGTATTTTATCTGTCTTCTTTAATGGTTACCCATAAAATACAAAGCATAACGTTGGCTTAACCAAGCCAAAGGTTTAGTGGTATTTCTGATGGCTCCCTCTGCTCAGAGCATGGTAACCTGCATCAGGCACATGGTGATCCACTTTAGCCTCAGCTCACGGTCAACAGGCTCCTGCTGGTTTTAGGATTGCTCATGTCCTTGCCTATTTCTTTGCTTACAATATTCTGTTCCTCTCTGTGCTTCATTCATTCCTTCTGGTTGTCAGTTTTTTCCCCTCATACACAATTTTTATTCTCCACACCCAACCAGACAGTGGGATCAAATTGCCTTACACATACAGAGATGTCCTGGATCACTCTCTGTAGACCAGGCTGGCCTCCAACTCAGAGATCCGCCTGCCTCTGCTTCTGAGGGCTGGGATTAAAGGCATGCGCCACCACTGCAGGGCTCCAATCTTACTTTTTAAGAGAAAGTCTCTTACCAACCCTGGAGCTTACCATTAAGCTATACTTACTGGCTAGCCCCAAGGATGCTGGCACCTTTGCCTCCCCAGCACAGGTACATGCCACTACATGTGGAGTTTATGAGGGCTAGGAATCAAACACAGGCCCTCCTGCTTGTTTGTGTGGAAAGCACTTTACCAATTGAACAACCAACCTCCCCAGGTCCACGCTCTGCTGTTTGAAAAATCTTTTCCTGTAGTGTTTTTATTTGGAGAGGAGTCACTGAACTGAGTCTTAGGATTCATGTCGCTAACCTAGAAGTTTATTAGTTGCAGTCTCTGGATATAGTCTGCCTCTGTCTCCCCTTGGGTCTCTACTTGGTGCCTGTCAGAGTCCTCTCCAACCTCAACTCCTTCATAACTTTCACTTTGCCCTCTGTGCTGCCTTCTGGCAATTTCTTCATATCTGTCTAACTTAGGAGTTGGGAAACTTTCAGCAAAGGGTCAGACAACTAATGTTTTAGTATGCGTGGAGGTCACATAAAATATCTGCAGCATATTTTAGTCTTTTAAAAAGGAGAAAGGATCTGGAGAAATAGCTCAGTGGTTAAGAGCATTTGTTGCTCTTGCAGTAGACCCAGGTTCAATTCCCAGCAACCACGTGGTGGCTTGGAATCCAGTTCCAAGGGATCTGATGCTGTCTTTTAACCCCTATGACTCCAGGCATGCATGTAGAACACACATAAACACATATAGGCAAAATATTCATATACATAAAGTAAAACAAATCTTTAAAAAATTTAAAACAAGCCAGGCAGTGGTAGCGCATGCCTTTATTCCCAGAACTTGGGAGGCAGAGGCAGGCAGATTTCTGAGTTCAAGGCCAGCCTGGCCTACAGAGTGAGTTCCAGGACTGCCAGGGCTACACAGAGAAACCCTGTCTCGAAAAACTTAAAAAAAAAAAAAATTAAAACAACACCTTAAAATGTTGTTCATTCTTAGGCTGAAAACTATAAAAAGCAAGACATTCACTGGGCACAGTGGCATACACTTTTAATCCCAGCAGCACCTAGGAGACTGGGACCTCTGCGAGTTAAAGGCCAGCCTGGTCTACATAGTAAGACACACACACACACACACACACACACACACTCATATTCATTCATTCATTCTCCCTCCTTCCCTCCTTCTCTTCCTCTCTCCCTCCCTCCTTTTCTCTCTCTCTCTTTCTCTCTCTCTCTCTTTCTCTCTCTCTCTCTACCCCCCCCTCATGTGCACAAGCCAGAAGCCAGATGCAGCTCACAGGCAAGATGGTCAGCTCTCTCCTCTGACTGTATCACTACTCAGTCTAGCACTGGGTTTTAATTCTGACAACTATTTCAAGTCTCTAGAAGCCCATTCTTTCATGTTGTAACAGTACCTACTCCTTGTTGGCCCTGGCTCACCTTATTGTAGCTGCTGATTCTTGCTTATTGTATGGTAGATTGCTTCCTTTGTAACCGTGTTGTTGTTTATTTGGGGCTGTTTATTTCTGAGAAACCTATGGTACCCATCCAGAACGGTCTGTTGGACAGCTAGCCCGGCCTTATTATCAGCCTTCTATTTCACGTTAATTTCTCAACCTAGAGATTCTTGACACCACACAGTAATGATAAATGCGAACACAGAATCCACAGACAGGAAAACCACAGTCATGCTTTCTTGGTGGCCATTTCCTCCTCCTGACAGCCCACAGTCCAGGGTAAGAGAGGCATCTGTGCACCTGTGGCAGAGACTCTGTCCTCTACTGCTTCCCCGAAGATCTATATTCTCATGTGGTGTCCCAATCCTACTGCTCACAAACTCTAGGGCTTTTCCTCATCTTTGAGAAAACACAAACAAGCACAAGTCACTAACAATGGCCACCCCTCAGGTGAGGTCACCCCAGCCTACTGACCAGATCCTTAGATTCTTAGCCCCTGCTTCCTACCCACCACTTGTCTGCTTTAAAGAAAAGTTACCCCTCTCTCTTGGCTACATAACATGGATTCTGAAGGGGAAATACATATGCTCTTTTGCCAAAGGCAGAGGCTTCCCGTACCCACGCAGACATGCTTACAGAACTAGGACACCGTATGTTCTCTTTTGCAACCTGATTTTTCTTTTCACTTATATTAAGTGAGACATGGTGGCACATGCCTGTGATCCCAGAGAGGTGGAAGCAGCAGAATCAAGATTTCAAGGTCAGAGAAGAAGTCATAGCTCAGTGAAGGACCCAAGTTTGGCTCCCGACTCAGTGGTCCACAATGGTCTATATAACTCTAGGACCAGAGGATCCAAATGTCCTCCTCTTGGATTCTGAAGGCACTGTATTCACAGGCACACAGATAAGCACACAATTTTAAAAAAATTTTAAAAATAAATTTTAAAAATAGTTCAATGTTGGCTGGAGAGATGGCTCAGTGGTTAAGAGCACTGACTGTTCTTCCAGAGGTCCTGAGTTCAATTCCCAGCAACCACGTGGTGGCTCACAACCATCTGTAATGGGATCTGATGCACTCTTCTGGTATGTCTGAAGAGAGTGACAGTGTACTCATACATAAAATAAATAAGTAAATCTTAAAAAAAAAAAAAAAAAAAAAAAAAGTTCAAGGTCACCCTGAGCTACACAGCCAGTTTAAGATCAGCCAGAGTTTAAAAAGAGAAAACAAAACCCCTGTCCTCCTACCCTGAGATATCCTACCACAAAGTACTAGCAGTTAAAACACAGCCCCCAAGCCGGGTGGTGGTGGCGCACGCCTTTAATCCCAGCACTTGGGAGGCAGAGGCAGGTGGATTTCTGAGTTTGAGGCCAGCCTGGTCTACAGAGTGAGTTCCAGGACAGCCAGGGCTATACAGAGAAACCCTGTCTCGAAAAAAAAAAAAAAAAAAACACAGCCCCCACACAGGCGTTAGTAGTTGAATACCACACATAAAAAGGCCTTGCACTAGTGTAGCCCTTTTGTGTGCTAGGTAAGCACTAGGCAGATGCTTCTAGTTTCCATAACGATCAAGGCCTTCCTGAGCATTTCTGCATAGAGCCAGTGTGTTTCTATGTAAAGCCGCTCAGTTAGAAAGAATGTCTTGCTATTTTTTAAATCATTGTTTACTAGGAAGAGGATAATACATTTCCAAGGAACAGAATCAAAGCTCCCACTTACCAGCACTTACTGGCAATGGTGACAGTGGGTAGAACTCAGTTATCTCTTAGCTCACTACAGCTCCTATTTGTCCTTCATACTAGGTGGTAGTTAAGAGTAGGTGAGCGGGGGCTGGAGAAAGGGTTCAGTGGTTAAGAGCACTGACTGCTGCTCTTCCAGAGGCCCTAAGTTCGATTCCCATCAACTACATGGCGGCTCACAACCATCTGTAATGGAATCAGATGACTTCCTCTGGTGTGTCTGAAGACAGTAACAATGCACTCATATAAATAA
>NW_022196915.1:51778012-51800393 GCF_008632895.1 Mastomys coucha
GTGAGAATTCTCTCTCTTTTCTCCCAGAGAATGATAGGGAAACATACTCTGCCACTAAAAGAGCCACACCAAGCAGGTATAAAGAAGAAAGACTCCATATACAAGCCACTTTAAAACTTACAGATTCCATAAAATTTCTCAACTACAAAGGACTATCAAATCCCTAGACTCCCATTGGACTCAATTTAGTATTATTTGGTTCAAAACTTAGGTCATCATTTCAACTGATTCTTCAACCTGATCTGAAACTCCTTAAAGAAACTCAATTTTTTTTCTCTCTAGTTTTTAAATCTCCCTTAGAGAGATGACAGCTATCACTAAAATATCAAACTCTTAGCTGACAGTGTCATCCCTAGGCAATTTTGAAATTTACAGCCTGTTCCCTGCTCACCTCCTCCCCTGTCATCTATCCCTAACCCCTTGTCACCTCCTACTTCCTCCTCTGTCATCCTCCCCATCATGTCACCTCCTTTTCTTTTTCTTGATCTTCTCTTTGTCTCTTTTCTGTCACCTCCATCACCTCCTCCTCTGTTGCCTCCTCCTTTCCTCTGCCACCTCTTCCCTTTTGTCTCTCTGTCTCTCTGCCTTTCTGTCTCTCTCACACGCACACGCACACAGCCCCATCACCTCCGCTGTAGCTACCTTCTCTAGCATTCCTTAGCATTCAGCCAGCTCCTGAATTGGCAGAAATATTATTCTGCTCTATCAGGACCTTGCTTTTTAAGAGTTTATTGATATATTTATATCACAACCATTCTTCTTGACTTTCCTTCTTTTGATTTTTGTTTTGTTTTGTTTTCGAGACAGGGTTTCTCTGCATAGCCCTGGCTGTCCTGGAACTCATTCTGTAGACCAGGCTGGCCTCAAACTCAGAAATCCGCCTGCCTCTGCCTCCCAAGTGCTGGGATTAAAGGCGTGTGCCACCACTGCCCGGTGACTTTTCTTCTTTTAAGAATAAAATTCTAGGGGGGAAAAAAGAATAAAAGTCTGAAGTGAAGCCCAGAGCTAACTCACAGCACTTGGGAGGCAGAAGTAAGTGAATCTCTGTGAATTCAAGGCCAGCGTGGTCTACAGAGTGAGTTCCAGAACAGCCAGGGCTATACAGAGAAACCCTGTCTCAAAAAACAAAAAACAAAACAAAACAAAAGAATAGAGCTCTTGTTTTCTAGGAAGCTTTGGGACATCCGTTGACTTAGATCTGTTATATCCTAACACTGGGGAGGGTGAAGAGAGAGACAGAGAGAAAGTGGAGGAAATTATGCCAAGACATTCACCAGCTGGGCCTGGTTCACTTGGGTTGCCCTTCCAGGTGTTGCCAAGTGAAACTTTGAATGTGCAATAATTGAGAGCCAACAGTCCTGAATGTTCCATGTGTGCCACGTTAAGTCTACACGTTCCTCAGTACACCACCTTAATCATCCAATTATCAGACAGACCAATTCTACTCCACCATGTACACAAGGAAGCCAAAGCGCAGTGTCCACTACGGTAGCACTTACCAAGGCAGCCTGCCTGAGTCAGGTCCCAACCATCATGTTAAACAGCCTGTGACAGTCATCTAAGGCAGAGGGTCCCATGTCCCACAAGCACACACACAGGATGATTTCTACATCCTCCATGACGGTGCCACTGCACTATAGCCACACTGATTAAAGCCACCACTCTCTTCAGACTTAGAGTGTTTCTCTACTAAAAGAGAAAGCGATAGACCAGTGTATCTTTCTCTGTGCACCCAAGACCTACCTACCTATACATACATACATACATACATACATACATACATACAATTTTCTTTTTCCCATTTCAGCCAAAAATTGCCTCATCAAACAGGAGAATTCTATCAAAACCCAACATGGGTTCTCTACACATTGTGGCCATGGCCATGAGACCTGACTTTTTTTTTTCTTTGAAGGCTGGTGACAAGTGAATCAATGTAATTAAAGCCAACTAAGGAAGATAACTCTGCGCCCAGACTGAAGTAGAAGGGCAGCAACAACACTGCACCCACAAGTTCCCTCACCTCTGTGGCGCCAGGCACAGCACGTTCCAGACAACACAGCTCACACTATCGATTGTTTCAGAAGCAACTTGGGGGCTACCGTTATTTCTGCTTTACAGACAAAAACATGGTAAATCGTGGAGGTTAGGAAAGTTGCTTAAGACAATATAACAAAAAACTGCAGAGCCAAGCACGAGCTCAGATCTATGTGGCCTACACCCGGTGTACAGCTTCTCTCTTGTCTACTATTTGATGACTGGCAAGAAATACTCTGTTGCTATTCCTTTTACTTGGTAAGAATGTATCATTTTTGTAATTAAAAACAAACAAACAAAAAACTAGGCCTGGCAGTGCACTCCTGTAGTCCTAGCTAGCACTCAGGAGGCTCAGGCAAAGGACAGCGAGTTGAAGGCCAGCCTGGGCACCACAACAAATAACAGGGAAGGGAAGGCAGAAAGACAGGGAAATATTTTGTGGCAGGCTTTTAAAGTACATCATGCTTGACAGTCCAGTAAATAATGTGATAATTACCTATTTTTTTTGGGGGGGGCAGATTTCTATGACTAACCAGAACAAAAAAAGCCCCAAATGAATTAAAAAACAATTGTCACAAATGAACCATAAGAAAAGGAAAACATGCTTGTCACTTTAGCTCAAGTTAAACATGGCTACTTTCCTAGGAATCCAAGCAAACACAGAGCAGTGCGCCCACAGAAGTTAAACACACCTGACTGCCTGTGAATCAAAGGACTGGGTGTTGGGGGGAAGGGTGATCAAAAGGCTGCTCTGCTACCTGACCAGAGTTTAAAGGGAAAAACATTCAAAGTGGCCAAAGGGTAAAGACATGAGCTTACTAAAAGAAAGGGCCGAGGGGAAGTCAAGCAGGCATGTTCAGCCAAACAAGCTTTCCACCAGTGAATCAGCAAGGAACTGTACAATATCTAGTACTTATCAGAATCTGCTCCAGCGCCTTTCTGGAATACAGTGTGGCAAACTGTCCTGACCCCCAACTCCACTTCCAGAAAGCCTTAAGAATCATGAATAGGAAGAAAATGACCTGCAAGAATTCTCAAACACTAAGAAGTAGTTCAGGACACTGTGGGTCATGTAGGCAGCAGGTAATGGTAGGTGTCAGTTCCCTGTTAGTGGGAAGGTAACTAGAGGTCACTGGTGATGAAATTCCTAACTTCTCCTATCTTTGATTTAACAATTTCACTTTCTAGGAATAGCTTCTAGTTGATAAAAACCTATACACAAGATGTAAATGCCTCAGCATTCTTTCTACAATATATACAACAAAACACCCAAGAAGTTGAATGTAAATATGATGCTACTTCTATGGACATCAGACTGCAAACTTCTCAGTAATTTTAAGTAAGATAGAAACACATTTACAATGCTATATTAGTGGTAAAATAACATTCAAAACCATGTATCTGAATGGAAAAATACACAGATGCAGAATACCAACTGTGGCACTTTTCTATTACAAAGTTATACAAGATTTTTCTTTCTTCCTCTTTCCCTCCCTCTTCCCCCCCCCCCGCCCCCCACTCTCAAAATCTCAGCACTTGAAAGGCAGAGCAGCTGCATCTCTGAATTTGAGGCCAGCCCGGTCTACATAGTGAATCCCAGGGCAACCAGAGTTACACAGTAAGACCCTGCTCCACCCCCACCCCCATTAATTAATTAATGGGGTGGTTGCTTTTTTGTTTGTTTGTTTTGTTTTTTGGGGTTTTTTTTGGAAAATGCCATGTGAAGCAGGCTAGCCCCAAACTTGTGACAATCTCTTGCCTCTGCCATTGTCTTCTGAATGGTGGAAACACAGACCCCTTTTGTGTCTTTTTCCCCAAGCATACTTCTGAAAGTGAGAGACACATAGGAAGCAGTTTAATAAGGTCTCCAGGTGTACTTCTACGGTACCTCAGAGACTGAATTGATCTAAGGCTTCCATTTCTCAAGAACACAGAGCTGAATTGATCTAAGGCTCCCATTTCTCAAGAACACAGGACTGTTCCTTTCTTCTGTGGCCCACAGAACGGATTTCATTAGTACCCTGGCCCTGCCGCACAGAGCTGAAGCAAAGCTGGCTCACCATTTGTAAACCAGCTTGTGACTCTTGAGAACAGAATTCTACCCTTGCTTTATCAATGCCTCCTCCTGACTCCTAAGTTCTTGGCACTTTTTGGTTTGGGGGGCAGAATCTATGTAACCTCAAACGCATGATGATCCAGGGATCACAGTCGCCACACCCTTCTTAATCCTTTTTAACTCCTAAAGGGAACAGTTGGAGCAGCTGGCCTCAAAGGTCCTCGAGACACTAGGACTTGACGAGCACCTTGCCCACGAAATGCCCAGATGTTCACGTTTTGTTTTGTTTTTTTATTGGAAGAACTGATGCCATTGTGTCAAGTCGGGGCAGCAGGGCTCCAGGCCTCCTACCCACCTCAATTTCCTTTTAGCACCCCTCCCTACCCCATCCCTATCTTCCATGGAGTCCATTAATAACCAGTTTGGGGCCTTATCTACTGTTTTCTTCCTTCCAAGCCACTGTGCTTTGGGTATTTTACAACTAAGAAATAAAGGAAGTCATGCTGAGAGGGGTCAGTCACGCCTGGGAGAAAATCCAAGATACAAAAAGCTATCAGCTGGATTTCTGCAGAGGAAATCCAATACAGATAAAGACAAAGCACACACTTTGATCTCAAACTGCATGGGAACGACTGCACTTAGCTGAGCAGGGGCCGAGGCACTTGCAGGTCTGACTCCAGCCACTGCAGTCAGTACAGCAAGGAAATCCAAATTTAGGAAAAGCCCATCACCTTGAATTTGGTTTTCCTTTTTTAAAGAACAAAAACAAAGTGGAGGCTGAAAAGCAAAGGTGGCCGAGTCCTCAACACTGGCACCGCATTCTGTGATCTGTGATGAGAGCCACGCTGAAAGAAAGAAGGCCATTAACACAGAAACTGGAGGACAGGGGACTCCAAAGCTGGCAAGGGGATTTTAAAACCTTCAAATAAGAAACAGCTGGTGGAAATGGAATGCTTTGAGTACAGCTGAGGCCTTACGAGTCAGACAGACAGCCAACTGAAGTTGGCCAGGAAAGACGGCAAAATGCAGAGTCTGTTGGCACCTATACAATTCGCTGTCATCATACGTAAGTTAAGCACAAACAAACCCTACAACATTTTCCTCAAAACAAGACAAAATGCAGGGCAGTGGTGGCACATGCCTTTTTAATCCCAGCACTTGGGAGGCAGAGGCAGGCAGATTTCTGAGTTCGAGGCCAGCCTGGTCTACAGAGTGAGTTCCAGGACAGCCAGGGCTATACAGAGAAACCCTGTCTCGAAAAACAAAAACAAAAACAAACAAACAAAAAAAACAAGACAAAAACAGTGATTTTTTTTTTTAACATGAAATCTGCCTGTTTCTAAATGCTGGCTTCCAGTTTAAGATTCTGTGTAAGTTGCAAGCCTTACTTGATTCAAACAAACACCAGCATGCAGCCTGTGTGGAAGCGAAGGGGCAGACATGCTGACTGTCTCCTCACAACTCCAACTTTTTCTGTGCAGTCTGAAATGACACATGGAGACAAAATACACAGCTAGATCTAAGAAAATACCCTCTGGCCTGAGTTACAGGCTGGGCTGGTGACACCGCTGTAAGAGTTCAGATGCAGACAGGTCAGTAAGCACTTCCGACCAGCTTAAGAGCCTTACCACTTCCTCTGTGTAGCTTCAGTCAGTCCTCCACCACCTGCCAATCCTCGACCCACCCCACAGTCACCCTGATAGCGGTTAGCCTTCTATCTCTCACGGTCTTGGTTTTTAGATTTATTTCACTTTTTTACTCTATGAGTATTATGCCTAGGCACCACACACATTTCTGGTGCATGTAAGGTCAGAGGAGGGCATCAGAACCTCTAAATCTGGAATTACAGATGGTTGTGAGCCACCATGAGGGTGCTGGGAACCAAGCCTGAAAGAGCAACAAGTAATTCTTCTTAGCTGAAACACCTCTCCAGCCCCTCTGAGACTCTAAAGAATAAATTCTTTCATTTTTTAATGATTTTTACTTATTTTTATTTTATGTGCATTGGTGTTTTGCGTGCATGTCTGTCTGTGTGAGGGTCTCAGATCCCCTGAAGCTGGAGTTTCAAATAATTGTGAGCTGCCACGTGGGTGCTGGGAATCAAACCTGGATCCTCTGAATGTGCAGCCATTGCTCTTAATAGCTGAGCCATCTCTCCATCCCCTAAAGAATATATTCTATAGAAGAAAAAGAACACAAAAAATGGCAAAAAATTTATGCAGCAATTAAACACTATTATAATCCATCACACTGTGTTTTATATTTTTTTAATTTATTTTTAAACATTTACTATCCATGTGTCTGTAGATGTGACCAAGGAGGTCAGACGGAGGTCAGGCAGGAGCTGCTTCCTGAGCCTGGAGACGCCTGATGTGGGTGCTGATGGACTGAACTTGAATCCTCTATAAGAACAATATAAGCTCTTAACCACTGAGCCATTTCTCCAGTCCCATACACTCACATATTTTAGCTGTCTTGGTACAGATACTGAGGGCATATGCCCAACCTATTTCTGTTTTATATTCCTCCCCCAGGATATGAAATATTATTGTTGAGAAAAATAATTAAAAGAAGTTGGAAACACAATGATAACACGTGAGAGGACAGGATTACAAGGTAAAGTGTCCACAAAGCAACCGTCAGGGTGTTAATCATTAACATCATGGCCAGTCTCAAAGTTACTGAGCCCAACCGAATGGAAGAATACAAACCGTCAGCAAATGAAAGCTGACACTTTAGGGCAGACGTGGGGCTTCCTAGCCCACCTGTTTTTCCACACTTTACTGCAAACCCAGACTTGTTCTCTGGGATACATGCAGTACTAACTATTGACTATATTAGAGTCTAATCTATATTATGTATGTGTGTGGCTCCATCCCTGGGATTTTAATGGGTCATTTGAGTGCCTCTGAGTAAGACTCTTACACCGCACTTTACGGCCTATGTAGAGGAGCCACACTATTAAATGAGTCTCTCTGTCCCTCTGCACCTCAAGGCTACAGATTTTTTTTTTTTTTTAAAGATCCTGCATCTTTTACACCTACTTACATCACCCAAGACACCTGAAAGACTGAAATCACAAAAGGTGCATATAAGTGGTTCAGGCAGGAGAGGACAATGTTCACAGGTTAGCCTACCTCTGTCCTTGAGTTCTCAATTTCATCTGCACACAATCTGCTATTTCATGGAAACTACAACATGTGAAAAATCTTTCCCGTTTGCTCAGCTGTCCCATTATCACAGATTCTCAAAGGGAACAGATACCAAAATTAAATGGAAATAATATAAATAAATTTTTTGTTGGTTGGCTTATTTTTTTGACATAGGTCTCATGTAGCCCAGGTTGGGCCCCAAACTCTCTTATGTAGCTAACAACGACCCTGGACTCCTGGTGCACCTAGCAAGCACTGGTTTCAGGTGTGTGCTACTAGAACCTGCCTGGAAAGGGACAACTCACCAAGAACTTTCTCAATTCACCTTAGTTCTCCGGCAAATATTTGCGAGTAATTTTAGAACTTTTAATAGAAGATCCTTGGTTCTTAGTCCTTGCTTCACACTGAACTTTGCACAGAAGACAGCTACAGATGCACCAGGACTACATCTGGTGAGACACTCTTATTTCTAATACCATATTCTATTTTAAACAATACCTTTAACTCCTCTCCAGTCGCCACCAAAGCAAAGGCTACAGGTCAATGGTAGAGGGCTTGCCAGTATAACATGTGTGAAGCCCCGGGTTCTACAGGTAAAAAAGCAAACTCAACTGACAGAAGCCGCCATTGCCTAACCCCTTTCCCATCTTTTACTGACTTTTCTTTCCCTCTAGGCTAGAGATCATGACATATAGCAGGCTGGCCTGGAAGTCACGGTGAGCCTCTGGCCTGTTTACAGTTGTGATTATAGGTGCAAACCACCACACCCTGGCTTAGCGCCTTCACACAGCACAGCCTTCTCCAACCAGCACACTTCCTTTTGAAAGCTGCTAGCAAATTTTAGACCGTCCCCTCCCTCCTAGAATCCATTTTTCTCCCCCACCTGGTTACTGAGGTCACGGGCAAAAGAGAAAGCTCTCAGACCTAGTCACTAAGAGATTCCAGCAGATACCAGGTACTTAATAACGGTTTTCTTCTAGAAAAGTGAGGGTGAGAGAATAAATACAAACACACACACACACACACACACACACACACACACACACCCCACAAGCTTTTTGTTAGTTCTACTGCCACCTTTGGTGACCAAGCCCATGTCTCAAGAATTCTGAAGATGCTAGGTCTGGATTTGGTGGCTCCTGCCTATAATCATCCCAACACTACAGAGGCTGAAGCAAGAGGCTCACCAAGAACTCTAGGCCAGCCTAGGCTACTGTGTGACCCTGTCTTAAACAACCAAACCAAACAAAAACCCACACACTACTCTTAATAGCCACAATTCTAGATCTCCTCCAGAAAGCATTTAGGCTAACTTCAACCCTTTAGGCTCTCCACAGGCAAAGATCTGGAAATCATCACAGGAAATGGTTATGTTTAACACACCAAGTAAGAGTTTAAGAAAGTGGCTTTTCTTTCATTACAAATTGTGTAAAAGTCCTCTGCTGGAATAAGTTGTTGAGAAAGTCTACTTTCACTCAAGATTATCAATGCCCCAGGGAGGAACCACCCCAGACTCTACAGGGAGTTGTAACTCTCAGTGACTAGTCACTAAGCCAGAGGGGAAAGTTAACTGTTGAGCAATAGACAGGAACCTCCATGGCTGCTTGGATGGATGGATGGATGGATGGATGGATGGATGGATGGATGGGGAGTGTAAAGGAGAAGGAATCAAGAAGTCCAGCCTTGAAATGCCAGACTCTCCAAGTGGAAGAACAAGACAAAAGTGAAGAACCGCTAACGCCACCTCGTAAATCACATATTGACTTCCCTCTTCCCCCAAAAGAAGAGGACCTTATTAAAGGCCTTGAGAATTTAAAGAGCAGCAATCCAAGCCGGGGGGCTGACACCCATCGAATTTCAGTGGACTAAGGGCCATAGAGATCTCAACAGAAGCTAAGCTGCTCACTGTGGACTAGGGCGAGCACTAGGTGCTGCCCGGCTTCTCAGGCTCTGACCTGGGGCTGTCGCCAACAGAGGAGTCACTCCGTTTGGGGCGTCACAGGGACCCCCATCCCTCAGCTGTGGCACACCCAGGGCCCGGGCGGACACAGAGCACAGCAGCACCTGGACCCCTGGCAGGAAGCGGCCACCTGGAGAGGAGAGCCGAATGGGCAGCGGCGTGCTGCTGTGCTGAGAGAAGCGGCCAGATGTGGGAGTGATCGCGGGGAGCTGAAGGCTGCACTTCCACAGGAGATGTTCCGTGGGCCACTAGCGCCCGGTCCCAGCAGAGCGAGGCCCCGCGCGGGGCAGGCCTAGCCGGCTGCGCCTCCGCCGCAGCAGCAGCTCCCAGGCGCCGCCGCTCGCGCCCCCGCCCGCCACAGCTGCAAGCTCAAGGCTGCCCGGTCCTTCCCACCAAACCTTTCCTGCCCTTCCCGGGTCCTCGGGTTTCCATGCCGCCCGGACTCCTACCGGCTTCCAGTCAGGGACGAGCCACCGCCGTTGCCTGCGTGAAAGTCCGCTTCCCACAAGCCGCTCTGGCCGCCGGCTGCACGCCTCCCAGGCCGCGCCGGATCCTCCGCTCCCCCTGCCGGCCGGCGGCCATTTCCGACCGGCGCCGGCGGAACTTGCCGAAGATGGGCCGGAAAGGGCCGAACCTGCGTTTGCCAGCGAGAGGAGAGCACAGAGGTGTTCGTGACTTTCCGGACGCGTCCGAAGGCACAGGCGGAGGGGGCGGTGGGCTCTGCCCTCTAGGATCCCAAGCGCAGGCTGGGCGCCAGTGATTGTGAGAAGGGCCAGGAACCTTGAGGAGTGATTATCCCACTAATCTGGGTAACACAACCTAAAAATAAGCCCATGCCCAGATGGGGTACCCCATGCCAGCAATGACCCACAGTTCTGAAACACTTTTAAATATTTAGCTGCAAATAAAGGGCGGGGCTGAGTGGATGCTTGGGGGGAAAAAATCCCCGGCTTTGCAAAACAACTGATTTAATCAACCTTGCAAGTTGTGGGCTAAAAGGAATATCTTTTAAATGCTTTAAAGCCAGCCCTTGTGGTTTGGGAATTGGCAAGACCCTTCGACAACAGAGAGAGAATACAGACAGAGAATATAGAAAGAATACGGGTGGGGGTGGAGGTCGGGCGCGGGAGGTGGGGAGAGGGAGAGAGGGAGGAGATAGGATCAATCTTAAAAGTGGTACGAAGTCACTGGAGTTAATTTAGAAAACAGTTCAAAAATCATCTTTTCAAATTAAGAATTGTAGTATAGTCTAAAGTCAGATTGCTTAGATATATTTATTTTAGTCCCCCCAAACAAGGCTGTTACCCAGGGCTTCCTCCACAGAGTCCAGACACACCCGGCCAGGTTGGCTCATTTCCATCCCTGTGCTTGGGTGGTCTGTTACTTTAAGGAGAATCGTGCCCCAGAGATGGCCTCACAACTGCTGACCCTTCCACCTGCCCTTCTTGGGAGCACCCAGACCCAGTACTCAGGACAGGGAGGCTGAGAAAACAGGATTCCACTCCCACGGCGGACAGTTTGAGTTAACCATTGCCTTTGCAAAACAAAACTTTTTAAAAACCCTGACAGCCTATCTTCTGGAGCAGTCTCCTCATCTACTGGTCTCTCCATCCATCTCCAAGTCAGGCTCTGCTCTTTCCCCATCTGTCCTATTTTATTTGATAAAACACCACGACCAAAAGCAACTTGAGGAGGAAAGGGTTTATTAGGCTTACCCATCCCACTCACAGTTTATTATTGAAAGAAGCCAAAGCAGGAACTTTAAAGCAGGGCAGGGCCCTTGGAGGCAGAAATTGAAACAGACGCAATGGAGTTAGGCCGTTCACTGGCTTGTTCCCCATGGCTGGCTCAGTTTTCCCTTTTTATACACTAGAGACCACCTGCCCAAGGGTGGCTGTGTCCACAGTGGGCTGGGTCTGCGCATATCAATCATTAATCAAGGGAATGCCCTCCCAGAGACTTGCCCACAGGCCAATCTGATAGCAGAGTTTCTCCCTTTCTGCCTTTTTCCCTCTCCCTGATCCCTCTCTCTCCACTTGGGGGAGGAAGTTTTGAGATCTCCCTCTATATATCCCTGGCTATTCTGGAACTCACTATGTAGACCAGGCTGGCCTGAAACAAAAGATCTTCCTGCCTCTGCTGGTATTAAAGGCACGTGCCACCCACACACACCTGAGGTTCCCTCTTGTAAGAAGAACCTAGCTTGTGTCAAGTTGACAAAAACGAAACAAAACAATCAAACAAACAAAAAAACCAAAAAATAAAACTAACCATCGCACTATCCTTCCTCCCTCTCTTTCTGGGGACATGTAACTCTCCTTTCTCCTACCTATGAGATCAGGAGGTAGAAATTGACTAGACAAATTGGGGCACAGGGAGTGATCAGCCCCTTTCTTGGCTAAAGGCTGGAAATGCCTTTGGGCATTTAAACTTTGTCTTTGCCCGAGGTCGAAGATGCCACAAGTGCCTAAGCCAATTGTCTCTGGTTTTGCCAAGGTCAGAGGCTGGAGATACCAGGAAGGAGGTCGTCATCTCTTTCCCCACAGAAGGATACCCCTTTCCTGGAAGCCATACTGAGGCTGTGGCCCAAACTGCAAGGACCTCATTGGTCCTGGAATGAAAACTGGACTGACCAGCTCATCCTCCTTCCTTCCTCTATGGCTGAGGCCATATTAACTTGAAGACAGTGAAGCTCAGTGGGGTCCCAGTCCCTGGGGGAAGGGGCTCTTCCCACTGTATAGGAGCTCCACCTTCTTTCTCTCCCTATAGTAGGTTGTTTTATTTTCCCCCACCTAAATCTCACCCCCTCTGTGGCACATGAATTTCACTCTTTGAATTTTGGGAAAAGGAACCAGAAAGCCTCTGGCTTGGGGTGATTTTGATGGCTGTTGAGTTTCCAGACCCTCCCCCTCTCAAGCTAAGCAGGGAAGAGCCGAGAAAGGTTTTGCAGCCATCAAAGATGCCAAGATATCCCCGTATCTTTGCCATTCACACCAGCCTCTTCCTCTTCCTGTAAGGAGAAACAAACACACACACACAAATCTACTCGAACCACTGACAAATCAAAATGTAACTCCTTCCTCTTTTTTTTTTGAGAAATGTCAGGGAAATAGAAACAAACTTTATAAACTGGAGAACTGAAAAATGGAGAAAGCTTTGTCTGTTCCACTACAACTTCCCTTCAGCAGTTCCTCTACTTGGCTTTCTTCCAGAGATGTGTAGCAGTGGTGGTGGCAGCAGCAGGAAGGGCCCAGCAATGGGACAGGATAGGAGGCAAGGTAAGAATTTCCAGGGGTTGGTTCATCTCCGTATTGGCAAGAGCAGACTTGCAGATAACAGCTGCCTGGAGGACTTAGTCATCCCGTGGACCTCAGTAACAGGACGCAGTGCTGCTTCTACCTCTGACTTACTTGATTTTTAACTGTACCTAAGCTTTAGGGAGAAAAGAGAGATTCCTGTGAAACTTACTGCACATCACATCTGGCTGCTGCCCTCTGCCTGTCACCCAGCACCTCTCATCCTCAGCAGTCTCCTGCCCCAGCTCCTTCTGAAAGGTGTGTCAAACCAGCAGTGGGACTCTGGCTTTCCCTACCACTTCTTGCCACTTTAAGTGGTTGCTGTGGATCAGTTCCATCAGCAACAGTTCCCTCCCTCACTCGCTGCAGGACTCCGCTCTTTGTTTTGCAGCGGTGCCCTAGATACCATCACAGCCGCAACATCCCCTGAATGCATATTTTATGAATACTTAATTGCCAGGCAGTAGGTTACACCCTTTACATGCCGGCTGCCATATTTTAGTCTGACCAGGAATTACCACCCTATAGAGAGGAAAGTGAAACTACATGCAGTTCCAGGAAGCAGATGCCTGGAACCATAGAGGGCACAGCAGCGTCCAGGACTCAAAGCCATCCTGACCTGGAACCCCACATTCTTTTTGTTTGTTTGTTTGTTTTTGTTTCTTTGTTTGTTTGTTTGTTTTCAAGACAGGGTTTCTCTGTATAGCCCTAGCTGTTCTAGAACTCACTCTGTAGACCAGGCTGGCCTCGAACTCAGAAATCCTCCTGCCTCTGCCTCACAAGTGCTAGGATTAAAGGCATTTGCCACCACTGCCCGGCTTTTTTTTTTTACTATTTCCTACAGTGGATTTATTTCTATCCCTTCCCCCTTGCTCTCCCAGAATGTCCTGGTTTACCTTCATCTTTCCCAAGACAGAAACTCCAAACCTGGCATAACCTTCACTGTTTCTCTTTATACTTACATTCAGTCACCAAGACTTAAAGCCTTGACCTAGGGTCACCACCACCCAACTTTCAAAATTCTAACACCTCCCCTGGATCAAGTCCCCTTTATTCCTCGCATGGACTTACCTCTTCACCAAAAAAACTGGCTAAAAAAAACCTTTCTCATATTCACAGTGTTTTCTTTCTTCCTGAAAGGAGCTAAAGTCAGAATACATACAACAAAGCCAGTTCCTGCCAGCCTCACCTCACCGCAGGTGGAACTTTATAGTGCTTATTGTCTCTACCTTGCATTTCAGAACTTAATCAGAAATAGGTTGTCAGCAGTGGTGACCCAGAGGCAGGGGGATCTCTGTGAGTTCAAAGACAGTCTGACTGATGTACAGAGACAGTTCCAGGACAGCCAAAACTGCACAGAGAAATCCTATCTCAGAGAAAAAAGGAAGGAAGGAAGGAAGGAAGGAAGGGAAGAAGGAAGGAAGGAAGAAAGGAAGGAAAAAAGGAAAAGAAATAGGTTTGCATTGTGATTTAATAACCACATAAAGAGATCCCTTTTGTCCTAAGAAATTAAGATAGGAAACTAGGAAACAGAGGCTCTGTTATGCCACTAGCCCCTAGTGACCCAGCGTTTGCCAGCAGTGCTTTGCCTCCATCAGCTCCTAATTTTAAATTTCAAGAAGACAAACGTGATTGCTTTAATTTGGATCACATGTCCACCCCTCAATCAACTCAGCCTAAGCAACAGATCACCCCAAACCCACCTGTAAATAGAGGTTATGTCCAGAACATAGAGGCACACCCTGTTCTCTCATTTGTTTATACATGTGGCAAGCTGAGCACCTACCAAAGTTACTCAGTGTTGCCAACATGCCTGTGCCCTCACACTGTGACAGTCACCTGAAGAAAAGACACTCCCAGACAAAATCTAACAGCACTCGTAGGAGATCAGTTCAGATATGCAGAATGAAGATAATTTGACACATAGTCCAAAAGCCTCTGGTGGTAAGCTGTCAACATCAGCAAGTACAACAGTAAGTTCAACAGAAGTTCACAGCATAGCCGTAAAGAACAGACACAAGGGGGCTTACAGAGCTGGGGAGGTAGCTCAGTTGGTAGAGCTCTTGTCTAGTACATACAGGCCTGTGATCTCACCATGGAGAGGTGGAGGCAGGAGGAACTAAAGTTAAAGGACTTCCTCAGCCATAACCCTGGATATATGAGACCTTGGGTTTTTTTTTATGGAAAAAAAAAGATTTCACAAAGATAGCAAACTACCCAATGGCCAGTAGCAGCAGATCACATAAAACATGACATTCATGCGCCGCTAGGAGTGAGCGTGCTGCAGGTACTGAGCCATCTACGATGCCTGACATCTTAGTGATGAAGGCGGCAGCTAATGCACGGAAGGTGAACCATGGCTGAGTCTGTGGATCGGGCTAAGTTGTCTGGTTAGCTAGGTAAGTTCAAGTGCAGAAAGTCCAAGAAAGGCTAGTTGAGAAGTAGGTAAACATCTCTTTCCTTCACAAGAGACTGACAATTGGAGCTGGAGAAATGCAGAAGCCCAAAATATGAAACAAAAACTGGATGCCAAGGGACTGGGTGGTGATGCATGCCTTTAATCCTAACATTCTGGAGGCAGAGGCAGGTGGGTATAGATGAGTTCGTGGCCAGCCTGGTCTACAGAGCAAGTTCCAAGATGGCCAAGACTACACAGAGAAACCAAAACCCAAACCAAAACAAACCTGAATGCCAGACGGATCCTCTTGAAAAGGACCTGGGTTCATTTCCCAACACCTACATGTCAGCTCCCAGTCATCCATAATTCCAGTTACAGAAGATCCAATACCCTCTTCTGATCTCCCTGGGCAGCAGACAACCACATGATGCATACACACACACAGAGAGACAAAACACTCATACACATAAAATAAGCCTAAATATATATTATATATATATACATATATGTATATATACGTATATATACATATACATACATATATGTATATATACATGTGTATATGTATATATACATATATACATATACATACATATATGTATGTATATGTATATATACATATATGTATATATAGCCACATATATACATATACATACATATATGTATATATACGTATATATATATACATATATGTATATATAGCCACATATATACATTAACATATATATATATATATATATGTTAAACCACAAAAGCTGTGTTCTTTCACCAGGAAACATATTTACAGAGCATCAAAAATGTTCTCTTAGGGAGGAGTCCCTGCCGGTGACTTATTTCTCCCCAATGGTGACTACCCAAGAGATCCTGGATGTCAGGCCCATAGATGAGAAATTGATACCAGAAGGTCTCAAGTTTTAGGGAAGGAGGGACCTATAGTCACTTCCCCCAAGGACAGCGGCCAGACCCACGAGCCACTCAATGAAGATGCCATCAGTGACCCCGTCAACCTTCAAAAAGATTCAGGAGTTGTCTGAGGTTAGGTCAGATAAACGCTGGTTCTCTGTAATACTCAGATTTAATAACAACAAAAAAAATGCTAAAAGCCACCCTTGCAGATCCTTTTTATACATAAGTGACTGGGCAACTTTGTGAATTATAATTAGAACAATGCATGACAATTTCTAGATTAGGGCTCCAAGGTGACTCTTCTCTTCCCTGACTGTCAGTGCCAAAGAATGAGAAGGTTGGTCTCCCAGCTCCGAGGGCAGCACTCACCACACTGCTAAATGGCTCCCTCTCAAAGCCCAAGCTTTGATGTTACCTTTTCTAAGTGGCTGGCTTTTGTCTGCCAAAATTGGTGGAATGTTTGGAGTGGAGTGATGAGCAGATAATTTATGGCAAGAACATCAAGTTAATATCAGCTTCAAGCCAAAACACATTTTATTGTTTAAAGACAAAAACAAACCTATTTGTAGACTAGGGTGGGGCATGGCTAGTCAAACACTTGGCCAAGGGAAGTAGGAGGCCCTGGGTTTTGTCCTCAGCACTTCAACGCTCTCAGGAGCTTGCACGCACACATCAAAACAAAAGCACTCTTTTGTTAAGTCATTAACACCATGTCACAGTATTGCCTTATGACTATGAAAAGTAAGTTTTGAACTAACTTCCTTCCAGGAACCTTAGCCTAATTCAAGCCTGTTAACTGCATTAAGACAGCTAACCTGAATTAAATAAATAGCAGTAATGGTAGTGGGGCTGGACCTGCAGCTCAGCGGTGGAGACAGTTTGCCTAACAGGCAAGACTCTAAATTTCATCCCCAACATCTCAAAAAAGAAAAAAAAAAAAATCATCACATCAGCTAATAGATAGCAAAAGGCCACTGACGTTGTGTAAGCTTGACCCTGGGAGCCCTGTCTGATGATAGCCGCTCCCCTAAAGCAAACACAAAGACACCAAAAACTCATCCTAAATCAAATCATTCCGTAGCAAGGCTATTCAGACAAAGCATGCTGCAGCACTGTCCATTTGAAGGACTTATGTAATGAGAGCCATAACCAGAGAAAAGTAAAATTAGGCAGGATGGTGGCCGCACTCCAGTGTCACATTTGCATGCAGCTCCAAGCCTGTCTTTACACCAGGAAGTCACCCACAGACTTAAAAGTCAACTGCTTGATACCTTTCAGCTACAAAACATCTTGTGTGGAAAAGGCCTCCCAGTTAGCAAACAGTTACAGAGGTTTGGTTTGGGTTTTTTGGTTGGTTTTTTGTTTGTTTGTTTGTTTGTTTGTTTTTCAAGACAGGGTTTCTCTGTGTAGCCCTGGCTGTCCTGGAACTCACTCTGTAGACCAGGTTGGCCTCGAACTCAGAAATCCACCTGCCTCTGCCTCCCAAGTGCTGGGATTAAAGGCATGTGCCACCACTGCCCAGCCTTGGTTTTGTTTCTTAAAATTTTTTTTCACACAATATATTCTGATCACACTTTTCCCTTCTCCCAATTCCTGCCAGATCCGGCCCACCTATCCAACTCCACATTCTCTCTCTAACAAACAGCGACACAAAGGAAGCAAAATTCACGCCATGTGGGCACACGTGCTCACACATGAAGACACACACACACAAAGAATAAAAATATACAACAAAAGATCAATAAGACAAAACATATCCAAGCAAAGCAATCTGAGACAAAAAGTCTACAAAACTCCACTGAGTTCATTTTGTGTTAGCCATCTACTGCCGGACATGCGGTCTACACTGAAGTGTGGTTAACTTAGTGAGATTCCACTGAAGAAAACTAAGTTTTCCTTTACAACCAAGTATCAGTTGCAGATAGGTTCTTAGTGGTGGATGGGAGCTTGTTGGAATTTTTGCAGGCACTATGCATGTTACTATACAGTCCTTGGGGGTTTCTGTGGGTATCACTCCTGCTCTGTGTGGAGGACCATCTCCTTGGCGTCCTCCATCCCCCCTGGCTCTTACAATCTTCTGCCTCCTCTTCTTCATAGCTCCCTGAGCAGTAAGGGGAAGGTTTAATGACAACATCCCATTTAGTACTGAATGCTCCAACACAGCCGTTCTTAAGTAACATCAATGAAGCTGGACCTGGTGGCATATGCTATAATCCCCTGCACCTATGGATAGAGGTAGGAGGATCAGAAATTCAAGGCTAGCCCTGGCTACATGTGCAAATTTGAGGCCAACAAGAAACCTTGTTTCTAACAAGCAAATACATATATCAATAAACTTAGTTAAGTTTTATTTCTATGTGTGTATGTGTGTGTAAGCATATGCCATTTATGTGCAGATGCCTACGGATGCCAGAAGAATATAGGATCTCTAGGGTTGGAGTTACAGGTGGTTGTGAGCCACCTGATATGGTGGGTGCTAGGAACTGAACTCGGGTCCTCTGCAAGAGCAGCAAGTACTCTTAATCATTGAACATCTCTCCAGCTATGTCAATGACTTTCTTAACCAATGTGGCTATAAAATCAAAGTTCAATGTGCAGTTTTCAAGAGTAATCACACTGTTTACGTCCAAAAGATGAACCACTTGTTCAGATCTGGAGCGTCTACTGGAGGGGAAAATCAATAGTTTCAACCACCCAGAATTTCCAAAAGAAAGAAAAATGTGAAGGTTTTTAACTAGTTCATAGATGCTTCCAGCAAGACTTTGTTGGAGAAAATTTCTATTTTCTTTAATATTACTAATATTAATTCTCAATCTCAGTGGTGGGAACATGACAATATAGGAGCCAAGGAACCATTAGAACAAAATATCACCATCCCTCTCCCAACTGAAACCATCAGCCAAAAATATGGTCACATTTTCATGGCTACATCTGGACCATATGTAACCATAGTTTTATAAATTCATTAGTTTGAGGAACAAAAATATAATTATCCAAAGTTCATCTCTAACAAAGAATGTTCTCTAATAGAGAATGTTCTCAGATATGCATAGTTACATGTTATAGACATGCATAATTACATGTTATAGACATGCATAATTACATCATGTTATTGAGAGAAGCTTATCGCTAAGATGTGGTGACCACTCAGAAACATAACCCTTGACAGAAATGATGCAATAAAGGCAGAAATACATCAATTTCACGTGTTATATACAGCACATATGGAAATTCTGTTAAAAGCTGCACATGCACGTGTATTGTTCATGTGTATTATATATAATGGTGATGATGCATGTTTTCAATCTGACAGGATCTAGAATCAGCCAGAGAATGGGCATCTGAGTGTGCCTGTGAATGGTTATCTTGGTTACATTTACTGTTACAGGAAGACCCATCTTAGTGTGAGGAGGACAGCTCCTTGAGCAGGAATCCTAGGCTCCTCTAAGTGGAGAGAGGGGGCTGAGCAGAGGCATGCAGGCATCCATTGCTCCTGTTTCCTGACTGTGGATACATTGGCGGCTTCATGCTTCTGCTGGACTTTTCTGTACCTTGAAACTGTGAGCTGAATAAGTCCTCTCACCATTAAGGTGCTTTTACCAGAGTGTTTTCTCACAGTAATGGGAAAGGTAAAAATGCTGAAACAGTGAGATATCTTTCTTTATTCCTGTCTAGCTAGTGCTTCCAGGTCATGAGTGTCTGTTTCTTGCCATGTCTATGCACCAACTACCTCAGGGTTTTGTTTGCTTGGGTCACTTTTTAATGGCATGATCCTCAGGCATCTCACTCATGAGTAGTTCCCAATGGCAGTCTGTGGACCAAGAAAGGATGATGTGTTCATCATTCACAGATATACAAGAAAGGCAAGCACGAGTTAATGTCACTTTTCTTAAAAAGTTTTATTTTTTCTGTATAATTATTTATGTTCATGTATATATTTGCACCACATGCCCACAGAGGCCAGAAGAGGGCAGAAGCTGCAGGTGGTTGCAAGCTACTGTGGGTTCTGGGAACTGAATCTGGGTCCTCTGTAAGAGCAGCAAGCACTCCTACCCACTGAGCCATCTCTCTCCAGCCCCTTTAGTAGGTTTTAAATAAAGTGGTCTATCTGATTGAAAGGACGTCTTTCCTCCTAAAATTATGATGAAATTATGTCCTTTCTTTTTTTTTGGTTTTCTGAGACAGGGTTTCTCTGTGTCTCTGGCTGTCCTGGAACTCACTCTGTAGACCAGGCTGGCCTCGAACTCAGAAATCCGCCTGCCTCTGCCTCCTAAGTGCTGGGATTAAAGGCATGCGCCACCACTGCCCGGAACGGAATCAAGGCTTCCTCATGAGAACTGGAGCTGATGGTGCAGCCCAAGTGCAGCCTGTAGTTGCTATAAGCCTCATCAGAGACCCAAGCCACATCATTCCTGAGGCCATACCCTTCTAAAAGTGTGAGATAATAAACACTGGTATTTTAAACCCCCGATTTGGGGGTAATCTGTTAGGGAACAGTGGGAAATCATCGTAACTCCTTTATCCCCAGCATCCTCAACCATTAGAAGCTCCTGACATGCTCTGTGCCTGTGCTGGAGAAGAAGAGGGGATCAAAAGGGGCTCACTTCTACTACCCAGGCTTCAGCTTGCTTAATCCCACTCCTTTGTCTTCCGTTGCTTCTTCAATTTCTCCTGTTGACCTTTGTGCTCAGTAAACGAAATCTTCCATCTCTGGCAGCAAATCAGTTCCACACATTTGCAGGCTTTGTGAGAGGAGTCAGTCCGTGCAAACATGACATCTTGTGAAGTTTTAGAAATGTGGTACATTTCTGTTGACTGGCTCTCTGACCCCAGCTGTGACATCATCACTAGGCCCATATTTAGCTCTGCAGAGAAACAAACCTCTGTATGCTTCATGAGGAAAATAGAGGGCAGCAGATGTGATCTCTTTTAAATACTGCCCTTCCACCTTTACAGTTAGGTATACGTACTAGAATAAAAATAATAGTGATATAGCCAGTACCAGAGTTCCTCTGAGGATGCAAAGATGTCTGTTTAGGAAACTACCGTGGTATGGTGGATGGAGAAAGAGACCATTCCTTAGAAGGAAAATTGAAAGGGAGATGGATAAAAGGGCACACTAGAAAGGGTCCACGGATGAATCCTGGAGGTACAGCAAGGTGGAGCTCAGATAACGGAAGAGGTTGCAATGGTAAGAGTCCCAGAGATGGCTCTTTAAAATAGCAACATCTATTTTTGGACTTCAAATTATTTGTGTTGCTAAGGATATAAAATCACCCACATCTTTATTAGTATCTGTCACAAGTACACATGCTGGGTGTGAAGAACTTGGGAGAAAATCAAGGGAAACGGGGAATGGAGGAGGCTAGATGGCTCAGTGGTTAAGAGCACTACTGGCTGCTCTTGCAGAGGACTCAGGTTCCATTCCCAGCGCCCATGTGGTGGTTCACAACTCTTTGTAACTCCAGTTCCAGGGGATTCCTGTGTCCCATTCTGGCCTCTCTGAGCACCAGGGACACATACAGTATGCAGATGTACATGCAGGCAAAACACCCACACACATACAATCAATAATTTTGACAATTTAAGGGAAAGGGGATGGGAGCCAAGATGACAGCTGGGTCAGTGTGGAACAAAGGAATAAAAGCATCCATGAGCCAGTACGGTGGGACACACACGTGGGCAGAGGCAGAAGGATCTCTGAGGCTGAGGCCAGCCTGGTCTATGTGGCAATTCCCAGACCTGAGAAAAGGGTTCACTATACTGTAGCCAAGGATGTCCTCAGGGTCATTCCTCCTGGCTCAGCCTCCCATGTGCTGGGACTACAGATGTGTGTCACCATGCCTGGCCTCCCATTTCCACTGAGCCATCCCCACATTTTGCCTTGGCTAGGTAAACATAAGTATGACACCAGCAGTCAAATCTCTTTTCTGGACCCTTCCTCAGAGCTCTTGAGCCACACTGCCCACTAAGTATCTTGCCCTGTTTTGCACAAATCAGTTGTTTAAATCAACTTTATAGAGATCACAAACGAAATCCTTTTCTCTACCTGCCCAGGTCTTTCCCTTCTCTGGGTACCACAACCACAGTTAACACTGTCACCACCCAGGCTGTAGCCCAAGGTGGAGACGCAGGCTGTTACGTTCCTGTGGTCTTCATCCACCACATCCAGCTGGCTACTGGAGCCTAACAAGGAGGCTTCTACAAACTAATGTCACTGCTTCTAAACCCCACTGGATTTCAGAGTGGGTCTGCATGTTAATGATGTCGTGAACTTATTATGACAGTTCCTGGC
Source organism: Mastomys coucha (assembly GCF_008632895.1). Classification (NCBI taxonomy): domain Eukaryota; kingdom Metazoa; phylum Chordata; class Mammalia; order Rodentia; family Muridae; genus Mastomys; species Mastomys coucha. The sequence continues at coordinate 51,800,110 of NW_022196915.1, forward strand.
TAAGTAACTCACGGCTTTTGCTTTTGTGATAATTAAACAAGGCATCATATACAAAATGGGTAGCACACAATAAGGAATCAAAAGCGTTCCCCTAGGGCTGGAGAGACGGCTCAGCAGTTAAGAGCACTGACTGCTCTTCCAGAGGTCCTGAGTTCAAATCCCAGCAACCACATGGTAGCTCACAACCATCTGTAATGGGATCTGATGCCCTCTTTTGGTGTGTCTGAAGGGAGTGACAGTGTACTCACATTAAATAAATAAATAAATAAATAAATAAATACCTC
>NW_022196915.1:51800503-51813588 GCF_008632895.1 Mastomys coucha
TCTCATAAAGCCTTTCCACATTTTCTCTTCCATGTGACTCATTTGCCCATTGTTTTGTTTTCATTCTCCCATCCCCCAGGTCTGCACAGTACAGGCTGGCCTCAAACTCACTTCTCACCAGAGGATTCTCCTGCCTCCACCTCCTCCCTAGTGCTGTGGTCTTGCCTGTGGAACTAAGTCCCAACACTTATGCATCATAAGTGGTGAGCTAACTGCCCTTCCTGAGTCTAGTTAGTGCAAACTCTCAAGTTCCCCACGGGGCACTTCCTGTCTACAATGGCTTCCTGTCTGCACATGCTGACCCTCTGGTGGCTAGCTCCTGACCCACAGAATCTTCTCCAGAATTGTGACCTAAGGTTAATTCCCTTTCATTCAACTGCTCAAATCACAAAAACTGGAATGAGAGGTGGCGGTGGGGTTATGAGGAAGGGGGAAGAGAGAACAAGAGGAGAGGGACGGAAAAGAGGGGGAGAGGAGAGGAAAAGAGTATGAATGAAAATGAATTTGGGGGCTGGTGAGATGGCTCAGCGGGTAAGAGCACCGACTGCTTTTCAGAAGATCCTGAGTTCAAATCCCAGCAACCACATGGTGGCTCACAACCACTTGTAATGAGATCTGATGACCTCTTCTGGTGCGTCTGACGACACCTACAGTACTTATATATAATAATAAATAAATCTTTGGGCCAGAGCAGTCAAGGACTGAGCAAATGGGGCTGACCAGAGCAAGCAGAGGTCCTAAAAGTCAATTCCCAACAACCAGATGAAGGCTCACAACCATCTGTACAGCTACAGTGTGTACTCATATACATAAAATAAATAAATTTAAAAAAAAATGAATTTGGATATAGGCAAAGTGTCAAAACCTGGTAAATCTGGTTAAGAATCACTTCAAGCTCACAAAAAAATAACAGCGCGTCATATAACCCCAAAAACTTCAGTTAAGTTTAAAATTACTTCAAAAGACAAGATTAAAAATAAAAAGCATTATGCAATCCAGCCATAAGGAAACAATAACAAACCCAAGTTGAACATTTTCCCAAATGACCTACATTCCCACAATGCCAATGTTCTAGAGAGGGCGGAGGGGAAAGCAAGAGAAGGAGAGTGATGGGGTAGGAAGGGGGTGTGGGAAAAGGGAAAGGAGGAGGCAGAGGGGGGAGAGAGACCTGAAGGAGGTTAGGGGTGTGAAGTCAAAGATGAACAGTGCAACCGGTGAACCTGAACTGGATCAGACTGACGAAAAGGTCCTAACATGTATGACTGGCACAAATGATGACATCTGAGAACAGACTCCATTATTTAATAGCATTACAGCAGTTTGAATTTCCTGTGGTTAAGTACGAGAATGCCATCGTGCTTAAGAAATGCATGCTACAGCCTGGGCTGTGGCTCAGTGGTACAGCAATTACCTAGGATGCTCGGGGCTCTGGATTCTCACCCACACGCACCACCAGAAGTAAAAAGAGGAAGGCAAGAAGGAAGGGATGGAGGAAGGGAAGGTCACGGGGCAGAGAGAGGAGCTCATGGGGAAATATTTATGACATTTAAGGGCAGGAGATTATGTTTCAATGTACAGTAGTATCTCCCCCACCACCACTGCTCCCCCTCATATGTGTGTGTGTATGTGTGTGTGTGTGTGTGTGTGTGCTAGCACTAATGTGCTTTGTATCACCAAAGATAAAAACATCAGTTCCTGTCTCCTGTGAAAGTTTCCCTGTCCATTGAGACAGACCATACACCACCTTCCAATGCCTATAAATGCTGATGACCAACACTGAAGATGACACAGAAAGATTTTCTGTGCTGGTTGGATCAATGACAACTGTTAAAATGCCCATACTATTCAACCCTCTATCAAAATGCCAGTTTTCACAGAAAAAAAAAAAAAAAAAGCAATCCTGAAATTCATAGGGAGCCATAAGACCCTAAATAAAAAACACAATCTGGGGCAAAAAATAAATAACCCTGATATATATTACCTGAATCTAAACTATACTACGAATACAATGCCTCCAGCTATTTTTTCTTTTTAATTTTTCTTTTTAAACATTCCTTTACATTTCATTATTATTAAAAATAATACTTATTGTTGTTATTGTTACTTTATTTTTTGTAAGAAAGGATTTCAGTATGTAGTCCTGTAGTCCAGGCTGGCCTGGAAACTGCCATACAGATGTGGCTGGCCTAGAAATTGCCATACAGATGTGGCTGGCCTGGAAACTGCCATACAGATGTGGCTGGCCTGGAAACTGACATACAGATGTGGCTGGCCTGGAAACTGACATACAGATGTGGCTGGCCTTGAACCTCCCAGACATCCACCTTTCTGTCTCCCCAATCCTAGGACTAGAGATTTGTGCCACATGCCTCGCTTGTTTGCCTTTTTAAAATGATTTAAAAAAAAAAATAGAGCCAGGTAGTGGTGGTGTGTGCCTTTAATCACAGCACTTGGGAGGCAGAGGCAGGCAGATTTCTGAGTTCAAGGCCAGCCTGGTCTACAAGGCCATCCAGGGCTATACAGAGAAACCCTGTCTCAGAAAAAAAAAAAAAAAAAAAAAAAAAAAAAAAAAGATAAGAGTTTGCTTCTACTGCTATGAGTTATCTCTTCATTCTATTGGTCACGTCTTTTGCTGTACAGAAACTTTTTAAATCTAGTACAATCTCGTGTGTGTGTGTGTGTTGTCTTATGTAATTTGGGTCATATCCCAAACTTAAATTCCCAAGCCAATGTCAAGAAACCTGTATTTCTTCTCCATTTCATCCTGCATTTTCTTCTACTAGTTTTAAACATCAAAATCTTATATTTAAGTCTTGATCAATTTGCATAACGTTTTTGTTTGGTTGCTTTTTGTTTTTTTAGAAACACTGTGTTATTACCCTGCCTGTCCTGGAACTCACTCTGTAGACTAGGTTGGCCTTGAACTCAGAGAGACCTACCTAGCCTCTGCCTCCTGAGTGCTGGGACTAAAGGTGTGCATCACCACTACTCAGTTGAATAGCTTTCTGTATGTGGTGTGATCTGCGTCCAGTTTCATTCCCGTGCACGTGGATTTCAGTCTCAGGCAGCCATGAATATATGTTCTTCCTCACTGTGTGAGCTTGTTATTTTGGTTTAATTGTCTGTAAATGTGTGGATTTATTTCTGCACCCTCTGTTTTGTTCCATTGGTCTCTGTGTTTTTATGTCAGTACTCTGCTGGAGAGATGGCTCAGTGGTTAAGAGCACTGGTTGCTCTTCCAAAGGATGCTGGTTCAATTCCCAGCACCCACATAGCAGCTTACACACCTATCTGTAACTCCAGTTCCAGGGGATCTGATGCCCTCACACAGACAGACTTTTGTTTGTTTGTGGTTTGTGGTGGGTCTGGGGAATCAAACCTAGAACGTAGCATATGCTAGGCAAGAGTTCTACCACTGAGCTATGTCCCTTAATCCAGTCACTCTTTTTAAAAAACTGTACGTGCATGAGTTCCTTCATGTATGTATGTGATTCACATGCATGCAGTGGCTGGAGAGGCCAGAAGAGGGTGTTGGGTACACTAGAACTAGAGTTATAGATGTTGTAAGCCACCAAGTATGTGCTGGGAATCGAACCCTGGTCTTCTGCAAAAGCACTGAGCCATCACTCCATCCACCAAAATGTGAAGCATGTAGTTAGCTTTGCAAAAACATAGATAGGGAATTAGTGCTGTAGTCTCTATGCTGCTGCAAATGTTTTGAATTTTATTATAAAGTGCCCCGGTTGGGTTGTTAGGATTGATTTTTGTCTTATCTGTTTAGACCTAAGGATTCTGGAGGCAAGAATCTAAGTTGTCTTTTGGGATAGAACAGCAGGCACAGAGTCTAAACCAGGACAGTTTTAATCGCTGCTATGATGTTATTAGTGAAATTTATGCTACAATCTGGACTCCCATGGAACACAGCTGGATATTCTTGAGATGAGAACTAGTACAGAAAATGAACCCTTGGTTGAGCTTAATGGTGCCGTCATTAATGTAATCATTGTGTGCCTCTGCCTTTCATGGGACCTCAGGTAAGCAATGTTGGATTGGCCACGGCTGGTTCCAGGTAGATCTGCAGAGAGGCAGTGAGACAGGGAGTGGGTGTGTGGAAGGTTCCTGCCTCTATCTGAGCCTCTGGTATTTCCAACTTCCAGTACCATTGCAGGAAGTGATCCCAAGACAAAATCCCTGGGGGTTAAGGGCTGGAGAGGCAGTTCCAACACTCTTCCATAGAACCTGGGTTCAAGTCCCAGCACCCACATGGTAGTTCACAATTTCCTTCTGTAACTCCAGCTCCACGGGATCCAGTGCCGCCTTCTAGCCTCAGTGGGTGCACAGACATACATGCAGCCAAAACACCAATACACATAAAATTTAAAATATATATATTTTTAAAGCCCTGGGTTAAGAGATTGACCCTCAAAAAAAAAATTGACCCTCTGAAGAATACAGAGATGCCGTATTCTTCCCCTTTCCCTTGCTTGCTGTCACTGGGGAGTCTATAAACTTCCTTTTCTCTGTAATGTGTGCCCTTCACTCTGCTCACGCCATGCTGCTGTTTGGAGTGGAACTACTCAGAGGTATATGAAAAATTTTTTTTTTCATTTTTCAAGACAGGGTTTCTCTGTGTGTAGCTCTGAAACTTTCTCTATAAGACCAGGCTGGCCTTCCTTGACCAGAAATCTGCCTGCCTCAATTTATGGGATTAAAGGCATGTACCACCACTGCCTGGCTGGTACTATAAACCTTTATTAAGAGATCTTGGAACTGGAGAAATGGCTCAGTAGTTAAGTAGTTAAGACTTATTGCTCCTCCAGAAGACTCAAGTTTAGTTCCTAGTGCCCACATAGGGCCACTCACAATCACCTGTGACTCCATTTTCAGCATATCCAAAACCCTCTTCTGTCCTCCAAGGGCACCCATACACACATGGCATATAGACACATACACATAATCAAAATAAACCTTGAAAGACAAGCGTGTGCTTGTGGAAGGCCCTTAAATCACTGGGGTTCTGCCTGTGAAGTTAGCTGTATGGTCCCGGTCCCTTCCTCCCTCTTTCTTTGGCTATTTGGTCATGAGGTGGGCGGCTTGCTCCTTACAATGCCCTCCAGAGGCCTAAGCTCTACCTGGTCATGGGCTACAGAACTGTAAAAACTATGAACCAAAATAAAAATGTCCTCCTTCTAAGTTAATTATCTCAGACATTTCATCACAGTAACAGAGAGTAGAGGGCCACACTGGCCAAGTGACTCTTGTTCCTCACAAGAGCACACTACCATCTCTGTAACTGACAATATTCGGTATATGGCCACATCTCACTTGGGGCCCAGGCCCCTTTGAATTCCTCTTTGAAGGTACCTGGCCCATAGGTCACATGCACACCTCTCTTCATGCAGGGTCAGGTCCAGCAGTCTCCAGATACCTGTCCAAGGGGAAAGCTCAGTTCCTGGAGGAAGAAACAAGTCTCTTGTGGTCTTGAGTCCAAGCCCCCCTCTCTCCAGGATAGCTTAAGCAGCAATAAGATATTTCCCAGCCATAGGATCCGATTCAGTCACAACAGTCCTGAAGGATCCCACCCCCTAGACCCTCGGCAGTATTTATTGAATGCATAGTGCTTGCTCTTACAAGCCCTCCAGGGGTTTCTATTTTCTTGAACTCACGAGTGTATGGAACACCGACATTCAGCCACTCATCTATTTCTGTAAGGACACAAAGTGGTTTTTGAAGCTTCTCTTGTTTGTCAGAGGGTTCTGCAGTTATGAGGGAGCAGGCTTTGGTGAGCCGAGGAGAGAAAGCTGTGCCTTTGTGCTTTCCTGTGATTGCTCTGCCAGAGAGTGACATCCCAGGGGAGCTGTCTAACAGCAGACAGCATTGCTAACAGGAAGCGGGTAGCAACATGGTTTGTAGCAATAATGATCAAACATTCTTTGAATCTCCCCCTTTATGCTTGAAATTCCTCGTGTTGCCTCGGATCTATTCACTCCCGCTTATTCATCTGAAGCGAGTCATCTCTGCGGATCTGTACACAGAAGTCATGGGGCTCTGAGGACATCGCTGGAGACAAAAGCTCCTAGGCTCAGAGGGAGGGCCAGGAAGATAAACAGTCACTCCAAAGACTGAGGAGCTCTTTAAAAACCAATAAAGGAGGAAGAGCCATGAAAACATCTCCAAAGGGCCCTCGGGTTTTGAAGATGGCCCCTATAGCCTCTAAACATTTTTTACCCTGGCATCTCTGACTTCTCCATGCTCTTTGGTCCACTCCTATTATCCTCTGGCATGAATTTCCTCCATTAATTATCCATCCTCCCTGTGTGATGTTCTACATCTCCTGTCCCCACTGCTTCTTTCACCTTCACCATCACCATCCCCAGAAACATGCCCTGTTGTTGGGAGGCCCTTCCCCATGCTGCCTGAACATGAACTGAAGACCAGCAGCTTCAACGCCATCTTGAATTTAGAAATCCAAATTTCAGTGGTTAGGACTGGATCTGCATTCTAGAACCGGGTGTGGTAGCCCTGGAATCCCAGCACTTATAAGGCAGAGACAGAAGGATCACCCCTGAGTCTGAAGTCACCAGGGCTATATATAAAGACCTTGTCTCAGAGGGTGAGAAGTGGGGGAGTGGAGGCAGAAGGTGAGTGGGGGCCATGGCTCAGCAGTTAAAGTGCTTACTGGGCAAGAATTAGGACCTGAGTTCCAATCCCCAACACCCATATGAAAACTAAACATGGGAGGAAGGGGGCAAGTCTGAAACCCAGTGCTAAGACACAGAGAGAAAGAACATTCTAGGGGCTCATGGGCCAGCGTGTCCAGCGAAAACAAGTGAGTTCCAGGTTCAGTAAGAGACAAATTCAACAAGCCACAGTAGAGGGCAATAGAGGAAGACACCATCAACCTCTGGCCTCTATACACACATGCATGGGCTCAAGCAACCCCTTCTATCTCCCCCACCCCCAATCTATATTCTAACAGATGTCTGGGTGATTTGTGAGCTCCCTAGAGACTGAAAATCGCTGCTGACACCAGTTTTTCCCTCTCTCTCATGGATTATCTTCCTCTATTCATTAAATCATTCTCTAGGGCTCTGTCTGGGCCTCGGGTTTCCATATGTTCTTTTCTCTAAGTGAACTCAGTCACCAAATGCCAAGCTAGTGTTTGTTTTTGTATAGATGAGTCTACACCAGATATTCTCAAGTGTGGGTCTCCAAGTCTGGCCTTTGTTCTAAGCCCCTGGGATATCCAGTTGCTTTCTGGATCTTTCTAGCAAAATACTACATGGCTTTCTAAACTCCGATTGTCTGAAATGAACTCAACCCCTCCTAACCCACTCTGCAACTGTGATGACAGTCTGGGCTACATGGTGTGATTCTGGCAGCCACCTGGCCCCTGCCATCTCTGAAGCCAGTAACTCCCACCACTTAGGAGTTTTGAAAGTCACAGTCTGCAACTCCTGGTCTGAAGCCTGATTCTCAGATGAGAGCCATCACCAGCCTTTTTAGGGATGTGGGACTTCCTCACAAACTTATTTCTTACAGTCTTTGTAAACAAGATCAATCTTTTTAGACAGTCCCAGTGTGGGTGAGCCAGTCCAAGCCTGCTCTTATTCCCAGGTCTCCCTAAGCCTCTGATTCCCTTCCTCTACACTAAATCAACATACATCTGTCACTACGCATCTGCTGGGGTGAACCCTTGAGCCATACAAGCCGGAGCCCCTTCCAGCTCTCTCAGCTGTAACATGAAATAAGGACCTTTCAACTTACTAACCCCACGCCATCAGGCCCAACCTGATCCAACTTTATTTTTCTCTCTCCATCACCCCATCACTCCACACCCTGGAGTCTGCTCTCACACAAGTTCTCAGGGTTTCTTCTGCCCGTGTAAATCACAGAACCCCATAGCTCTTGAAACATTGTGGGTGATCTATAGGCACAGGTTAAACCTTGTGTGGTAGGAGACTATCCTCTGAGCCAAACTGCTGCCAGCCTTAGGAGTGTAGCTCAGCCTGCTCACCAAAGGTCATCAGTTAGGCCTACTGAGACAGGAGCAGGATGGGTCATGGGTAGCCAGCCCCACCTCCTAACCAGCTATATGCAATTCTTCCCTAATGGTACATGATCACCGGGTCTCTGGGAAGGGGCTAGAGGATGTAGGTGAGGAAGGATGAGGTGATGAGACTCTATCCACACAGCTATGGGAGAATCAGCATGCATGCTGGGTACAGATCTTCCACTGTGGCTGCTGTAGCGTCTCTCAGGCTCCTGTCTGTCCCCTCACTCACAGCACTGTAAGTAAGCTTAATAAACTCACTAGTCTCCCGGAACGAATTGGTGGAATTTCATACTGGTTTATCATTGGGATCGGAAGAGGAGTAGGTAGGCATTGTTTACATCACACCAAAGGAAGGGATTTTAGGAACACCTTCTGGTGGTTTGTATCTGCTTGGCCCAGGGAGTGGCACTACTAGGAGGTGTGACCTTGTTGGGGTAGGTGTGTCACTGTGGGTGTGGGCTTTAAGACCCTCATCCTAGCTGTCTGGAAGCCAGTTTTCTCCTAGAGGCCTACAGATGAAGATGTAGAACTCTCAGCTCCTCCATGCCTGCCTGGATGCTGCCTTGCTCCCACCTTGATAATGAACCCCTGAACCTGTACGCCAGCCCCAATTAAATGTTGTCCTTATAAGAGATGCTTTGGTCATGTGTCTGTCTGTTCACAGCAGTAAAACCCTACCTAAGACACACCTTGTATCTCAGTTTCGGGGCCTGCTGAAATTTGAGTCCAGTGGCTAGCAGCAAAGAGGGCTTGTGTGGTGGCACCTGGGGAGAATCAGCATCACCAGTAACTGCCTCAGCGGAGACCGTGACAATTTCTTTGGGCAACACAGGGTTGATCTCCAAGATGTAAACACCCCCCCCCCCCCAGTGAGAGTAGAGAGGCCATTTCCACTTGAGTAAAGGGGTCAAATCCACTGAGGGTGAAAAATGACTTCTGCCACGGTAAAGAAAGCATCAGAGTGTAGGGTTCTATGTCAACCCCAACTTCCAGATCTCATTCAGTCCCAATAACTCTTCTCACTTTAATAACAGCGAGACATCTTACAATGTAATCTGGCCAGTTGCAGGGGTTCTAGATTCAGTCGCCATCTTAGGCAACGAAAGATTCTTTCTCCTCAAGGTGCACATGGAAAGTCCTAGGTCTTATAGGTCTTATAAGTGCTTGAACTGAGAATTCAATCCCTGAGCCCATGTTTTTCCAACAGCAGGATCAATTGACAATCCCTTCATTATGTTAGTATGTAAAAATGTTTGAAAGTTGTGGATAGAGTTAGTTGGTTCCTCTGCTTTGTGTGTGTGTATGTGTGTGTGTGTGTGTGTGTGTGTGTGTGTGATGTATGCACATACATGTGGATGAGATGTTGTCTGTACATGAGTGCACATGAACATCAGAGGTTGACTGGATATTTCCTCTAGATGTACATTCATTCACTCAATCAGCTCAAGAGTGAATGGAAGAGCCGAGAAGAACCACTTCTAGCATCACTCAGACATTGGCTCTTTGTTGCCTTCAGGCTCAAATGGAAATCTTGGCCAGTCTGAGTCTTGAGCCTACCAGCTTTCTGACTGGAATAGATACTGCCCTCCTAGACCTCCAGCAGGTCAACTGCAGACCTCTGGGCCTCTCAGCTCCCCCTCATCACACGAGCCAGCCCCTTAGAATCTCGTTGCTTGTCTGTCTGTTTCACTGTACAGGATGTGCATATGTGTTCAGTGTGGATGGGTAGATTGCTCTGTCTCTCTGAAGAAGCCTGACATTGAGCAATCATTCTCCTCTACACACTCTGCATTCTGCCTCAACGGTCACATCACTGAGAGTCAGCACCATTGCTAGGGACCTCCTCCAAGACCCTTTGGACGACATCTTGTCAGTAACTTGGTATCTCAAACAAAGAGATCCTGATTCCATGACTCAATGCTGACATCAGCCCTCTTGTGCGATTAGCCCTGGAAGTGAAGTTAGGGTTGAAATGTGCTAGAAGTGTGTGTGCTCACGGAGACACCTGGCATCACCTGAGTAACAATGTCCTTTGCAGCTTTCTGAAAGTTGAGAAGTTGAGAGACAATGCGTACTCCCCACAAACTGCTAAATATCCCTGTTTTCTTACTTTAAGATTTATTGATTTATCTGTATGAAAGTTCCGCTTCATGTGTGTCTATGTGCATGCAGGAGCTCATGGAGGCCAGAAGAGGGGGTCAAGGCTCCTGGAACTGAAGTTAAAGGTGTTTTTGAGCTGCCACGTGGGTGCTGGGATTGATGTTGGGTTCTCTGAAGAACAACTAGTGTTCTGGACTGCTGAGCCATCTCTCTAGCTGCTCTGACCTTGGTGTTGACTGTGCTGTATGAGTGACTATAAAAATGATAGCACTTTCTCCTCCCCATCTTCCCCTACGCCCCCCCCACACACTCCTTCTCAAACTGCTGAGAGCTCTCAGACACACTTCAGACAGTGAAAAGGCTACGGGGGACCCATCCATTAATAAGATTGACAGTGTTAATGAAGGTGATAGCTTTAAAAAAAATCATTTGATTGGCAAGAAAGATCAGATAAGCTGTGTAGCTAATGCTTTTTGTTAAATACTCAAATAGAGAGGAAGCTGCTAGAGTAATTGTGCCATTAAAAAAGTGTTCTGGAGGGGGGGCGTGTGAGGGAGGGAACTGGGAGGTGGGAAGGGGGTAGCAATCGGGATGTGAAGTGAATAAATTAATTAATTGGTAAGGGAAAAAAAAGTGTTCCAGGACCAGTGAGACAGCTCAGAATGTAAAGGCATTTGCCACTCAAACCTAAGAGCCATACTTGAAGGAGAGAACCAACTCCTGAAAGTTGTCCTCAGATCTCATTATGCATATTCCTGCAGACACATCATCAAAGAGTGTTCCCAGGGCCAGAGAGACAGGTCAGCAATGAGGAGAGTACCTGCTCTTCCAAAGGACCCAACTTCAGATCCCAGCACCCACATGGCAGCTCACAAACACCTTTAACTCCAGTTCCAGGAGATCCAACACCCTCCCTTCTGGCCTTTGAACGTACCAGCATTCATATGCACATACACACACATAAACACACATGCATATGCATAATTAAAAACTAAAATAAATATTTTTTAAGTGTTCCCAAAAGCTAAGAACATTATCAGACAACATCCGAGACCTATAGCATTTGATGTAACCCTCTACCCACTGGCCCCACTAATATGGTTTGAAAGTGCCGTGTGTGGTGGTTTGAATAGGAATGGCCCCTACAGATTCATGTGTTTGAATCTTGGCCCATAGGGAGTGGCACTATTAGGAGGTATGGTCTTGTTGGAGTAGGTGTGGCCTTGTTGGAGGAAGTTTGTCACTGTGGGGATGAGCTTTGAGGTCTTAAAAGCTCAAACAAGTTCTCTCCCTGCTGCCTGTGGATCAAGATGTAGAACTCTCAGCTCCTTTTTCAGCACCATGTCTGCCTGCATGCTGCCATGCTCCCTACCATGATGATAATGAACTAAACCTCTGAAACTATAAGCCAGCCCCAATTAAATGCTTTCTTTTATTAAGAGTTGCCATGGTCATGGTGTCTCTCCAAAGCAATAGAAATCCTAAGTCTCCTTGACTTATCATCTTCTTTTCTTTTGTGACTATAAAACGTTCATGTAAACACACATACACAGAGGGTTCCAATGGGCTGGAAGCCATCACTATTGCAATAAATTTAGGGTACATTTCTTAGAGCACAGTGTCTACTGTCTACTAAAGAGGTACCAGTATTCTTTTCTAAGAAAAAGAGGTACCTCAGAGGGGCTCAGAAATCCTGCTTCTATGGAAAAGAGCAGGACTATGCCATTGGCCACTGAGTGCTACTAAACACTCACTGAACCACCAACCCTAATGTGTGTGTGTGTGTGTGTGTGTGTGTGTGTGTGTGTGTGTGTGATATTACAGGGCTACACTGGGTTAGTTTCAGGTAATCAAGGAGGAATGTGTTAACTCTACTATTTCATTGTTAATTACTCCAGGAAGAAGGCATTATTTAGGGCTTGGCCCAAAGCAAAAGGTGTCAGAGATGAGATCTGACTCCCCGTGCTTCCTGAGTCCAAAGCTTGTGCTCCTGACCGCAGCGCAACTCTGTCTCCCAAGATGTTAGGAATGGGTGATCTCTAGGTATGGTAAAGACTGTGAAAGTAGAGACACACCCAAGATCCAGATTTACAGTCCAACAAGGAAGATGGCCATTGTGGCCAGGAGTCCCAATGCTGAACAGCACTAGTCACACTGTGGTCTGTATAGAATGAGGCAGGAGCTGGTGGGGACCCCCTTCCTAGGCTGAACATTAGCCAGCTCCTCTGAGAATGCCTGTCTGCTAGGCCTACTTGTTTGACCTGCCATCCTTGCCTGCTGTGTCCAGTTCAACAAGAATCCTCCCACCCTTGGTACCTAACCAAGTTCCATGTATTTATTACACATCCACTGCCCCCACCCTTTGGCCCATTATATAGAAAAGCCCAGGCCTGACCACTCTACAGCTATCCTAACTCAACAGCAGTCATCCTGAAGAGCGCTCACTGCCTCCTCACGTTTATCTGAAAGGGCCCAGGAAAGGCCCAAAGAGACCTTTGGCACAACCACACCCTTTCATCCTCAGGGCCCTCCCATGTTAAATCAACATGGGATTTACTCCCTATATTCAAATTTATTCCCTATATTCATATTTAATCCCCTATAGTCATAAGAGAAATTGGTCTGAAGTTTTCTTTCTTTGTTAGGTCTTTCTGTGGTTTAGGTATAAGAGTAATTGTGGCTTCATAGAACGAATTAGGTAGAGTACCTTCTGTTTCTATTTTGTGCAATAGTTTGAGGAGTATTGGTATTAAGTCTTCTTTGAAGGTCTGATAAAACTCTGCACTAAGCCCATCTGGTCCTGGGCTTTTTGAGGCTGGGAGACTATTAATGACTGTTTCTATTTCATGAGCAGATATGAGACTGTTTAGATTGCTGATCTGATCTTGATTTAACTTTGGTACCTGGTATCTGTCTAGAAAATTGTCCA
>NW_022196915.1:51814389-51834529 GCF_008632895.1 Mastomys coucha
ATATCTGTTAAGTCCATTTGTTTCATAACTTCTGTTAGTCTCACTGTGTCTTTGTTTAGTTTCTGTTTTACCTCATGATCTGTCCATTGCAGAGAGTGGGGTGTTAAAATCTCCTACTATTATTGTATGCGGTGCAATGTGTGCTTTGAGCTTTAGTAGAGTTTCTTTTATGAATGTAGATGTCCTAGCATTTGGAGCATAGAGGTTCAGAATTGAGAGTTCATCTTGGTAGATCATAGCTTTGATGAATATGAAGTGTCCCTCCTTATCTTTTTTGTTCACTTTAGGATGAAAGTCGATTTTATTTGATATTAGAATGGCTATTCCAGCTTTTTTCTTGGGACCATTGGCTTGGAAAATTGTTTTCTAGCCTTTTATTCTGAGGTAGTGTCTGTCTTTGTCACTGAGGTGGGTTTCCTGTATGCAACAAAATGTTGGGTCCTGTTTACGTACCCAGTCTGATAGTCTATGTCTTTTTATTGGGGAATTGAGTCCATTGATATTAATAGATATTAAGGAGAAGTAATTGTTACTTCCTGTTATTTTATTGTTAGAGTTGGAATTCTGTTCATGTGGCTATTTTCTTTTAGTTTTGCTGGAAATGGTGGGTGGGATGGAGAGATGGCGCATGTTTACCACTCTTGCAGAAGACTAGACTTCAGTCCCCAGCACTCACGGCAGGTGGCTCACAACTATTTACAACTCCTGCTCCGGGGTCCAACACCCTCTTCTGGCCTCCATGAACACCTCCATCCACAAGTACATTACCCTACACCCTACACCTTACACACACACACACACACACACACACACACACACACACACACATCTATATATAATTAGAAACAAAGTCAAGGGCCTATTTAAATTTATGAAAAAGATATCTTAACAAGAATAATGAGCTGAGCAACAGTGGCGCATGCCTTTAATCCCAGCACTTGGGAGGCAGAGACAGGTGGATTTCTGAGCTCGAGGCCAGCCTGGTCTACAGAGTGAGTTCCAGGACAGCCAGGGCTATGCAGAGATACCCTGCTTTGAAAAACCAAAAAAAAAAAAAAAAAAAAAAAAAAGAAAGAAAGAAAGAAAGAAAGAAAAAAAGAAATGACCATAATACCAAATATGAATGGCTGCCCCTCAACAGTCTAGGCCATCTTAATGAAGAGTGCCTACAGTCAGAAAGCTTTAGGATAGGAGGGACAGCCCCCAAGAAAGCCTGGGCTCCACTTGCATCTTGGTGTGTTATAATACCAGAGGCAGGCAGAGCACAGAGGAAAGTTGTTCATGTAAGTTCACTATTTTGAACACTCCCATCTGAAGTCCAAGATCAACTGACTCCTCAGGTCAGCCTCTGGTACAGGGGCTCTCTGGCTACATCACAGCATGACAGACAGCATGGCAGAGGTAGCCTTGTAAGAAGGAGTGATCACATGACACGACCAGACACTGGAGTCAGGCTAGCTCTAGGTAGCAGTTGTGGTAGGGGACCTAATTGGAGTTCTGAGAGAACCCTGACTCCCCTCTTCTGAGTGTGGTGCCCCAGTGGCCTTCTACTGGACCCCTTTTCAGGGCCTCATGCCACCTCTCACACTGCCACACTGGAAGCAAGCTTCCAACACACAAGCTCGGCAACATGCTGAATTCATCTTCAGAGCACAGCAGGTGCATTTCCAGAGGATGGAGTGATGACCTCACATAATAAGTGTATTTAATCAGCGCGAGTAACCTGTAAAGTTGGTCTCCAATGTAAGGCTATTCTCATATTTACTATGAAGCCCAGGCTAACCTTGAACACATAGTTATCTTCCTAAATCTCCCTATAAAGTACTGGGATCGCAGACATTTTCTCCATGCTCAGCCATACATGGTAAATTTTCTGTTACCTGTATTTTAACATAAAACCATAAAAACTGAGTGCTTAAAACCTCTGGCTCACCAGGCAGTGGTGGCGCATGCCTTTAATTCCAGCACTTGGGAGGCAGAGGCAGGTGGATTTCTGAGTTCGAGGCCAGCCTGGACTACAGAGTGAGTTCCAGGACAGCCAGGTCTATACAGAGAAACCCTGTCAAAAAACAAAACAAACAAACAAACAAACAAAACCAACTGGCTCCATTTTTGAGAGAGTCTCCAGGTCTGTTAGTGCAGCTTCAAACTCTCTGTTAGTCAAGGATGACCTTAAACCCCAGATCCTTCTGCTCCCTCCCCAAAAGTGCTGAGATCATAGGTATGTACAACTACCCTTATTTTATGTGATACTGGGGTTGGTGCATGCTAGGCAAGCAATGTAACTAAGCTACATCTCCAGCCCTGGTCATACACTTAAAAGGTAAAATGTCATGCTTATGCATGTTTTACTACTATAAAAATAATCTATATTTTAACTGGGGAAATATACATATTGTGTGCATCTTCATAAGAAGTATTTGCCAATACTTGTCCGTAGAGTCAATATTGATAGCATTTATGAGATAAATCCTTTGTAAATGTCTTCAGCTCACACTTTCTCTGTTGATGGTTGATATGCGAGGACCATTCGTTTTGTGAGCTAGGGCAAAGCCTGTAGGATGGCTGTGTAGGAGCAGACCTATGAGGTCATGCAGCATCATGGAAACCAAGACAGCAAAGCAACAATGAGCTCATTTTGCTACTGGGATGCAAGCAAAGTAACCTGAAGTGGTGTAATGTTTACATACATAGCACATATGAAAAGCGCTTAAAAGCCTCTTTGTTCTGCGGCTGACGCTGGGGCAGGTGCTGGCACGAGCTGAGGAAAATGAGCCATGGGACAGGCTGAGGCTCTAGCACAGAAGCTGAGCAAATAAACAGACCTGCTGTAGCCCAATAGGGTCTCATCTCAGTGGCCACTCTTTGGCCTTGGAGAAAGAATTCAAAATATCTTCCGTGAGGGAGACGGGGAGGGGGAAGAGGGAGAAAGGCTCTGTTTAACTCTCTCCACATGTGAGACTCCTCTCCTCTGGGCATGACTGGCTGCTCTCCCAAATTACACACTGGAAACAAAAATATTTATTGTGCTCCCGGGGTGTGGCATAATTTATGAATGCAGAAAATTCAAGCTGGAAGATCTATATCTTGGTCCTTATTTTCCACACATCTGCCCCCTAATTGGAAGGATAATAGCTGAGTGGGAGAAAGTGACAAATCCTTGGGCCATGTGTGAGAGACAAACACTCATCCTAATAGAAGTGTAGATTGGGATACCCCCTCTGTGTAGATTGGGATACCCCCTCTGTGTAGATTGGGATACCCCCTCTGTGTAGATTGGGATAGCCCCTCTGTGTAGATTGGGATACCCCCTCTGTGTAGATTGGGATACCCCCTCTGTGTAGATTGGGATACCCCCTCTGTGGAAGGAACCTGGTCTTAGGGATCAAAATTCCAACTGAGAATCACCTTTGACTCCTAACTTGTCTTCTGGGAATCTATCCTTAAGCTGTAATATTTAAGGACTAACATATATTTAAATTGTGGCATTGCTCTGAATAATGAGAGTTAGGAAAAATTCAAATCCCTTTGACTAGGGGACTGATTAAGTACATTGTGTCACGCACACACAACATAAGACTTTGAAGGCATAAAAATACATGAAGAAGCGTTCAGTGGGCAGGTATTTTAAAAGTCTCCAAATATAGTATGTGACCAAAAAGCCCCAGCAAGGTACAGAAATATATGGTGCTTCCATTTATTTTCAAGAAGGGAAAACCAAGACCATGAACTATTTGCATGTGTTTAATATTCATAAGCTATATGAACACACATATCCACAGGCACACTGGCTACTGGAGAGGGCTGATGAGGGGTGCTGTGGCTTGAATATAGTTTATTCTCTCTAAAACTCAAGCTGAAAGTCAATATCCATTATGAGCTATAAGAGGTAGAACCAGATGGTTAGAGCTCTGCCTTCATGAATAGATTAATAAATCCTCCTTATTGATGAGCTAATAGGCTATCTTGAAAATGGGTCTGCAGGACTGGAGGAATGGCTCAGTGCTTAAAAGCAATCACTGCTCTTGAAGAGCACGTAAGTTTTTTAGTTCCAGAACCCAGCATCCATGTTGGATGGTGCACAGCAGCCTATAACTCCAGATCTGTGAGGATCCAATGCCTCTGGCCTCTGGGGCACCTGAATTCAGATGCACACACCATGTGCATATACATAATTTAGAATAATAAAAACAAACATTTTTTAGGGCTGGAGAGATGGCTCAACAGTTAAGAGCACTAAGTGATCTTCTAGAGGTCCTAAGTTCAATTCCCAGCAATCACATGGTAGCTCATACATGGTAGCCCATCTGTAATGGGATCTTCTGGTGTGTCTGAAGACAGCTGCAGTGTACTCATATGTAGTTAAATAAATAAATCTTTTTTAAAAAATCAAAAAGAAAAAAATGTTTAAAGAAAGAAAGAGGGTCTTTGTTTTTTGTTTTTCCAAGACAGTGTTTCTCTACATAGCACTAGCTGTCTTGAACCTTCGCTCTGTAGACCAGGCTGGCCTCAAACTCAGAGATCTGCCTGCCTCTGCCTCCTGAGTGCTAGGACTGAAGACATGCACTGCCAGAAAGAGAATCTTCTACAAAGACTAATATGTCCTGGTCTCTCCCATGTCTGTCTCGAGCTTAGCTGTGGTCTCTCCCATGTCTGTCTTGAGCTTAGCTGCACTAGGCCGGGTGAGCCAGATGTGGTCCCTTGACCTTGGATGAGAACTGTAGACCTCCTGCCTTTATAACTTACCCAATCTGTGGTATAGGATGGCTAGCAAAGAAAACCAGCTCAGACAGAGAGTGAAAACAAAGCGGATGGGCAGAAAGACCCCTGCTGTACAAAGCTCAGAAGACTCCTCGTTCAGAGTAGATAAGGCAAGAAGAGACTGAAGAAGCCACCCCTACCATGGTCTGGTGTCCCAAGGAGGAAGCTGGCTGCTACTGGAGCTGCCCTATAAAGCATGTGCTCTATGAACAGTTGGGAATATGACAATGGCAAGTGGGCTCCTCTATGCCACAGCCCTGCCCAGCTGCTAGGCTTCTCTGCAGGTGCGTCTGCCTCAGCCAGGCTATGGACCGCCTCAGATGATCAATGCCCCCACCCCTCATGCTTGTGATCAGCTCTCCTCGCCAGTTACCAGAATTCATCCCCCAGCCTCCTCAGCTTGAATCCTTATTAAGTAAGATAGAAAGGGGGCAGGGAGGGTCGATTAAGTGAGTGCCATTAACAGAGGACCCAAGCCTGGGAGGTCAAAGAGATCCGGGGTGGATAATGGCCGCCAGCCAGGCCAAACTTGGAACACTCCTCACAAATACCAAGGAGACATGTGCCCCATGCCAACACTGCTGGCTCTGGATTGGGGAATAATGGGTGGTTGCTTTTCTGGGATTTCTTTGATGTGCCTTCCAGTTGCTTTTATGAGTATGGATCATTTTTATAAACCAAAAAGGTACAGTGTAAGACAAGAAAACAACAGAGATGGATGCATTAAAGACAAAGCCACACCAAGATACTTATGTAGCCTGAAGCCTGTAAAAATGAAGGCTGGGTGTGGTGGAGCGCACCTTTAAACCCAGCTCTAGAGAGGCAGAGGCAAACAGATCTCTGTGAGCTGGAGGCCAGCCTGGTCTACAGAGTGAGTTCCAGGAGCTGGGGGTGTAGTTTAGTTGGCAGTGTTCTTATCTAGTATGTGTGACATTCTGGATTTGATCCCCAGCACGGCATAAAACAGGTGTGGGGGTTCACTTGAGAGATAGGGAGGCAAAGGGATCAAAAGTTCAAGGTCATCTTCAGCCACAAAGTGAATCCAAGACAAGCTTGAGTGACACGAGATCTTATCTCAAGGAGAAAAAGAGAGAGAGAGAGAAAGAGAGAGGAGGGGCAGGGAGGGAGGAAGAAAGGAAGGGATGAGGGAAGGAAGGAAGGAAGGAGGGAGGAAAAGAGGGAAGGAAGGAAGGAAGGGAAGGAAGGAAGGAAGGGAAGGAAGGAAGGAAGGGAAGGAAGGAAGGAATGAAGGAAGGAAGGAAGGGAGGAAAAAAAAGTAGAGGAGAGAAAGAACAGATGGGCAGTGTAACTGTCACAGGATTGTAGCCCAGTAGTGAACTGCTGCCCTAGCATGTATGAGGCCCTGGGTTAAGCTCCCAGATGGTATCAAAGATACCAATGGGCTATTGGCCAATGTGACCCAGCTGATCTGAAGGGCAGGATATAAAAGGCCAGCAGCTCACTCCTCCCACTGGCCCTCTCCTCACTGGCTTGAAACTCAGTAGCCCTCCAAGCCACCTTCCTCCCCCATCTCTGTAAACCTGATGTCATACTCATCTCCCCAACTTAACCACTCCATACTCAAACCATCGACATTTTCCAGCCTCAGCCCTTCATGATTATGTAAAATCAACTAGATTTAAATTAGTGGGCTGGTTTTGGCATGTGAAGGTATCAAAGTCTCGACCATTTAATGCAAAGCTTTGTACTAATTAATAAAGTTAGAAGCAAAAGCCACGCTCTCAGTGCTTGAACAATCCAGCAGACCTAGGCACCTCCAAGGTCTCCCCCATCCTAAATAAAGCCTTCAGTGGGATGGATGAACATTGTAGCAGTTGCTGTCGAAACCAAATGGCCAAAGGGAGGGATCAACCAGTACTACAAAAGCAAGTAGAAACTACTGTGAACAGAACCACCATTTCTCCCTGAGGCTCTTACGTTGAGGCTTAACTCCTCAGGGTATATCAGTGTTGAGATGTAGGGCCTAGTGGGAAGTGTTTGGGTCCTGGAAGGAAGCCCTCAGGAATGGGTTGATGTTCTGGAGGAGCTCATGAGCTAGAGCTGGCTTAGTTGCTGCAAGAGCGGGTGGCTACAGGTCCACCACGGACTGCCTGTCTTCACACAGAACACTCGCCCTTCCACTTTCTGCTATGAGTTGAAGCAATTCAAAGCTTTTAGCATACATTGCTAAACTCCCAGTCTTGATGTCCAAGCCCAAGTGTGAACCATAATAAGCCGCTACCAGTTACCCACTCTGCGGTATCACATTAGAACAATGGAATGCAGGCTAAGGCATACATTATTACGTTCAATAAAAAGGAATGCTATAAAGTGAAATTTCAGACTTCTTTGGAAGGCACAGTTTATGCAGCAAAGATGAAGAGACACTAGAGGACCAGGGGTCTCCTATTAGCAGGCACTTCCCTCACCATATAGCCTCACCCTCCACTCAGAACTGAAAACCCCCCACCTTAGCAAAACCCCAACTGTTATGTGTCACCAGCCACCCAATTGCTCACAGATGGTGAATTATAAATGGCAGCAGTATTACATGCCTCCCAAAGAAGTATGTTTAATGGCAGGTGCTTCTCTCAAGTGAATAGAGTGATTGTATAAAAAGAGAATGGTTCCCATGTCCTGACTCATCCTAACGCCACCTGCTCTTTCCCATCCACATGACCAGCAGCTAATCCTATTGCTTCTGCGTCATCAATAGCAAGCAACCTTCCAATCAGTCCTGAGTTCCTGAGCCATCGCTATCCTGGGTGAGGCCCCCTCATGACCATGCTGGATCATTCTACAGGCACCAGAGTGGGGAAATAGATAGATACCCTAGCCCTTAGTAAGCAGGGAAGTATTTTTTAAAAAGATTTATTTTATGTTAGCACTCTGTTATGTCAGACACACCAGAAGAGGGCATCAGATTCCCATTACAGATGGTTGTGAGCCACCATGTAGATGCTGAAAATTGAATTCAGGACCTCTGGAAGAGCAGCTAGTGTTCTCAACCACTGAGCCATCTTTCCACCCCCCATCAAGGACATATTTTAAGGGAATGATGGAGACCTGGGAATGGAGCTCTGTGAAACAGCGCTCGCTTGCAAGTGTAAGGGACCCTGGATTCAATATCTAATACCACACAAAAAGACACAAAGGCTGGAGAGATGCCTCAGTGGGTAAAGTGTTGTGGGAATGTGGGGACCAGAGTTTGAATCCATAGTGGGTATGGTGGCACACTACAGTGCAGACAGGGGTCCACAGCAAGCTAGACAAGCAAAATTCCAACATCAACTTTGAGCCTCTGTCAGCACACATGCATACATACACGTGCACTTGTACACATATTTGCATACATGTGATTGTGCATACACATATGCGTACCATACACACACACACACATAAAAACATGGTATTTCAAAATTAGTAAAACATGCTCCACAACTTATCTCTGGGTAATCACAGAAAATCTATCAATTCATCTGAGGTGTTTTATTTTTAAACAGAAGGTATAATATTTTTAAATTTTTATTTATTTTTATTTTAATGTACATTTGTGATGGGTCTGTATATATGTTTGTGTGAGGCTGTTGGATCCTCTGGAACTTGAGCTACAGACAGCTGTGAGACACCATGTGGGTGCTAAGAATTGAACCCAGGTCCTTTGGAAGAACAGCCAGTGCTCTAAACCTCTGAGCCACCTCTCCAGCCCAAGACATAGTATATTATTTTATAGACTTATGGAGATTATTTTTGACATAGTATCTCTTACCCAAATGTGTAGATAAGAGTGCTTCATATCAGGAGCTTTTCAGATTTATGAGTAGTTTTACAGGTGAAACATCCCTAAATCTGAAAATGCTCTGAAACTCAACACTTTATAACCACTGAGTCAATGCTCAAGTTTTCAATTTTGGCATCTATCTTTGAATTGGGAATGCTCGACTTGTGCATACTGTTAATATCAGAGGTCCCGTGCTAACCTTCCAAAAGTCAAACAAATTCGAGATGACAGAGAAGGTTGGAAAACCCTCTGCTGCATAATTTTCTTTGTCTCCCAAAGGTCTGCCAATAATCTGTGAGCCTATAAAGTTTGTGCACACAGTGGGTCTCTGCTCCCCCTGCTAAGCAGTGCTGTTGCGCTTCCTGACGCAGAAGGTCGAGAGTCGTTCTCTCTTGGGAGTGGGTACAGCCAGCACCTGCTACATTTCTATCACTTCCCAATATAGCCCATCAAATTATGACCCTATCGAGAGATAAGCCCTTCGATGAAGTCACTGTTCCCATGGAGTCGATCACTTCCCCAAAGTGCAAATATGGTTACTATGAGAATCAAGCCTTCAATACATGAGCATCGGGGGTGCAGGGGCACGGGGTGGGGGTGGTATTCCAGATCGAAACCATGAAAACTACTGAATTGTGGGATGAAAAAGGAGACAGGGTACCAATTGATGTAGAATTTTAAACTGCATCAGCATATGATGGTTTTGAAATGGTCCCAAATATGCAGATGCAGGCAGAACATGGAGCTAAAGAGATGTGATGATTCACACTGGCTCAACAACAGTGTCCCACCAGATGTGATGACACACATCTGTAACCCTCAGACACAGGAGGCTGAGGCAGCAAGGTTGCAAGCTTTAGGCTAGTCCTCACCATATATACACACTCAAACAAACAAAAAGTCCTCAATAGTATCTCACTGAGAATTATTTTATATTATTTTTTTAAAGACAAGGTCTCCCCTGTGTAGTCCTGGTTGGCCTGAACTTACTATGACTAACTTTGTAGACCAGGCTGGCCTTGAACTCAGAGATCTGCTGACCTTTGACTCCTGAGTGCCAGGATTATAGGTATGCACCTCCACACCCAACTAACTTTATATATATATATATATTTTTTTTTTTTTTCAGATTGAACACAGGTAACCTGATCTCACTGTGAACTCTGCCTCCTGTGTGTAACAGTTACAGATGTGTGTGGTCACATCTGGTGGGAGACAGTGTTGTTGAGTCAGTCTCCAATACTATCTCTCTCTCTCTCTGTATCTGCACATTGGGGGATCTAAACCATTATATACTAATATAGTGTAAAATACTCCACAGATTAGAGCCCCCTCTCCTTTCTCAATATAACTCTCCCAATATAAATTTCTATTTATTTTTTACCTTATTCAAGGACCCTCAAAGATCATAAAGAGAGAGAGCAAGTTTAGTGCTAAAAATAAATATTTGTCTCCTCCCTATACAAGTAAAATTTGTAAGACTCTCAGAAAACCAAACAACACCCCCCCAACAATATGGGCCTAAGGGGTGACTCCTCAGGTAAGCACTTCTTGCTCTTGCAGAGGACCAGGGCTTATCTCCCAGCACCCATCAGGCAGCTCACTGCCATCTCTAACTCCATTTCCAAGAGATCCAACACTCTCTTCTGGCTTCCACCAGCACTGCATGAATGTGGTACACAGACAAACATATAGGTAAAAAAATACCCAAACACATTTTTTAAAGCACTTTTTGGAAACAAAAATCTCTTTATGTTCTGCTCAATTTTATTGGGAACCTTAAAGTGCTCTCAAAGAATTAAATAAAGTGGAGGAAGGGATTTAAATAAACATTTCTCCAAGTAGATCCATAAACGACCCATAAGCACACAGAAGATGCTCAGTGTCTTAATTAATCAGCAGGGAAATGCAAGCCAGAATCATGATGATGTATAACATATGACACCCACAACCGAGGCTGGATTAAAAGAAAGACTGAGGAGAGACTGGAAGCCTTGCCCCTTCCTTGGACACTGATGATGGGCTGTGAAGTGGTTTGGCCACTACAGAAAATAGCCTGGCAGCCCCCTTTCCAGCCCCGGAGAAGTTAGCATGGGACCCCACATGACCCAGCAGCTCCATTCCCAAGTAAAAAGCCAAAAGAATGGCATGTGAACAGATATGAACAAGCAGAGAGCCTCAGTCACCACAGCTAGAAGATGCAAGGGACCTAAACTCGAGATGAATGGATGCTGTGGCACAACAGCATTGTGTTCAGCCATGAAGAGCGACTAATGCCTACTGGCATGGAGCTTTACCACAGAGGCAATGCCGGAGAACTAGCACCAACATAACCAATACTTCCAAGTTTTACACAGGGGTGGAAATGGCCAAGGTAAGGGTTCTATAAATTATAGTAATCACAAAATAAATCTTTAAATTTAAGGAAGATACAGAGGGGACTTCAAATAGTGTGTGTGTATATGTGTGTGTATGTGTGTAGGTGTGTGTGTGTGTTGAATTGTTCACATTGAGCATGTGAAAACTAAAAACTTTACATTTTAATGAGAAAGAAACTGTAGCACAGGATAATATACATATGGTTGGTAATGGAGGAAACTTTAAAATGAGACTTGAGAGCACAAATCGTAAATACATGATTATGAAATAGTTGGCATCATTAAACTTGAACTCATCTATTTATCCAAATAAACTATAAACTGAACATGATTAAAATATACTGTATACTATATGAATTGTCAAACAAGGAATAAGATACTTTGTTTTAACAAGTAAATTATAAAACAAAACAATAAGCACAAAGCTGGGCATGGCGACTCACTGGTTGTTATTGTTGTTATTGTTCTTGTTTTTGGCTTTTTGAGGCAGGGTTTCTGTGTGTAGACTTGGCTGTCCGGGGACTTGCTCTATAAAGCAAGCTGGTCTCAAACTCAAGAGATCTGCCTGCCTCTGCCTCCCAAGTGCTAGAACTAAAGTCATGTGCCAACACTGCCCTGCAACTCACAACTTTAACCCCACCACTGAGGTTAAGAGAGGTTTGAGGAGAAGGATCACAAGTTCAAGGCCAGCAAAGGCCACATAGGGAGTTCTATGCCAGCAAAGCTCCTTTTCAAGACAACTGAAGAAATGGCTCAGCAGTTAAGAGCACTTGTTGCTCTGCCAGAGGACCCAGACTTGAGTCCCAGCATGCACATGATGGCCTACAACCCTCTGTCACTCCGGGTGTACACTCCTGTCCTCCACAGGCACCAGGCATGAATGTGATATGCAGACATGATGCAGACAAAACCCCTATGCACATAATAAAATAAATATCAAGACGCCAGAATATATACAGGAGGCATCAATTGTTTGCATCAAGGGGATGCCCTTGACCATCTCCCCACTCCCACACTGTGAGCTCTAAAGCTCAGCACGGCTTCTCCTCTCCCCACTAGGAGACCTCTTTTCTGTAGACTGAAGAGGCAGCTGCAATGCCTCCTGGGTACAAAGACTCACTCCAAGCAGAGCTGTCACGTATCCCTCCTCCCTTCCGCTCCCGCAGAGATAATGAAGTATTTTCTGTATCCAATGAAGAGCTCTCCAACTTTTTTCCTTCATTGCACCTACTACATAGCAAGAATGTCAAGGAGCCACAAGTGACAATGACAACTTCACATGGGATGGGCCTGAGGGGAGCTCCAAAGCAAGGCTCACCAAGGGGAAGGGGCTGGGGAGGAGGCAGAGTGCTTAGGCCTAAACCTTCCTAGCCCTTTAAAGTCAACTGAGGCATGGTTTAAGAAGCACTTGTTATACAGTGCGGTACTAAGTTGGAAAGACTCCCCTCTCCCCATCCCTGTGTCTATCCCTTCCACTCCATCTCACTCCACCTCTTTGCCTCTCGCCCTTTCTCTTCCCCACTTCTCCCTCTTGAGTGTGTGTGAATGGGTGGATGTGTGAGTGCAGGTGTATGTGTCCCCATGCTCGTGCACCTGTGTATGTGTGTCGGTTGGTTGGTTTGAATGAGCACTGTCTCTCACACTCTCTAGCATTTGTACCCTTGGTCCTCAGCCAGTGGCACTGTTTGGGAAGGTTTAGAAGGTCCTAACTTAGTACAGGAAGTAATGTCGCTTGAGTGGGCTTTGAGGTAAAAAGTCGCAAGCCATTTCTACTTCATTTTCTCTGCTTTGTGTTTACATTTGAAGTCTAAGCCCTTGGCTCCCTGCTCCTACTGCCACAACAACAGAAAAGCAACGAATACTCTGTGTGTGAGACAGAGAGGGAGGGGAGGGGGTGAAGGAGGGAAATTTTATATTGAATCCAAGTCCTCGTACATGCCAGACCAGCACTGTACCACTGGGATACACGCCCCCAGCTCTTTTTTCCCTTTTCATTCTCTGTAGACCAGGCTAGCCTCAAACTCACAGATATCAGCCTGCCTCTGCCTTCTGAGTGCTGGGATTAAAGGCAATGTGCCACCACTGCCTGGCTTCTTTTCACATTTTAAGACAAGGTGCAATCCTCCTACCTTAGCCTCTGGAGTTGTTAGGCCAACAGGCCTTGCAGCACCAGGCCTGGCCAGAGGTAGAGTCTCCAAAGAGGAGGCATATATACGTAACATGCAGAGGCTCTCTCAGGGGAAGCTGGCTCTGACCTCAAAGGACCAGCAGCAGTTTGTCAGTAGCATGGGGTTGTGGGGAGGGGTACCATGAGGGAAGAATTGAGAGTTGCCCCCAGCTGGCATCTGTGAGTGAGAGCTGAAGGGAAATGGAAACTGAGGACAAGCAGCAGCCATCAGACAGGGCCTCTCAGTTCAAGACAGGATGTCATCTTCCTGTAATGGGAGTTTGCTTATGAGAACGGTAGGATATGGTGATCATTTTTCAAAAATGTTCCTGACCACAATATGAGGCGTAGACGGGATAGGTGTCCAGACAGAGTGAGAAACTACTAGAAGTCAGTGTCAGGAATCAGATGAAAGCTCTGGAGCCAAGTGGGCAACAGGCCGGAGATGGAGGAGCTGGCCTGGGCGAGGCAAGTAAGCAGCTGAGAGACAAAGGCCTCTAGAGCAATCTCGGACTTCCAGTGTTGACTTCATGTCCTTGGCTGGGGGTCATTTGAGTGGCTGGTTAATTAGTCCACCAGTCTGTCACTTAGAACTACAGAGTTCCAGGAAGATGGGGACAACTAGAGTGGGGAGCCCAGGGAAGAAGCCACAGAAAGAGGGGCCTAAGGGCAAGAACAATATGAGGCTGAGGAGTGAAGCAGAACATGGGGACTGCAGGGAAGCCTGGGCCAACAGCCTCTGGCCCCTGAGAGATGCTCAACTGTGGGCTGAGCGGCAAGGGCAGCACTGGTCACTTCTCTGAAGACAATTTCAGTGGCAAGGTGGGAACAAAGCAAGAAGAGGCGCGATGAGGGGTGGGAGGGAGTCAGTGAGCACGGGCAAGTCTAAAGCCAAAGCTGTCGTGTGGAGAGAAGGGTGGCTGGGAAAGGTGGTGTTGATGGTGAGATGGGAGTGAGGACAAAAGCTAATGAGACAGATGTGGAGGTTAAAGGACAAAGCTAGAACACAACTGAGCACCAAAGCTTAAGCCTCAAAGTTACCCCACCTGGTAACACACATCTGTAAGCCCATCCCTTGGGAAATAGAGGCAAGAGCATTTGGCCTATATAATAAGATCCTTCTTTCACAGGAGAACAAAAACAAAAACAAAACCATGGATCTAATTCGGGGGCTAGGCACCTCAAGCTAGAAAGGAACAGGAAAAGAACAGGGCACATGGGGGCTGGAGAGATGGCTCAGAGGTTAAGAGTACTGGCTGCTCTTCCAGAGGTCCTGAGTTCAATTCCCAGCAAACACATGGTGGCTCATGATGATCTGCAATGAGATCTAGTGTCCTCTTCTGGCCTGCATGCATACATGCAGGCAGAATGTTGCATACATACATAATAAAGAAAAAAAGAAGTAACAGGGCACTTGTGAAGTCAATCAATGGTTTGACAGCCTTGATTTAGTAAAGGGAACATGGGTTCTTTAATGACCTGAAAGAGGGAATTTTGTTTACTTAATTCTTCATTTGCTGTAAACTGCCAAGCTGATGGAGATGAGCCACTGGAAGGCATCACAAAATAACATGACAGAGTAGCTGGTGAGAGACTGGACTGACTGGTTATGGTAGCTCAGGTCACAAAGCTGATGCAGGAACACTGCTGTATGAGGACAGCTTGAGCTGCCTAGCAGGGTCCAGATCAGCCTGGCAAAGAGGGAAAGAAAGAAAGACAGCAGGTAAACAATGTATCTATATATGTTTAGGTGCTGGGAAGATGGCTCAGTCAATAAGGTGTTTGCCTTGCAAGCATAAAGACCTGAGTTCAATCCCCAGAACCCACATAAAAAAGCCAAGGATTGTGGCAAGTGCTTGTCCTTCCACACATTAGGAAGGTGGAAACAAAGGGATTCTTGGGGTGCTTTAGTAGAAACAGGAGACCCCCCAGGCTAATGAGAAACCCTGTCTGTCTGTCTGTCTGTCTGTCTGTCTGTCTCTCTCTCTCTCTCTCTCTCTCTCTCACACACACACACACACACACACACCCTCTCCTTCATCTATACTGATAAGGTCACAATTCTCTTAAGAGCAGACATAATACTTGGCCAGAGCAGACAGCAGGCAATGCTAGATAAGGCCCTTCCATTTGAGAACCCAAAGATAGTTAAGGAGATGAGAGCTCATGTGAGACACTACAGTGGAGACAGCTACCAACCACGACTGCCTGCACTTTTCAAATGCTATCTTTGTTTTTGGACTGTGTTGCTCTACCCATCGTGAAATAGCCACAAGCATATCTGAATCACAAGAAGACTTAATTCAAATACTGTTTGGTTTTTGTCTGTCTATAGCCCAGGGATCCTTTTGCAGTGTGATTACCCTAGGCTCTCTTCCCTCTGCCCACCTCCATCACCCTCACAGCCCCATTCTCTGAACCCTTGGGGACCACACACTCCAACCACTTCCAAACCACAGCAAGTGAGAGGCAGACATGGCACAGCATAAGCAATTTTTTTTTCTTTTAAGACAGGGTGGGCTGGAGAGATGGCTCAGTGGTTAAGAGCACTGACTGCTTTCCCAGCAACCACATGGTGTCTCACAACCATCTGTAATGGGATCTGATGCCCTCCTCCGATGTGTCTGAAGACAGCTGCAGTACACTTGTCATATATAAAAAATAAATAAAATCTGAGAGAGAGAGAGAGGGAGAGAGGGAGAGAGAATCTCTAAGATAGTTCTGATGACTTGGAGCTCACTATGTAGACCAGGCTGGCCTCACACTCTGAGCTGCTCCTGCTTCTGCCTCCTAGGTGCAGGAATTAAAAGCATAGATTCCAAGCCCCCTGAATGTGCTCTAAACCATCTCTCTAGCATCACACCTTTGATGATGCTCTCACCTTTTCCCTCCCTTCTGCTTTCTGTCTGTTTTTGTTGTTGTGTTAGGACAGGGTCTCTTGTGAACCTCAGGTTGATCTTGAGTTCATTTTATAGCCGAGGCTAGCCTGAAACTCCTGATCCTCTGCTGCTGCCACCCAAGTACTGGGATTACAAGCAGGGGCCACTATGCCTGGCTGCACCACCTTGATACCCAGAAGAACCAACAGCCAAACACATACAATTCTAACCACACAGTCTCCTTTATCAGTTGTATTTTTATAGCTTGCTGCCGCAAGCCTAACAAGATGAAAGACAAGGTTAGTCTCCTGCCTGGACAGATGGAGCAGCTTCATCAGTTCAGTCTTTGTTGGTACCAAGCACTAGTCTGGCCAGGGAGGATGGATTGATTTCACATTCTCACTTTGCCTAGGCCTGTGCAATGACCCTGGGCCAATCACTTGGTAACCCTGAGCTAGCTGCTTCTCATCTGCAGGCAGAGCAGGCTAAAGACCGCTAGCCATATCTCTGGCTGTCTCACAGCCCTGGTCTTTGGTGATCTGTCATCTAAGAATCTGG
The DNA here is from genome assembly GCF_008632895.1 of Mastomys coucha. Classification (NCBI taxonomy): domain Eukaryota; kingdom Metazoa; phylum Chordata; class Mammalia; order Rodentia; family Muridae; genus Mastomys; species Mastomys coucha. The sequence continues at coordinate 51,830,914 of NW_022196915.1, forward strand.
CCAGTATTCTTTTCTTGGGCTGGGTTCTATAAAATACCTTGTACCTTTTTTTTTTTCTCATGGAATTGCATTTTTGATCTTCCTTATCTCAAATTTGTCACAAGCTCCTAGACAATATGATGGCCAATGGGACTTTTTCTGTATATGATAGAATATATAAAGACATACTATATTAGTACATTAATTTTTTTTCTGAGATAAGGTTTCACTAAGCCACTCTTGGCTGGCCTGTAACTCTCTGGGCAGACAAAGCTAGCCTTGAATTCACAGACATCCGCCTGTCTGTTTTCCCAGTGCTCAGATTCAAGGTGTGCATGCATCTTAGTTAGGGTTTCTATTGCTGTGAAGAGACATCATGACTATGCAGCAACTCTTATAAAGAAAAACATTTAATTGGGGCTGGCTTACAGTTTCAGAGGTTCAGTCCATTATCATCATGGTGGGAAGCATGGCAGCTCCCAGGCAGACTTGGTGCTTGAGGAAACAAGAGTTCTACATCTTGATTGGAAGGCAGCCAGGAGGAGGGTCTCCTCCACACTGGCTGGGCAGAGCCTGAGCATAGGAAGTCTCAAAGCCTACCCCCACAGTGACCCACTTCCACCCGTAAGGCCACACCTACTCTAATAAGGCCACACGTCCTAATAGTACCACTTCCCATGGACCAGGCATATTAAAACCACCACAGCATGGATATTTGGCTCTATTTCTGGGCTTCTTTACGGCCGGAGGTTGACAGGAGATTCTTCATGTTGATAGGAAACAGCAGAAAAAGAGAGTAACCACATACATGCATGTGGTAAATACGTATTGAGAGGAGTATGCAGTAAGTATGAGGCCAGAGGAGGATGCTGGGTATCCTGTTTTGTCACTATTCTCAAGATATAGCCTCTCTCACTGAACCTAGAACTAGGTTGATAATCAGCAAGCTCCAGCAATCCTCTCTGTGCCCCGCCTTCCAAGCACTGGGTTATAGGCACTTACATAGCCACACACAGCTTCTTTGGTGGATGTTAGGGTTTTGAACTCAGATCGTCATGCTTACCAGTGAGCCATCTCCCCAGCCCTGAGATTAACCAATTTAAGGATGCAGCTCTACCACACTGGTATGTTCACTCTGCTATATAACCATCGAATGCTTTTCTACAACTTCTTCTCCTCAAATCCTTATCCATTCGACATTAACTCTGTATTTCTTCTCCCACAGCTCCTGGCAACCAGCATTCAGTCTTCTATCTCCATCAACCCATTTACTCTAAGGACCTTGTTCAAGTAGAGACATATATTATTTATCCTTTGGGATTGGCTCAAATCACTCAGCATGATATCTATCTTACTCCTCATCTGTCTGGGTTCTCACATTTCCTTCCTTGCCCACTGTGATTTTGTTATTGCTTGACCCCTCTTCCCAGGCATCCTTAATACTTACGTTAAGTGCCAGCTTTTCCAGAAGTCTTTTCCCGGCAACTGACAGACTAGACATAAAGCCCTGGCACCATGAGCTGGCCCATTGCCACACCGCCCATCCCTATGGCAAATATATGATGCAATACATACTGTGTGGGTTGATTGACCTTCCTAGGTTAGCTTCAGAAGCTGAAGTTTAAATTATCTCTGCATTTCCAACCCTAGCACTATAGGACGTCAATGAATAGGATCTGTGTATGAATAACTAGGGTGGTGTTCTGTCCTTACAAAACAGGGGATTACAATCCCCATGTAATGAAGTCATTCAGAATAACCATTAAGGTAGTAGGTTCCTGCTTTACAAAGATTTAGAACCAGTCAGGCAGTGGTGGCGCCCACCTTTAATCCCAGCACTTGGGAGGCAGAGGCAGGTGGATTTCTGAGTTCGAGGCTAGACTGGTCTACAGAGTGAGTTCCAGGACAGCCAGGACTATACAGAGAAACCCTGTCTCGAAAAACAAAAACAAAGATTTAGAACCCAAACTGTTAGTCACCTCCTCTCCTTCAGCAGAGGTAATTCAGTAACAGTTTAAAAGCACTGGGTATGTGTGTGTGGGGGGGGGGGTGGTGGCTGTGCATGGTAGCACACACACTTTTAGTCCCAGCACTTGGGAGGCATAGGCAGGTGGATCTCTGTGAATTTGAGGCCAGGCTGTCTATATAGTGAGTTCCTGGACAGCCAGAACTACATAGAGAGATACTCTCTCAAAAAAAGAAATGAATAATTTAAAAAAAGATTTTTTTTTGTTTTGATTATCAAGTCAAGAATTCTAGCAATCTGTGTTCATTATCTACATTTTAGGTTTGGAAGACACAGTAAAGATGGTTTTCATACTTCAACCTTGGTGGCAGAAATGTCTGCAAACCAAGCTTGCCTGACTTACCACCCACAGCCTCCCACCAATAGACTCATTTGCTGGTTAGGATTGTGTTCACCTGGATTACCATCTTTTCACTATAGTTTTTCTAGTTATAAACATTACTAAGTAATAAGAAATTTCTTGCCGGGCGGTGGTGGCGCACGCCTTTAATCCTAGCACTTGGGAGGCAGAGGCAGGCGGATTTCCGAGTTCGAGGCCAGCCTGGTCTACAGAGTGAGTACCGGGACAGCCGGGGCTACAGAGAGAAACCCTGTCTCAAAAAAAAAAAAAAAAAAAAAAAAAAAAAAAAAAAAAAAAAAAAAAAAAAAAAAAAAAAAAGAAATTTCTTGGAGTTTAAGTAAATGCAAATCGATTGGCTTATGAAAATGAATATATAATAGGGTGAAACAAGCCTTTCAAATACGATTTATGGAGAGATGGGTCGGGGGTTAAGAGCACATTTTATTCTCAGAGAGGACTGGAGTTCTAGAAGTTCCTAGCATACCCACGGTGGCTCACTACCATCCCTGACTCCAGTCCTGGGGATCCGATTCCCTCTTTTGGCCTCCAGGCACACACATGCAGCCTCCAGATTGTGACATTCCCAAGGAAATGGGGTAACAGGAAATGAGACTTAAAGAACATAACTCCAAGAGAAGCAGAAACAGGCTAAGGGGGCAGACACGGTCAAGCCCAAGCCGCCAGGCCTTTCGGTGCTTCCTAGCTACAGAACCGTACTTTTTGCAAAGTTCTAACTATGAACTCGCAAACTAAGACGCTCCGATCGGTGAGGAGCTGTGCCCCCGGGGGCCATCCTGAGTGGCATTTAGGGCTTCTGGGACATCAGATCCTCACCGGCTCAGCTCAAGAGATAGCACCTCCTGAGAGGAGTGGCGGCTGCCACTCATCCCTGCCCGCAGTGCGCGCCCTCGAATCCACGATTCTAATTTCCCACCAGCCACCTGCGCCCGAGAGGTCACTTCCATTCCCACGAGAGGAACAGCTTGGAGCTGAACAAAACACCACAACGGATTCCAGACGCCCTGAGTCGATGTCCCGAGACCTTGGAAATGCAGTGCCGGGGATACAGGCAAAGCTTTTTTACCGATCCCGCAGCCACGCCCGCATCGCGCCAGGACTTCTCGCCCTCAAGGGACGAGCCTCCAGAGCCCCTACCTCGCGACAGCACCAGGTCTGCAACACCCGCGGACCTCCACGTTCGCGCAACACTTGGCCCGGCCCCGCCCACAACGGCTAGACCACGCCCCTCCATGATTTTATCGGCGGGGAGC
>NW_022196915.1:51834540-51835832 GCF_008632895.1 Mastomys coucha
CCCCCCCCCCCCCCCCCGTTCAGGCCCCGCCCCACAGCCAAGTCCCACCTTTCCAACTCGCCCAAACCCTCTCAATAGACCACGCCCCACACTATAGGTCCCGCCCAAACATTCAGGTCGCACGGGTGACGGGGATGCCCCGCCCCTCCGTTTGAGGTTCTGCTGCACAGGCGCACTAGCAACTCTGACTGGCCCGCCCAGCTTGAAGCCCGGTGCATTGTGGGACACTCGGGCCAAAGTTGGGCCTGTGCTGACACCTGGAGGACGCTTCTGTAACAGCAGCCGGAGTGCAGCGGCAGGCTCCGACCCTGGGGCCCCCAACTGATTACCAATTGTTCATTAAAGTACCAAAATAAAGTGGAAACCTGTAAAACAGCTGGATCCTCTTCCCTCAGAGAAACTCAAGCGAAAACTAAAACACCTACGACAATAGAAAACCTACTGAAACCAGGGAAATACAATTGAGAACGAGAAATAATATCAAGATGACAAAGAAGCATGTAGTGTCTATCCGATGAAATCATAGATCAGCAGACTCCTAGACAATAATGAAATGCTATTGCAGTGGAGCACAAAAAAATTTTAAATGCCCCCAGGACAGCCATTTAATATGCCTTGGATTTCTCTCTCTCTCTCTCTCTCTCTCTCTCTCTCTCTCTCTCTCTCTCTCTCTCTATTTTCTTTCTTTTTCCTGGCTTTTCAAGACGGGGGGGGGGGTCTCTTTAAATACCCTAAGCTAGTCTTGAACCACTCTGCCTCAGCCTCTCAAAGTCCTGAGATTCCAGGAGAATGGCGCCATATCCATCCAGCCTTTAATGTATATTAAATAGCTTGTTAATGTTTCTAGGATATTGGAACTAGTTCTGATTTCCTGCAGCACGGCAGGATTTCAGTTTCCCCACACAGTGGGGTCTTGTTGTTTGTTCTGTTTTGAAACATGGTCTCTCTACATAGCCTTGGCTGTCCTAGAACTCACTATATAGACCACGTAGCTTCAAGCTCTGCCTGCCTCTGCCTCTTAAGTGCCGGCATCAAAGGCATGCACCACCAGGCCCAGCTCACCTCAGTGATTTTTAAAAGATATCAATACACAAAAAATGTTTCTGAGGTCTTAGAGAACTATAGCAATTAGCTTGTCTGCAAATCGTGGCAGGGTACCAAGAAAGAAACTATTTCTTTGAGAGTGTGTTGGTTTGGTAGGTTTCTCAAAGAGCTCAGACAGGAGTTTGTGAGTAATGACTCACCCCAGAAAAGTGGGCTCCAGTACTGAAAGCTGAGAGGGAGGAATCTGC
>NW_022196915.1:51835849-51848349 GCF_008632895.1 Mastomys coucha
CCCCCCCCCCCCGGGCTTCCAGACAGGTCTTCATGGTTACAGTGTTTCCCACAGGCAAGCCTGCATCCTTGCTTATAAGACCAGTCATCTTTGGTAAGGGGCTTGCTCTGCTCCAACATACTCTCATCCTAAACAATCTGTCTCTACAATGACCCAACTTAAATCAGATTCCCTCTATGGTATTGGGTGTATAGAACTTTAACACACAATGGGAGAGAGAATAACAACTCAACCCAAAACTGAGAGTAAGCGCTGGAAATTCACAGCATAATCTTAGGAAATTCCTACAAAAACAAATGGGTGGCAAAAATACTGTAATATTATACACATATATATGTATACATTATATACATGTTAATATTATATACATATATGTAATATTATGTGTGTATATATACATATAATATTAGTACAACTTGAGCACAGTAAGACCAAACGGATTACTCTTTCTTCTTGCCTGTAACACCTCTCTTGCCTTTCAAGATAAGCCCAGCACTGTGGATGAGCTAAGCTAGCCCTAGAGACTTGGGAAATCTGCATGGTGTGTATTTGATGTGCCTGGACACTGTCCAAATGCCTGGTCTGGGTAAATGGACCATTTCTTGCATTTGAACCTCAGGGTCTTGGGCAGAGAGGACATGGCAAGGCCTCCTGCTAAAGAATTCCAAGTTCAGGGATAGCAGTTTGACCAAAGCCACTAGGTTGGGGAGGATGCTTCACAGGCACAAAATTTCTTCCATAGCTGAGCCATGTCTCTCAGGTAGCCCAACTATACAAACCATGCCACTGTAAGAAGCTTCGGACTGTCTGCAAGAAGCAAAGCTTTGCGTAGCATGCCAAAGCCGTGCTTTCTTGCCAGAATCTGTAAGAACCCAAGACCCAGCACATAGAAGCTCTAATTTGTGGAGTGCATAGAAGTCTATGCTATAAACATTCCCGGTCAATTTCAGCCTACCCACAAGAAGACACAGAGCACAATGTGTGGAGGAGTTCAACACACCAAGTGAGACAGAGTAACCGACTTACCAGCGATCCTCTAAGCATCAGCCACATTTGGGAGCCCTGAAATCAAGAGCAGAAGCCCTTGCTCTTGTGACTTAGGCACAGAGTTCAACTGGGCAGCAGAGCTGGAGGGGAGCAGTGAATGGTGGGCAGAGACAGCAGGGCGTCTGGGAGGAGCCTGAGAGCAGCAACCAGGAGGTGATGCTTGCGTCCAGAGCTCACTTGGAACCTGTACTCTGGCCAACTGGAACCAATAGTGAGGTAATTCAGCTTTTCCCAGATTGAGGGCAATGCATCTCCTTAAAAGGGCCCAATCCCTGAGGAGAAAGTGCTGGGAACACAGGTGGCCAGGGCAGCAGGTCCTGTGCTCACACAGGTGGCTGTTATCACTGAGCTCATGGCCACCTCAGGGCTTTCTCCTGTTTCTCCACCTGGACCCAAGAGCACACACATGGGCTCCTTTACAGCAGATGGAACTTGTACTACACAGGTCACAAGACTTAGAGTTGGGTGGATCTCCTTTTACTTTAATGGCTCCTAAAGAGGCCCCATGGGACCCTAGAACTAAGGACCCCTTGTCTAGTCCAGTCCTTGAACATTCAACCTCTCACAGTGCTGTTAGACCTGTCTCAAGTACAAGTGCGCATCTGACACATGCATGCATGATTTTCCCCATAGACGTGATCCTGAGATGTTTCTTCCTGCTTGGAACCTTTCTTGGGTGATCTGATGCCTTCTAGGTTCTCTAGCTGTGTTTGCTGTGCTGCCCTTCCCCCACCCCACACTTGGAACTTCACTTTATATTTTCCTCGCTTCCCTATTTGGATGCCAGTACCAGGAATCTTGAGACACAGCACTGTGGGCCTGGTTGACTTCTACATGTCTTTCAGAACTCTTTGTAAAGCTTGGTATGGTGTACACCCTGAAATCCTGGCACTTGGAAAGCAGAGGTAGGAAGATCAGGGGTTCAAGACTTGTCTGAGTTACATGAGATCCTGTCAAAAGGAAAGAAAAAAAAAACAAAGAAAGAGAGGAAGGGAAGATGGAGAGGAAGAAAGGGGAGAGAAGAATAGAGAAAGAAGGAAGGGAGGAAAGAGAATTTTGGAAAACAAAACAAAACAAAACACTTCATAAATAGTCAGGTATGGCGTTACATGCTTTTTATTGTTTTTTTGTTTTGTTTTGTTTTGTTTGTTTTTTCAAGACAGGGTTTCTCTGTATAGCCCTGGCTGTCATGGAACTCACTCTGTAGACCAGGCTGGCCTCGAACTCAGAAATTCACCTGTCTCTGCCTCCCAAGTGCTGGGATTAAAGGCGTGCGCCACCACTGCCTAGCATTTCATGCTTTTTAATCCCAGCACTCAGGAGGCAGAGGCAGGCAGATCTTTGAGAATTTGAGGCCATCCTGGTCTATATAGTGAGCTCCAGACCAGTTATTGCTACACAATGTGACTCTGTCTCTCATAAGTAGTGAACAGAATGTGGTAAAATAGGAGCCCCAGCCTACACCTCCCGACTGAGCCCACGGGTATTTTCATGCTGCTCCATATTCTGCAGGTGTCATGGCCGTCTATGACAGCAGGAAGACTGGTGGTAACAGAGCCTGAAGCCAACGATTTGGAGGCCTCAGGAACCTCAGGAGGCCTCAGGAGACCTCAGGAAGTGACAGAAAGTTACGTTTAGCACAAGGGTAGTAAAATTGGATCTATACTTGATACACAAATATATGTGCCTATGGGGCCATTCTCAGGAGGTAACAGGGTACACAGCTGGCTGTGGGGCATTACACATGGACCCACTGATAGGAAAGAGTTGAAAAGGCTAGAAGACAGATAGGTGGGTAGATGAGAGACGAGAATGAGTGGCCAACCAGAGCTTGCTTGCTTGCCAGTCACCAACTGAGCACTTGGCAGAACTTTGCCAAAGCTGTTAAATCACTGCATTAAGTAATAACAATAAACTTGCTTCAAGAAAGATGAAATGAGGGGCCTGGAGAGATGGCTCAACGCTTAAGAGCACAAGCTGCTCTTACAGAGGTCCTGAGTTCAATTTCCAGCAACCACATGGTGGCTCAAAACCATCTGTAAGGGGATCTGGTGCCCTCTTCTGATGTGTCTGAAGACAGCAACAGTATACATTAAATAAATAAATCTTTAAGGAAGGAAGGGAGGAAGGGAGGGAGGAAGGAAGGAAGGAAGGAAGGGAGGAAGGAAGGGAGGGAGGAAAGAAGAAAGGAAGGAAGAAAGGTAAAATGAGGGTTGAGGAGATGCCTCACTGAGTATGATGTGAAAGCAAGATGATCTGAGTGCAAATCCTCTCTCTCTCTCTCTCTTTCTCTCTCTCTCTCTCTCTCTCTCTCTCACACACACACACACACACACACACACACACACACACACACACACACACAGAGCTGAGCATGGCCAAACATGCTAATAGCACCAGCATTGAAGGGCAGAGCAGGACATCCTGGGGGCTCAATGGCCAGGTAGTCTAGCCAAACTGGCAAGCTTTGGGTTCAGTGAGAAATGACCTGCAAATGCACAAGACAGAGAGCAATAGAGGAAGGCAGCTGACGTCATCTCCTGGCCTCCATATGCACACACATAGCACACCCCCATCCCTGTGAACACCCCCCCCACACACACACACATCCACAAAACATGAGACAGTGAGATGCCAGCATGGGATTCCATTTCATGCTTCACATGGACATAAATAGACTATAGAATACCAACAAGGACCCCATTGAGCACAGAGAAATGCCATGACCTAACCTGAATTTGGTCAGAACCAGCTTGTCGCTGTGAGTCTGCCCCCAAGAACAGTCACTTGAAAGCTTTCTTTGATTTCCTTTCCCTGTGCCAAAGCCCCAAGGCCCTGAACTGGATTTTGTCACTTTGTCTGAGTGGTGACATTCAGTTTGAAAGCACACAAGTACCCCCAATGACCCTAATCATAGACCATTCCCAAGCAGAATTCAAAAGTTAGTTTCTAGGGGGTTAAGGATATAGCTAATGCAGTGCTTGCCCAGTATGCACAAAGTTCTGGGTTCCATCCCCAGCACCTCACACACTAGGCATGGTGCTATATACTTGTAATCCAGCACTGAGGAAGTGGAGGCAGGAAGATTAGATATTCAAAATGATCTTCAGCTAGAGTGAGTTTGAGCACAACCTAGGTCACGCAAGACTCTGTCTTTCGGACAGTGCCCCCATGCATCCCTGGGTCACCCTCCAGTATCCAAGTTCACACTCAGTGCCCAAGTGCTAATGACTTTACTTAGGAAAGGGAGTTGTCTGCTGACCCCGGTGGCGGCACAGGTCTGTAATCCCAGCATGTGGGATGCTGATGTAGGAGGATCACAGGTGTGAGGCCAGCCTGGTTATACAGGAAGACTCGCTGTTAAAGAGTGAGGTGGGGGTTGCTGGGAGGAAGCTCTCAAGCGGTCAGACAATATGCAGGCAACTGCGGACATTTTGGCTTTTTCACCTGTCTCCTCCTTTCTATTGTGTGGCTGCTGTCACTCAGTTTAACCTACTGATTCCCAGTCTCCCAGTGTCCTGAAAGAGTCACGTCTACTAATTTACACTCAAGAATGAATGGCTGGAAATAGCTTATTAAATTGTTTTTTTATTTTCCGTATATATGTTTTGTCTGCATGTATATACGTGTACCACATTCATGCCTGGTACTCATAGAATGTCAGAAGAAAATGTTGGATCCCCTGGAACTGGAGTGACAGATGGTTGTGAGCCACCACATCTGTGCTAGGCATCAAACTGGGTCCTCTGCAGGAGCAGCTAGAGCTCTTGGCCACAGAGCCATCTCTCGAGCTCCTATGCTGCTTTCTACAATGTATTTCCAAACTAACAATTTTTTTTTAAAGATTTTTTTTTATTATTATACATAAGTTCACTATAGCTGACTTCAGATGTACCAGAAGAGGGTGTCAGATCTCACTACAGGTGGTTGTGAGCCACCATGTGGTTGCTGGGATTTGAACTTAGGACCTTCAGAAGAGCAGTCAGTGCTCTTACCTGCTGAGCCATCTCACCAGCTCCCAAACTAACAATTTTTCAAAATGTCTTTTAGTTTATTATTTTGTGTGTGGATGTTTTGCCTGCATGGATATCTGTGCACCACATGCATTCAGTGCCCTAGAGGCCAGAAGAAGGCATTGGATCACCTGAAACTGGACTATGGATGGTTGTGAACTCCCAAGTGGGGGCTGGGAATTGAGCCCTGGTTCTTGGCTACACGATCTCTCCAGCCCCCAAAGTAACAATTTTACTAGAATATATTTTATGAAAAATTTAAAAGTCCAAAGCCAGATGTAGTGGTATATTCCTGGACTCCCCAAAATTGGGAGATAGAACTGGGAGGATCTCAAGTTCCAAGACAGGCTGAGCTACATAGTAAGTTCGAGGTTAGTCTGGGTTAAATATCAAGACCCTGTCTCAAAACAAACAAACAAACAAACAAAAAAAACAACAAAAAAAACTAACCCCATTCCCACCAACTCATGTACCCATCCTCCAGCAGGTCATGACTGTGAACCACATATATGCCTTTAGTTTGTGGAACCCCTCTTCCAAAAAAGGCCATTGAATCCCTAGGAGCTGGAGTTAAAATGTTTGTGAGCCCTTGTGTTGATGTGTTGATGGTGGAAATCTAACCTGGGCAACTGGCAGTTTTTTTATTTTTGTTTTTTATTTTTATTTTTTGTTTTTTAAGACAGTTTCTTTGTGTAGTTACTGGGTGTCCTGGAACTCTGTAGTCCAGGCTGATCTCAAATCCAGAGATCTACCTATCTCTGCTGGGATTAAGGTGTGTACCACCACTGCCCAGATTGAGCAGCCACACTCTAACCACTGAGCCATCTCTCCAGCCCAAGAATACTTATCTAAACCCAACATCCATTCAAGATTTTTAAAAAATTACACACATGTGTAGGTACACACATGAATACAGCTGCTACGGAGGCCAGAGGTCTGGGATTTCCTTTGGAGTTGGTATCACAGATAGTTGTGAACCACTCAATATGGGTACTGGGAATTGAACCTGGGTCCTGTGTAAGAGCAGTATATGTACTTAACCTCAGACTCATCTCTCCATCACCCTAAAAATCCATGTTGACAAAGAAATGATAATTCATTCAGTAGTAAAGCACATCTCTAGCCTGGATGAAGTTCTGAATTCCTGCCCCAGCACTAAAAACAGCTTGGTGGCTATGTTAATCAGTTCATTATGAACTAAGAAGCCAACCCAGTGCTCCATATTTGTGCCCAAGGCAGCTAGTATACATCAGCTAAAAATAAATGCATTTCTTAAATTTTAGGTTGGACCTGTCATAAGATTAACAAGATGAATAAGATAATACATTTTATCTACATTGATAATTAGTCCAGAATACCAAGAGAAGCCTGGAGGTGTGGTGTGTCTGTACAATCTTCCTTCACTTGGGAAGCAGAGGCAGGAGGACTACCTCAAATTCAAAGGCAACCTTGGCTTTCCACAGTGGCCAGAATGACATGGAGAGACCTTATTTCAAAAGGTGAAATTGATCTCCTCATGCATGTGTGCACACACACGTACACAAACATGCACGCACACAACAGAGAAGTATAGTATGAAATGAGAATCCACAGATCATCTGTGCCCAGGTGGGTTTTGACTGACACAGCCCCCTGCTACCACTACTCTGGGGCTGTGTTTTTCTCTCAAGGTGCACTTGAGGATCTGGGTGGGCAAGCATTCATGAGGAAAGAGCCTCTCGCCCTGTGCCCTCAGCAAAGCTAAAAGCAAAGGGACACAGAGCCTCTGCTTCTATTGCAGAGCCAGAGAAGTTCTGCAGTGGCTTCTGGGACTGAGGCTGGGCCTGAATGTTAACAAGCTGGGCTCTGTAGTTAACCTCAAGTCCCCTTTGACCCTCCCCTGCACCCCGAATCAAAGCAGAACAATTTAAAAAATGAGAAGTATTTTCCAGAAAGGAAAGAGCTGTGGACAAAGAAGCCAGGGCTGTGTCCTTTCTTCTCTGACCTTTCTTTCACCTTGAGGTCAGAGTCAGGATAAGTCCCTTAAGGCAGGAAGCTCCACCTGCAAGGCCATTCTCCTATCTTCCCATGGAGGTGAAGAGCATGCTCCTACAGTAGAATTCAAAACTCTCATTTAGAAAACAAAACAAAAGAAGAGGAGGAGGAGGAGTCAAAGGAGGAAGAGAGAAAAGAAAAAGAAAAGGGCTGGTGATGTGGCTCAGTTGGTAGAGTCCTTGCCTGGCATACAAAAAGCCCAGGGTTTGATTCCCAGCACTGCATAAACCAACTGTGCTGTGTACATCTATAATCCTAGCACTTGGAAGGAAGGGGCAGGAGGATCAGAACTTAAAGGTAGTCCTCAGCCATATAGGCCAAGTGAGCCCCTCTTTTTTTGTTTTGTTTTGTCTTTTCGAGACAGGGTTTCTCTGTGTAGCCCTGGCTGTCCTGGAACTCACTCTGTAGACTAGGCTGGCCTCGAATTCAGAAATCTGCCTGCCTCTGCCTCCCAAGTGCTGGGATTAAAGCCACTGCATGGCTTGAGCCTCTCTTAAAAATAAATAATGCACAAACATTTGCATCCAGAATCCAGAATATAGGACTAGATTTGTACATCACACAGATCAGTTCTTCCCAGGGACTTACATAGCCCAGGCTGGGCTTATTGTGTAGCTCAGGCTGGTCATGAATTCTTGATCCTCCTGCCTTCACTTCTCAGCTCCTGAGATTATAGTATGTGCCACCATGCATAGATTCGTTGATGTCCTTTCATGACATTTGCCAATTGAAATGCTTATAGAAGACTTGGGGATATAATTCAGTTGCTACTTCCTTAACATTCACGAGGCCTTGGGTTTGGTCCCTGTTTACTGGATGTGATAGTACATCCACGGAATGTCTAGGAGTGAAGGTACAAAAGTCAGAAGTTCAAGGTCATCCTTAGCTATACAGTAAGTTCAAGGCGGTTTGAGCTGCTCTGTCTGATTAAGTAAAGGAACAGAGAGAAGGATGGGAAAAAGGGAAGGGAAGGACAGAGGGAGGGAGGGAAGGAGAAAGGTGAGAGGGAGGGAAAAAATCAAGGAAAAAAGGAAGGACCAAGCTTGAGTTCAGAGACAGGAAGACAGTCCCAGGGTCACACAGCAAGGGCAGGAAATGCCTCAATGGTGTCAAGCAGACAGACCCCTCTTCTCTTTCAGTTTGCAGACAGACCGGATGTCAGGATTCCTGTGTGCAGGAATGAGGTCAAGCCGTAGATGACTGGATTACCAGGAGGGATACAATGAATCTGCAATCTGCGCGGCTGAGGAGCCACGAAACTGGACTTGCTGAAGTCTCAGCAGAGAGATTCCCTGTTGTCCAGGAGAACCATCCAGGCCTGTTTTCAGCCCAGGAACATAACAACTGGATGGTTCACAGACGTCTCACAGGAACTGCTCAAAGGAAACTCTCCCCCACCCCCACCCCCACTGTGTCCTCAGCTGAAGAAGGGAAACTCTGCTCACCTGCTTAAGCTAAACATCTGGGCATTTCCCCAGACTTCTTTCTTTGGTCTCACGACTTACATAAAGTATGCGCTATGGCTCAGTGGTTAAGAGCACTGGCCTAGGCTGGTCCCCAGCATGCACACGGTAGCTCATACTGTCTACTCCAGTTCAGAGGATCCGACAACTTCCAACCATGGTATACACATAGACCTGCAAGTGACACAGGGTGGATGAAATCCAGTAAGCATGAAGGTTGAAGAGAGATTTTTAAAAAATACATTTGGGACTAGTCTGCACAGTTCAGTGACACACACATGTACATATAAACATACATGGGTGAACTAAGATATGAACATTTATAGGTTGACAGAGACAGTGTCCAATTCACTTTAGTATTTGCTTGTAAGGTTGTTCTGTGTTTTTTTCCCTGTGGATATATGTATGTATATTGTATGTATCTGTGCACATGAGTATGTATTGTAGGTATCTGTGCACACGCATGTTGCAGGCATTTGTGCACATGTGAGAGACAGATATAGACCTGTGGTGCTGTCTTAGGGTTTTACTGCTGTGACTAGACACCACAACTAAGGCAAGTCTTATAAAGGACAACATTTCATTGGGGCTGGTTTACAGGTTTAGAGGTTCAGTCCATTATCACTAAGATGGGAACATGGCAGCATCCAGGCAGGCATGATGCAGGAGGAGCTCAGAGTTCTACATCTTGACCTGAAGGCTGCTTGTGGAATACTCACTTCCAGGCAGCTAGAATGAGGGTCTTAAAGCCCACACCCACTGTGACACACTTACTCCAACAGAGCCATACCTCGTAACAGTGCCATTCTCTGGGCTGACATATACAAACCATCACAGATGCCTTCCTCTGTTTCTCTCTACGCCTCATTTTTTGAGACAGGGTCTCTCACTGAACCTGGAACTCAGCAATTGGCTAGATGGACTAGGCATCAGGCCCCTGCATCCACAGTTTCTACACACTCCCAAATGGAATTATAGGCACGCACTGTCACACCTGGCTTTTACATGGATTCTGGGGATCAGAACTTCATGTTTGCACAGCAAGTATAAGAGACCACCGAGCCATCTCGACAACTTGTTTGTTTTGTTTTTGAGACAGGGCCTCATGTAGCCCAGGCTAGTCTCAAATTCATTATGTAGCCAAGGCTGGGCTTGAACTCTCCATCCTCTTGATCCCAGTTCCCAGGTGCTGGGATTAGAAGTGTGCACCACCACTAGGTTCAGTAAAACTTTCCTATGAGCTGCCATTTTAAAAGGACCAATTGAAACTATTTCAATGAAAATGCATGTTTAGGATGGCATGGCCCTTGCCTGTTTGGGAATGTTACTTTTTGATGTATGTGATATGTGTCGTTGCACAGAGACAACTGGAGAGCATTTCAGGGGTGCATTTGCTTTTTATTTTTGTCACAGGGAAAGTTAATTTACTAAATTTTACATGCAAAAAGCATCATTAGGAAATATTTTAATTTCTAATAAAAACTTTATTACTTCTCCTTTGCTTCCTTTTTGTGATGAACAGAGACTATTCAGTCCTGAAGAAGCCTCTGGAAAAGGCCTGTGTGTGTGCAGCCTCCTTTCCTGCCTGCTGGCTGGGACCTCCAGACCCACCTGTTTCAATCCTCTGCTCCAGCCCTGGTCCCTCCTCCTCCTCGTCCTCTTCCTCAGCCTCCTCCTCCTCCTCCTTCTCCTCCTCTTCCTCCTTTTCCTCCTCCTCCTCAGCCTCCTCCTCCTCCTCCTCCTCCTCTTCCTCCTCCTCCTCCTTCTCCTGTACTTTTGCTTTCACAATCTCTGTAAGAGCCTCACCATGTCACACCCTCTGGCAGTGACTACTGAGACTATCCAGGGCATTTTTGGGGATTAATACCCACTAAGGCTGAACCCTTCTGTCCCAATTTAGGAATTCCACTCCTTTGATAGTAGACACAAGGCCTGTGTCTGCTACATACCATGTATGATCATTCACAGAAACTTTAATGAGATTTAAACATTTTTAAAGTTATTTATTTTTATTTTATGTGTATGGGTATTTTGCCTGCATACATACATGTGTGCTATGTGCTTGGATATGCCCACGGATATCAGAAGAGGTTACCAGATCCCTGGAACTGGAGTTCCAAATGGTTGTGAGCCTCAGTGTAGGTAGTGGGAACTGAACTTGGGTCCTTTGCAAGATTAGCAAAAAGTCTGGAAAAGATTGGGACAGTAGAACCCTTTCCTCTGGGGAGAGGTAAACATCTGCCCCTCGTCCTCCTCCTGTGACAAACCAAGTCACTCTCGGGAACCAGTGAGTTTATTAGAATTACATACAGAGTAGCAGATGGGGAACTATAGCTAAGATCATGGATGACCCTAAGGCAGCCACACTGGCCAGCATGCACGGTGTGTAGCTGGAGCCCTTCCCTCTCCCCTTCTTCAGCTATATCCTTTAGCCCTTCCCAGGGACTCCCCCTCCCTGAGGCTTCCTGCAATTAGGGCAGAATTGCATACAGCTGGTAGGGAAAGAGGACACTCAAGGGGAGGGTCCCATTACCCTCCCTGCTCCCTCCTTCTAAAAGGGAATGTCAACAGTCAACGAGCCCCACTGAGATAATCTTTGGTGAACATGCCCAGCCAAACTCCTGAAGATAGTGGCATGGCAGTTTGGCTCAGAGGACATTGCTACAACACGGGTATATTAAAAATGTATCAGAAAAGCAGTCCCAAGAACTTACTGAACACATTGAGGAAGGTTACCCACCGCCCCCCCAGCAAACTGTCTTCAGAGCACCCACTGTCAGAGGACTGTCCCTAGAGCATCAGCTTAATTTGCTTCACCCACGGCTGACATGGCTACTCAGATTTCTATGCATCCATTCATCCATGTATCCACGCAGGTCCATTGGGTTCTCGATCTCATCTCTGCAATTCAACTGAACCCAGAGGCCTGGCTCAACCTTGTGACCCTGCAGTTATGTTCTGGAGAAACTACAGGCCCTCCAGCTGGGCTCCTAAATACCTTTATTCATTTTGTTTGAAATTGTATTTATTTTTATTGTATGTATACGGTGCACTGTATATATGCCCACAGAAGGCACAAGAGGGCATCAGATCCTCTGGGATTGGAGTTATAGATGGCTGTGGTGGGTGCTGGGAGTTGAACCAGAGTCTCCCGGAAGAGCATTCAGGACTCTTAACTGCTGAGCCATCTCTTCAGCCCCATTCTTAATATCTCATCTAAACCTTACAGGGACTCTGCATCTGTATCAGCCACCTTCCACCTTCAGCAAAGCGTCTTGAACTCCTCAAAGTCCACTGCAGCCTCTTTAGATCTTGTTGCCACTCTGACCTACATATATTCATATTTATAGATTAATTACCATATGGTGTGTGGCATGTGATCTGAGAGTTCACATTAGTAATTAAGACTGGAATAAAAAAGGACCCGTGTCTGCCAATTGCCAGCTATCAGGGGAAATTGAGACTGCTTGGCAAACTGCAGCCAAATGGACTCATGTAGTTTGTGAACTCAATGTTATTAAACAGTTCTGACATTGTGGAAATACATAGACACGTCCATCTGTGCTTCTGACACAGCATCCTCCAAACTGCACGTTAGTGGTCCCATGAACTCAGGACAGCTGGAAATGTACAGAACAATCTGACAGCCTGGCAGGCAGAGTCACCCTGCACCTTGGGAGGGGAGGCATCTGCCCCTGCCTTCTGCAGCGTCCTTGGCTGTAAATGAGGCAGGAGACAAGGCTCACCTTGGGACAATGGTAGAACACTAGTTTCTCTGTGTTTGCACACTCACGTTCACCTCAGGTTGGTGCTGCAGGTGCCAATGCCCATGAGCTGACTCAAGGCCTTAATTCTCCATAGTCATGTGACCTGACACCCATCCTGTCATTGTCCTTCCTGTCATTATAGATTTGTATCCCATTTTCTTCAGGCTACTCTCCAT
>NW_022196915.1:51853349-51856825 GCF_008632895.1 Mastomys coucha
CACTTGATGTTACAAACCATAAACACTGAAAACCATCAAGGTGCTGAGAAGGCCTTTTCTAATTCTGTGGGAATGGTGGGAAAATGATGGCAACGTCACCCATAGGCAACAAGGACCCACATATCTGTTGCCATGGCAATCGCCATACATTCCCAATGTCCTTCTGGTTTACCTCCCATGTTTACGTGCGAGCGATTACGTCACAGCCTAAAAGGCAAAGCCTCTTGACCTTCACTCTCCTTTCTCTCTTTTCTCCCTCCGTCTCTGATGCCCTCTTTTGCTCCCTTCCCCACCTCCCCTGGAATAAACCTCTCTCACGTGGAACTGCATTGACCCGGTGTGGTCTGTCCGGATGCAAGTCACGATTCTATCACAACAGTGGTCATGTTGCCGACTTCATTAGAGCTCCTTCTTTCCTGGTTGTTTGTATCCTCTTTCCTTCTGATGTGTTTAGGTTTTAGGCTGTGGGGCTGAGACTTGAAGCCACAACCTCGTGCAAGTACTCTACACTGAGCTGCATCCCGGGCATCTTCTTCACTGTTGTCCCAGTGGACAGTCCAACAGTTACAGCCAATCGCAGCACTGCCACCCTCCTCCAAGACATTCTTATGAGTACTCTTCCTTTCTCCTGTCAAGCATCTCAGAAACGTGAGACGTGACTTCCTGCACCATCTGTCCATTTGAAATTTAAAGTGGTGTCCAGCCCTCTAAGAACAATTTAACATGCAAATATTCAGGTTTTCTAAATACCACAATGGTAGCATTATGCCAGTAAATGCCAAGTGGCTTGACACGGAAAGGTAATGCAGCACACTGGAATATTAATACCACAAAACACCAGAGAAGGTGAGAAGGTAGGGGTTGAAATCCATGCTCCAGAGCGCCAAAGGTGAGCTTGTGCAGTTGCTGGGGTGAATCATGAAGAGCTTTGTATTGCTCACGGGAAGCCCTGGGAGTCCTTCCTTGTTGTCTAAGCAGACACCTGACAGCCCAGAAACCTGCTGAGTCTGTTCCAGGTCTCCCAACCCTGTAGCATCCTTGCCTTTCTCCCTCATCTGACCAGTATGCAATCTAAAGATGTGACACAAGGGGGCGCCTATGCTCCAGACGCTCAACTAGACCAGCCTTTGGGCCAATACCACTTACAGCAGGAGAAGGAACAAGTACATCTGACATAGACAAGAAGTATGGCTACCCATCAGGAGAATCCCTTAGGGAAAGCACACAATGCAATAACAGTCGCATTGTTTAGCGATGAGTTTTGTTTTTGGTTTTGTGCAAATTTCCTCATATCAGGAATCCAACTAAGAAGCCTTGAAACTTAGAAGCTTTGTTTACTGAATACTCATCAACACGTGACAGTTATTAACATTCGCTTTCACACTGTGACTAATTGGCCACAGAGAAAAAAGAGTAGAGCATGGGGCAGAAAACCAAAGATGGGAGAGTTTCGAAAAGCGAAGGCGTGGAAGAACAAAAAGGGAGAGAGGGAGAGTGCCGTAAGCAGGCAGGGGGTCAGAACTCAACCAAAGGTGGTGAGTCAAGAGCAATGGCCCTCCACCTTTTGCTCATCACAGTCCTCACAGGGATCTGAGGAGTAGTGGGTCTTCACCTACACAATAGATGTGTTTCTATACTTGAGTGGGCTGTGTGCCACCAATCCAAACAGCACTACAAAGCAAGTGGGAAGAGCTAATGAGGCTTAAGGTGGAGAGACAGCAGAAAGAACCACAAAAGAAGACAGCAAGTAGCAGAGAAAGGCCATAGCAGTCTCCCCTACCCACCCCCACCCCCAAGGTCCATCCAAGGGCAATCCTGGGCTAAACAGAAGACAGGGAAAATCTCTCCGTGCCTTTCCATTGCTCTAGCCTGTCTGTCCCCTCTCTCATCACACACGCCGATAAGTTAGAACTGCATGTTTAGATGACTCCTCTCTTGGAGTCCACTCGGCATACTACCCCAGCCTAGGCTAGCAAAGCCCTTGGTTTTCATCTGCATAACGAAGAGACTCAAATAGATGAAAAAGGACATTTTTAATGAATATACTGTTGGCTCAGAAGTTGTTTAGGAGGCAATAGACTTCCCAGGATCACAGAGTGACAGCAGGAAGGGCCACCATCAGGACAGTTCGCTGCAGGAATGGAAGGAACTTCTTACTGCGCAGTCACTGCAGTGTGAGTTTATGACTAGAGGGTAACTCTCACCCAGAGCACATGGGCTGGGCCTCAGCCAGTCTCCTCCCTTCCCTGGGAGTGAGAGCTGACAGCCCAGGAAAGCATTTCAGTGTTGAATTCCACTGTGTTTGTTTGGTTATGAGACAGTTCTCAGGAAGCCTAGGCTGGACTTGAACCCAGTGCCAGCCAAGAATGAGCTGGGATCCTCTTGTTTCTACCTCCCACCCGCTGTCTGTGGAGCTGGTGGTTGCAGTGGGGCTTCTTGTATGTGTGAGGCCAGCACTCTTTCAACTTCAAAACATTCCCCACCTAAGTCTCCTGACTTTAGCTCTTTAACAGAATAAACACGACTCCAGGGTTCCTCTGAGGGGTTTTTGTGTGAGACAAAGAGCAATAAGCAAAGGATACTGTTGGGTCTGAAGCCAGGCTCATGTAAGGAATGGAGTTGCTGGATTAGGCTAGCCCCTTTACAGGAATCAGGGCTCCTAATGTTTCTTAAACCTGTGTTGTTTTCTTAGGGGTTATATTTCTTAAGATTCTGGAGGTGGGGGACAGGGTTCCTCAGAGAACAGAGGCCTCGCTTTGGATGACTTAGAATAGACAATGTTCACATTCAGGAGATCAAGGTGGGCTGGGCAGGGGTAACTAACGAAGGAGAAAGGAGCAGTTCAACTGTGAAAGTTCTGTGCCAAATAACAAGCTTCCTTCCAGTTGAACTGACCCTTTTCAGAGAGATGTGTGGCCCTGGCTGTGGCTCCGGGGCCTTTTTCCATTGAGGTGAACCTGAAGCCGGTGGCCCTGGCTCTCTGACAAGCCTAGGAGAGAAGGCTCCTGGCCAGGAGCCTGGAATGAGCACCTCCCCTCCAGTCAGTCAGCAGAAGATGCTCATTAGCAGGCTCCACCCATGAGCCGGCTGCAGGTGCCTGCATACTTTCTACTCACCCACCATGTACAGGCAAGCTGATGCCCTCTGAGGGTTTCTGGAACAAAGAAGAGAAGACAAGTAAATGACTCTGGGAAGTTTCCTCAGCACCTGCTTATCTGTCCAGCTGCGAAACAGGGTTCATTTGGTGCCTGGAAAACTTAAGAACACATGGCGCTTGGCGAAGGGTGATCCTTGGGCCACAGGCAGCAGACTCGTGCACATTTAGAATCCCAATTCTCACTTCAGATTACCTGAACCAAGATACTTCAACCTGCTTTTCTCTAATACCTCCACTCCAGGCGATTTTTAGGCAGGTAAAATGGGAGACCCTGTTTTAGTGAAAGGAGTTTCTCTGAGACTCAAGTCAGGTGTTTCTC
>NW_022196915.1:51856940-51860035 GCF_008632895.1 Mastomys coucha
ACACACACACACACACACACACACACACACACACACACCACAGTCCTAGAACTAAATCTGGCCCACTGCTTGTTTCTTAAATAAAGTTTTATTGGTTCCAGCCCCATCCATTACTTTTATTATGCAGCTTAAAATATTTCCTGTCTTGTCCCTCACAAACTTGGCCTGTCCCCCAAGTTAGATGATTTCTAAGTATTCTATAGTAGGGTCAGTGATCCCCTGAAAAAAAACAGACGGGAGCTGATCTGATGTACATCACAATAGGGCCTTTTTATTTGAGCTAGCTCGAGCCCTCCCGCCCCTTAACGCATTGCTGTCATGAAGGACTGTTTTGGTAGTAGGGGTGCTCCGAATATCTACGGGGGCAAGGCTTTATAGAAAGATACGGGCAAGGTGTGTGTGTGTGTGTGTATGTGTATGTGTGTGTGTGTTTAAGTACCTAATTGAAGAGCCATCATGGCCTTTAACATAATTGGCTGGTGCTGGAAGTCATATCATACACTTAATTTCTGTTTCTCTCTGCCTTGGTGGTCGTTAGGCAGGGGGTGAGCTTGTAACCTGGAGGTGCAGGGGGAGTAGGGGGTGTTGGGGGAATAACCTGGAGATGCTGGTCCTGTTGGAGGTTAGCCTAGAGACTGGAGTTAGGCTCTAGTTTTGTTGCAGGGTAAGCCTGTTAGTTTACCTGAGTCTAAACTTAGGTCAGGTTCTCTTAAAATGGAGTCTGAACTTAAAAGATTTGGCCTCTCCCTATGAAGAATGTCAATACACCCTCTAGTGTCACTGGCTCACGGCTGACTTAGTTACATTGCCTGGGCAATCCTTGGTCTCCCTCTGGCTTTGCTGGGTTAGCACATCTGACTTGTGGGTTATGATCACATTTGCCTGGGTTACTCTCCAGGATCCTCAAGGCTGCTTTTGCTGAGAACACTAATTCTTCACTGAATCTGCAGCTATCCAATGGGTGACAGGACTCTTCAGCTTGGGTCTGTCTTAACCACTAGACCAGAATTTACTCAACTCCACGTTGACAATTAAGACAAAAAAAAATTTTTTTTCTGGACCTATAATATACTGTGAACTTGACCTAGTTTCTCTACTCCCTACTCCAAGGCTAAAGATACCTACCTGCAGCCACGACTAGTGCATGAGAGCTGCAGAAAGTGATAACAACTTAGTTCCTCGTTACTACTGTCAGTCCCAGGGAAGACACAAAGTCCCTCCCTTTCTTAGCCCATCTCTATCCTTCATGATTCCTATGTTCTTTCTGAACTGCCTCAACTCTCTTCTGTTCGTGACGTTAGTAGGTCTGCCCCTCTATAGTTGGGTTCCTGGATGTAGCTCCTGTACCTGGACTCAGTGGCATAAGGACTTTGCCAGTCTTGAGTCTCTTAGACATTTACATGAGTGCTGCAGCTGCCATTTCTTTTGCTGCGGAGATGGCCAGGGCGAGGGAAGGGAATAATACAAGTGCTGATGTTTATGAATTGCGAACTAAGTGGCTGGAGCTAGTACCTCGGGAAACCAAACCGAAGCGGGATGGGAGAGAGGGCAGGATTCCCTGCTCAGAGTCTGTACTTAGTTGAGGATTCTCTTGTCTCAAAGGTAGACTAAGCACCTTATTGAGACATTGCCCCTTTTCAAGCCCCCCGGCTATAAGATGTATTCATCTGCCTTACAAAATGCCCCTTCTCTTCCTCACCCACTAAGAAACGCAGATGCTAATCTGTGAATTCGTCCATGCTGACGCGCTAATGGAGAAGAGGAGAAAAGGGCCCTTCTTAAGTAGAAAGGGCACTTTACCCTCACCTCTTACATAATAGAAGGAGGACTTTAATGGATTGGGTCTCTCGAATACTGAGAATTTTAATGAAATAAATTCCTGAACATCAAAGCCGCGGAGAGCACAGGCCACGCATGCGCCCTGCTTCCCACAGTGTTCTTGCGTATTTTCTCCCCATCTTGTTGCATCCTCTTTCCTTACTACTCGGCCACCCTCCTTTGCTCACTGGAGACTGTAGCACCCTGTTCTTCATTTTTCTACAAACCTGTGTCCTCCGCTCTTCGGGACGCACACTGATAGTTTCATCTTCAATGTCAGTCTCCTCTGCTCTGCGTGTGAACTGTCTCACATTTGGATCCGGGAGGGACCCACCATCCCTAGAAGGGATCCAAATTAAAATAAAACCCAAGAGTCCCCTTACTGACCTCTGTCCCCAATCCACACCACACACTTTACAAAACTGTTGCAAACTCTCCCAAGGACAACTGCTTGTTACAGTTACCAGCCCAGGGAAACCAGAGCTTAAATACTGTGGATCGTGACATAAGCTAAAACAGTCCGAGCATCGTCAGAAGACAAGGGCAGAGTCAGCAGCATGGGAACTCTTGGGGTATCAGGGAGGAAGGTGCTCCAGTTTGACCAAACTCAACTTAGGGGAGCAAAGGGTTTACTTCATCTTACTCCTTATAGCCCGTCATCCAGAGAAGCCAGGACACGGTCTTGAGATAGGAAGTGACACAAAGACATGGAGGAATGAGGCTTACTGGCTTGCTCCCCTGGTCCTGCTCAGTCAGCTTCCATATAGATCCAGGCCCACCTGCTAAGGGTAGTACCAACCACAGTGGGCTAGGCCCTCTTATATCCATGGTCCATCATGCCCACCGATGTGGCCAAAATGCCTATCTGATAGAGGAAATTCTTTGACTCAGGTTCTGTCTTTTCAGGCCAAGCTCACAATGGAGACTGACCACCCCATGTGAGTTCATTTTGCCTCATCAGTTCAGGTTACACTTCACGGTGGCAGGGAAGAGACGGTGGTAGGAGCTTGAGGCCTCTGGTGGCACGGTATCTTCTACAGTTAGGGAGCAGAGAGAGACCGATGCTTGTGCTCAACCCAATTTCTCCTTTTTATCCAGCCTAGGATCCCAGGCCACTTCATGGTGAGTCTTCCCTCTCAGTGAAACCTCCTGGAGACACTGTCACAGATATGTCCAGAGGTGCGTGGATTCTAAACTTCAACTACAGGAGGCCGCTGAAGAGCTGCTGATCATGCTGGGGGCAGAGGAGAGGGGGTCGGGGGGAGGAGTGGAGACTG
>NW_022196915.1:51860045-51902682 GCF_008632895.1 Mastomys coucha
GGGGGGGGAGGTGACTGGGTACTAAGTGAGTTATCACTAGCAAAAAATTTGTACATTTAAGTTTGGATTGTATTTTGAAGGTAAATGAGCTAGCCAATATGTAAACACACACACACACACACACACACACACACACACACACACACACACACACAATTTGATCAAATTACATTCTAAAATTGACTATAAGAATCCCAGCATGTAGAAAGTGGAGACAGGAGGACCAGGAGTTCAAGGCCAGCCTTGCCTTCGTGGTGAGTTTGAAGCCAGACTGAGCTGCATGAGACCCTTGCCTTAAAACAAACAAACGAACAAAGGAACGAATAAACGAACAAACAACTCTTCTACAGAAAGACTCATAATGACTCTAATCACCAGCTCTCCCAAACTGGCTAAACTCCAAAGCAGCTCAGAAGCCTTGGGTGCCCGTCTCCAGCAGGCAGAGAAGCCCCACGTTTCTGCTGGGGCTTTAATGTCTGGCAAGCTGACTGCACGTTCCTGGTAGGCTCTTTACTCCCATTCTCTCGGGTGATGACTTTACACTTTCTCCTGCCTCCTTAGATGCCAGCCTCCTCCCCACAGTCCCACTTGTCTTCCTGTTTCCCTTTGAAAACTACCAGAAAATCCCCTCCATCCCCTACCCTCACCCTCTCCTGTGCAGTGTCCCCATGTTCTGTCATGGTGGAGGAGCAATCCCTGTGCTGGTGTACTAGGGCCTGCTCAGGACACTGCCACAGCATTCTTACCTCTACACACTCATTCTCATCAGAATACAAACACACTATTTCTCCATATTAAAAAAAAAATGACAAGTTGGGTATGCTGGTACATGTCTTTAATCTCAGCACTTAGAAGGAAGAGGCAGGCAGATTTCTGAGTTTGAGGTCAGCCTGGTCTACACAGTGAATTTTAGGACAGCCAGGGCTATATAGATAAACCTTGTTTCAAACGAATAAATGGATGAATGAATGAATACATGAATCGAATATATAAATAAATGTCAGGCTGCTTGCCGCCAACCCTGATGACCTGAGTTTGAACCCAGGGATCTACACATTGTATTCTGACCTCCACATGCACACTGGGGCATGTGCATACCCACTTTCAACCCACTACATAAATAAGTAAATAAATAAATGTAATAATAATTTCTCTTCATCTATTTCTTACACTTCCTTTATCACATCTCAGGGTCCCTTAATCTCACCCTGTGCAGGTTTTGTTCCCTGTCAACTCCGTTAAGAGTTGGGTGAACCCAGAGCCCTCAGCTCACTGTCTGGCCAGCAGCGGGAGTCACGGAGTCACGATCCTGAAGCTTGTCACTCACTTTCCTGCACACGTGGACGACCCTTCTCCCACTCTCCTCATCCTCTCAACTCCCAGTGTCCAGGAATGAGTTCTGGACTCTTCTTCCTCTTTATGTGATGCTACTGGGTATCAAGTATCACCTGTACGTGCATGTGGTCCACATTGGTGTAGCTCTGACCTCCCTCCTTGAACACTCAGATCGGGATCTACTTGCCACTTAGAGGTCAGACAGGCATCGAATGTGGCATATCCGAACACGGACCTGCAGTCTCTGTCTGGAGCCTTCTCCATCTGCTGTGGGCGATCTCATTCTCCTCAGTTTTCAAGGTCCCAGTTCTCCATCCTTGACTCCTTTGCACCCTTTGCACCCTCTGGCTTTGCAGAGCTTGGCAGCAAGACTTCAACAGAAATATCTTCTATAAAATACTGTTCTCTTTTCTGCAACATGTTTGTCTTCTTGTTATCCTAACAGTGGGATCTGTATAGCTATATTCTTCCACTTGAATAAAAAGAAGAGGCGAGGGAGAGATCTGTAGTAGGTGACCACAGTCCTTGAATATTCAGATTTTATCACTCATTGAGAGACATGTTAGCTGTTTACAAATCTTATTTACAGCATATTTTTCTGCTGTAAATGAAGAAGATATATTTCTGTCTTCTGTTGCTGTGGAGAAGTGAGCCTTCAGTGGAATTGCTGTTCCTTTGTGATTTAACTGGCTCTGCTATGGCTGCTTTTCCTGCCCCCTCTAGTGTTCCTCACCCTTCCTTATAAGACCTGAATACAGTGTGAAAAGATTATGTGGTGGCTGGAGAGACGGTCAGAGGGCAGTCCTTTGCTGAGCGAGCCTGATGATCTGAGTCTGATCCCCAGAGCCCACATGAAAAGCTGTATGCAGTGTAGTGTATCTGCAATCCCAGTACTCCCAGGGTGAGATGGGTGATGTACGCCAAAGAATGACAGAAACAAGAGAGACCCTGCAAGCTTCAACGAGGTGGAAGGCACATGGAACACACACACACACACACACACACACACACACACACACACACACACCATCATATATCACCTGAACTGGAGATATAGCTCAGTTGGTAGAGTATATACTTAGCATGCTAAAATCTCTGGGTTTGATCCTAGCCCCCCCACCCTCCCACACACACATAGACATGCACATGGACATGATTTCTTCATTGGGAACTGGAGAGGCAGCTCAGTGAGTAAGAGCACTGATTATTTTTCCATGGGCCCATGACTGGATTCTTAGCACCCACACAGCAGCTGTAACTACTTTTGAGGTCCTCAGAGGCTTTCTACTTCTGTGGGCACCAGGCACATGCATGGTATACTAATATGCATGTAGGCAAGACACTGATGCACATATAGTTAATATTAAAGAGATTTCTTTGCATGTTCCCACTTGCTCTTCTGCTTTACTTCCATAGATGGAGCAACACTGGGTCATCATCTAAGAGCCAGGCATATGCGGCCACCCAAATTTTGGACTTTCAGCTTCTAGAACTGCATCCCATGTAAACCTCTTTATAAATTACCTAGCCTCAAGTGTTCTGTTATAGCAACAGTAATCAACCAAGACACCATAGTCCCAGCAACTAATACTTAATCAATAAACAATTGCTGACTTAATATCTCATCACTTGTATTTTACAAAGTTCTTTGTACAATCATTCCTATGGCAGAATTATCTTCTCCCACATTTGTGCCCCCACCATACTTTGGGAAAAGCCATGTGTAGCCTTAAGTGTCGGAAAGCTTGCTCATTTCAATGCGGCTTTGCAAGAGTAGAAACTATCATTTTCTTTTTCTAACCAGTTTTACTACCTGGAGTATGGAGTAGGTGAATGAATGAGGGAATACATGAATGAATGGATGAATGAATATGTGTTACTGAATGGTCATAGAGACTTGAAACATTTCCCCAAATAACTCACTTATAAGACAAAACAATATAAATACGATCCTTCACTCTAAAGAAACCCAAAACGATGTTAGCTAAAGCAGACTCCTACTTGATTACATCTTGTTTCTGTGAAAAAAAACTATCAATGAACAGGAGGAGGAAGAGAAGGAGGAAGAGGAGGAGGGGAGGAGGAGGAGGAAGAGGATGGGAGGAAGAGGAGGAGGATGAGGATGAGGAGGAAGAGGAGAAAGGCTTTTAGATGAAAGGATTTAGCTTGCTCTCTGGAGTACCTCTGGATTTGTTAATTAACTTTAACACTACATCGATGGCTCCAGGAAGGAAGCAATTTCCTACAGCCATGTGGCCTTGGGGATTTTCAGAAATGCTCATCTTTCCCCTGGGACCTGGCCTTGTCATTAGGACAAAGGCTCATTCGGGCTGCCCAGCACGTGCATCACCAACAGTTCCTTTAAACTGGCTCAGCCATGTCCAATCTGTTGTCAGAGAACAACTTCTCTCCTTCTGGACATATGGGAAAGCAGAAGCTGCCTCCAGATTTAGCACATGCATTTATTTCCCATATTTAGCAAACAATTTTCTAACAAGTCTGCTATCAAAAAATTCCTAAAATACACATGATTCATTGATCCATCTCATGTACAGTGTTTGGATACTTCTAGTGTATTTACTACATAGCAGTTCATCTAATAACATTTGGAGGCTGAAGAATGCCCGAGAAACCCATGTGATGTTAGACTTGAGCAAACTACAAAGACACGGAAGGGATTCAGCATTAAGTCTCCAGTTGAGGGGCAGATGATGGTGACTCATTATGGACCTTAGCCAAGAGTTTCCTGTGTCCAAATATTTCAAAACACTTTTAAGTGTCTGACTTGGGGGGGGGTGTTGATTTTTAAAGTAAATGTCTTCACATATAATTCTCTTTTGTGACTACTTTCTGGGAGCACACCGAGACCAGGTATCAGAGCTGTGCTCTCTTCTGAAAGTCTCAGTACTTTCCTTAGACCCAACATCCTTCCCACATGGCTGGATTTGGTGGTGGCAATGCAGGGCTGATGGAAGACACACTCTTTACTTGATGAAAAGAGGAAATGAGGCAGTTCTGGAGAGTATGAAGAATGGAAGATTCGAGATATGAACATAATGGAAAGAAAACTGATTTAGCAATGGTGGAGTCCCCGATGAAAGGTACAGGGGACTGGTTGTTCTTACTGAATCTCCACACTGTCAACTGCTAGCATCACTGCAGCTGGCCAGCTCTATGAACTGGTCCATTCTTAATGGATTCCTTGGGCCACTTCTCATTACTCATTCTACAGTTTGCAGAAGTCAGGTATATTTTCCATTGTCTTGACAAATCATCCCCACCATAGGGGTTCAACAACACACATTAGCTGTTGTATAGTTCTGTAGCTCTGAAGTTGAAGGTCTTAGGGGGCCTAAGTGAAGTGCCAGCAGTTCCGTTCTGGAGACTAGGGTGGGGTTACGTCATTCCTCATTATTGTTGACTGTCACTGAAAGCTGTTCCCAGTGCATCCAGGGCATCCATCTTTAAAGTCAGAGACAGTAGAGTCAGTCATTGCAATATGGCATCTTTTTTACCTTTTACAATCAAGGCCAAGAACATTCTGTGATTTTTACCAAATCATGTTGACTAGACTGGGATCCCATTGGTAACCCAGGACAGTCTCTCCAGTCATATTTGCAGAGACCCTGGAAAGGTTAATCTTGAGTTTCAATGTGATGGACCTGGGAAGGAGAAGCCTCAGTGGAGGGATTGCTATGATGTGTCTGTAGGGCATTTGTTTTTATTGCTAAATGATGTATGAGGACCCAGCCCTGTGGGAGATATCATCCTGAGGCATCCTGAGGCAGGGCCTAGGCTGCTTTAAGAAAAGCTTGCTGAATGTGAGCCTGGGAGCAAGCCACACAGCAAGCAGCATTCCTCCATGGTTTGTGTGTCAAATTTCTGCCCTGACTTCCCTTCATGACAGAAGTGGAACTCTTTCTTCCTCAAGCTATTTGCTATTTGGTTATGGCATTCCCCACAGCAGCAGACAAGAACAGTCTCTGCCAGATGAGGTGGATGAGAGAGAGAGAGAGAGAGAGAGAGAGAGAGAGAGAGAGAGAGAGAGAGAGAGAGAGAGAGAGAGAGAGAGAGAGAGAGAGAGAGAGAGCGCCAGAGTAGGCGCTGCTGTGCAATCTGAATTCTGAGTTGCTGCTTCTTATAAGGAGACTTATAAAACTAGCAGACCAGCACGAGCTGCTGAGGACTACTTTCTTTATACAAAAATATTTTAGCAGAGTCTAATTATCTCTTAAGATTAGTAGATTAAGAGGGCATTAAGAGTGCCAAACAAGAATGAGTCAAACCTCTGTATAACAACTGCTGATGTATTCTTTAAAGCAATCGAAGGAAAAGAGCAAATGAATGAAGCATAAATGAGAGGATTTTAGGAAACACCCAGAGATCCCTTAATTTAGTAGTTAAAAGTTTATAGAGCCAGATATGGTGATTCATGAATGTAATCTCAATATGTGGGAGACTCAGTAGAATTTAGAGTTTGAAGCCAGTATAGGGTACATAATGAGACACTCTAAATAAAAGTTACTGAAGTATATTCATTTTGAGATTGTTGAGATTGTAGTAATTTAAATGCAACTTGAAAAATACCTACACCCAGTTTTTCTCAGTGGCAGTGTTTCTTTTGTAAACGCAATATAGTATCAAACCAAGAAGCTGGCTTGATAGCTACAATCTATCTTACTCAGATTTCTTCCTTACAGAAACACTCACTCATATGTACATACATATCTATACACATTCTCATACATAGATCTGAGTGAGTGCCAACACAGCCAAGTTGCAAACAACTTGAGGGTTTTTTTTTTTTTTTTTTTTGGATAGGGCCTTGCTATGTATGCCACCTAGGCTGGCCTCCAACAGGTATGCATGACCATGACTGGCTGCATATAGTCATTTTTAAAAATATTGATATGAGAGAGAGAGAGAGAGAGAGAGAGAGAGAGAGAGAGAGAGAGAGAGAGAGAGAGAGAGAGAGAAATATGAATATATATATGTTATGTGCCACCCTCAGAGCAGAGGCCAGGTGAGAGTGTTGGACATTGGGAATTTGAGTTACAAGTGGTTTTAAGCTGCCTGGTGTGGGCACTGGGAAGTAAACTCAGGCCTTCTGGGAAAAGAGTACAGGTTCTTAATCCTTGAGCCATTTCTCTAGCCCCTGAATTTAGCAATTTTAAAAACTATTGTTACTTGATGAAAGGATCCCACAGCTGAAAGCCATTGGCTTGGCTCAATACTTTCATTTTGGAAGGAAGAAACCTGTGTACATGCCTCTGTGCCCCAGCACATGCATTATAACTCTTAACCCACTAGTGACCAGCATTAGTTAACCAGCCAACAACACAAAACACACTCCGAACCCAAACCTTCCCACTTCCCCTTGAATGTGAACACTTTTATTTTGTAATTTAGAAGTAAATTAATGGGATATTAATTGACTACTTGGCACATAGCAGGAGTCAAGTGGTGCCTGTTGGAAATGCAGAATTTCAACAACTGAAGAACATGTTCACTTACATATGTCATTGTGTGTGGACGGTTAGATCCCTCAATCGCTGGGAAGCTGCAAGGTAAGTGTAGAATTAAAGGGCAATGGGAAGAGTCCAGTGTGCAACCCCTTAGGGCTTCAAGGCATCTGGAGATGGGTGGCTCTTCGGTGGATAGTCATACTGAGGCATTTTGGAAAGGACAACTACAGCTTCACAGGATGCTGCCGGGAGAACGGTGCATTGTCTTGCTTGCACAAACTGGGGGAAAGTACTCAGGAAGCCTGGCTAGGAAAGAATTCCTGTTTCTGTCAAGCAGAACTAATGGCAAAGGGACCTTCCACACTCAACTTACAGGAAGCCTTTCATTCCCAAAACCAAGGGCCTTGCCCAGAGCAGTGGACATCATCTAATCCATAGCTAGTAAGATTGTGAGAAACCTTATGATTTCCTTTTTGAAACAGAACTTACTAGTTACTGTTGGGCAGGAGCCATGCTAATCTCTTCATTATTCCATTTTTAGTATGTGCTCCTCAAGTGTGCACAGACCTTATGGTTTCTCGCCAAGATGGGTATGGTGTAGCCTTAGATGGCCTTATGTATACCAGGCTGGCAAAAAAATTTCACAGACATTTACCTACCTATGCCTCCAGAATGCTGGGACTGGATTTATGACTTCTAACTACCTAAGTCCTGATCCATGTTTGAGAACAAATTCACCTAAGAAACTATCTGCTTATGAGAAAATTGATGGGTTGTTTTTCTTTTCTTTTCTTTTCTTTTTTCCCGAGACAGGGTTTCTCTGTGTGGCCCTGGTTGTCCTGTAACTCACTCTGTAGACCAGGCTGGCCTTGAACTCAGAAATCCGCCTGCCCCTGCCTCTCAAGTGCTGGAATTAAAGGCATGCGCCAATACTGCCTGGCAGATGGGTTGTTTTTTAACCAGCATTTACTGAGCTTCTTTAATATTGCAATAAGATATACTAATATAATGAACATATATACATATATATGTAGTCTGTATTGATAAAAATGAGAGAGAAAAGAATGTAATAGAGGGTAGTGTGAATTTGATTGGTAAACTATCTTGCGCTGCTGTGAGAGACAGCCTGCCCGGAAATCTCTCAACTGGGGACCCCTGTGAGACGAAGCTGGACCTCCACCATCATGTCTGATGGATGCTATAAGCTTCCATACTCATGTCTGTCTGCTCATCATTTGTTCTCTTACTTTTGTTAACTAAATACTAATTTATTTACTCATTAATTTAATTAATTCATTTAATTCACTCATTCAAAACTAAATGGTTATCAGAGCTCATTCTCCCAACAGGCAATGTGTGTTTATATATTTCTAAATCCCAGGTTAATGGTTCTTATGGAATTAGAAATAAAAATACTGAAAAGAAACTTCTTTCTTTCTTTTTTTTTAAAGATTTATTTCTTATATGTAAGTACACGATAGCTGTCTTTAGACACCCCAGAAGAGGGCATCAGATCTCATTATGGATGGTTGTGAGCCACCATGTGGTTGCTGGGATTTGAACTCAGGACCTTAGGAAGAGCAGTCAGTGCTCTTACCCACTGAGCCATTTCACCAGCCCAAGAAACTTATTTTTTTTTTATGTGTATGGGTGTTTTGCCTGCACATAAGCCTGTGTACCACATGAACACTTGGTGTCTGGTGAGGCCAGAAGAAAATGTTGGATCCTCTGAAACTGGATGATTGTGAACTGCCATGTGGGTGCTGGGAACTGAACCTGGGTCTTCTGGAAGAGCGGCCAGTGCTCTTATCCACTGAGCCATCCCTTCAGGCCCCTGAAACTGAACTTGTAAAGAAGTAGCGTGCTGTGTCACACTAAGTCTGGATGATGACATAAAAAATTATGTTCAATAATATACAAATGACAGACAAGAGAACAAGTTATTTAGTTTTATTAAAAATTTCCAATTTATAACCAAAATATACAACCACTACATTTAAAATCAGTTTTTACACTCACAGTTAAAGTGCTAAGAAAAACATTTACAAAACTGACATCAGTCTACTGTAAACAAAATAAATCTACAACAGCAGAGTGCAGAGCACACCCAGCTACTGTGACAGTACAGCCCATGCTCTCACTGGGTGTGCTCGCCCTACACAGACCCCAACAACAGCAACTTTCCGCTCATCTGGAAATGAACTGCTTTAGCCGATGTATGGAGAAGAAACATGAAGAACTAATGCCACAAGATACAAGTCTCCACCACAAACACTTTCTAACTAGATGTCTGTATGATAAAACAAGGTTAGGTTTAGAATTTAGTCAGTTGAGCAATTTAATTCAGAATAGTGTTTTAAAAACTAAATTGCTAAGTACCAGTTATTTAAAAATAAGTTTCAGAATAATGAAAAGGAGTAGTTTTCCTACCTTCATATTCCTTGAAAAATTGTCAACAGAAAACAGGGAAAGTGTTTTTTGAGCAAGCTTGGACAGTATTCACCTGTGAATTTCCTGTCAATGTTTATGTGTTTGGTTCTCTTTCAGCAAGATAATAAGATTATAGTTACTGGCAATTTATTATGAATTGTCTGAATTTGCTTCTTCCTAGCACTCGAAGTAGGTCATACTTTGGACATACTGATCAGAGCAGCTGGAACAAGCAGGAACTAGAGAGGTTTCAGGCTGAGCATCTGGGAATCAGATCAGCTAAATGAGCGCTCACTGAGGGCATCACCGAGGAAGCAGCGTACCTCGTCTACTGAAATCCAAGTACCTTTGTCTAACACAAGAATGCATCGAAAACTAAGACACCCAGAATAACTCCAAGAGTGTAATGGGTACTGAGTAATGATTTCTAGCAACTGTCTGAATTACTCACAACAATATGGAGCAATTTAGTCTGAGTTTGAAACAAACTAGTTTATACCTTTTTGGACCACAAAACTGGGAATCTCCTGGATAGGAATTTCATATTCTTATTTGTATGTTTATATTGCTATACCTTTGTTCCCATAACCAGAAATCTAAGTATAAAGAAAATGTTTAGATGAAAGCGTACAGAAAATGTGTTGGCTGTGTAACATAGCACTCACTTATTTTGGAGGATAAAACTCTGTAGTTAGCAAAAATGGAGTACCTATCATACTGGGGATTATTCTACCTCTACATGGTATTTATCAACTATTCCCTTGACATTATGACAGTCTGTCAGCTTCTAAAAGCTTGAAAATCAAACACAGACTTAGTGAAGAGCTTATGTAACTTAAGTGTTCTCAAAGGCATTTACTTCAGATTGATAAAATGTCTTTAAAAGCAGGAATTCAGCAACAAGACAGAGCAGTTTTTGAAATGACCTAAGAGTTTATGTAGTCTCGTCTGATAGTCTGAGAAGAGCAGAGGTGAAAAGTTAACATCTCTTCTAAAACACGGTAAGTCGCTAACATGTGGTTACTCCCCCCAAGACAGCAATTTCACATGCTTAGAAGAATATTTTCCAACTATTCAGACTGAGAGAATCTTGAGCTCAACTGTCAGAAGAATCACAGAACAACAGAGAGCTGTTTGCTGAGACAAGAAAGTAAGAGTCAGCTCATAAAATAAATATGGGATTTAGATAGTCTGTATTACAGACAATGAAATTACTATTAATCATAGATACATGTTTAAATAAATACTCCTCCAAACCATCAGATTAAAATATCAAAAAGTATTTTCTTTTCATTTTTGGAGACAGGGTCTTGATATGTAGCTCAGGCTAGCCGTCAATTCCTGGCAATCCTCTGGCTGCAGTTAGCCTTGCCTCCTAAATGCTGGGGTTATAGACATGTGTCTACCATGCTGGGCTTGAAAACAATGCTTCCTAATTTAAATTTAAAGTTTAAAGAATTAGTTTTTGTATGCTGGATTATAGACATGTATCTACCATGCTGGGCTTGAAAACAATGCTTCCTAATTTAAATTTAAATTTTGAAGAATTAGTTTTTGTAATAGTTCCTACAAACAAAATAAGCCAGCATGATGCTTGAAGCTGTCAGTCAACTGTGCTCTGGAAGCTGGAGGGGGGAGAAGGTGAGGTGACAACAGCATACTTTATCATGAAACATAAGTTTAAACTTCAGTGAGAAAGTAAGACTCAAAAAAACCCAAAACCTAGAAACTGAAAATAAAAGCAGAAAAGCTGTTTGAAGTTGGTATTAAAGGACTGGAGATACGGTTCAGTAGCAGAAGGTTTGGATAGTAAAAGAAAGCCCTGGTTCCACCATTAGTCACCAACGGATGGATGAACGGACAGAGACAGACAGACAGACAGACAGACAGACAGACAGATAGACAGACACACACACACACACACACACACACACACACACACACACACAGGAAAGAAAAGAGGGAAGGAAAAATGTAAGCGATGTTAAGCACAGGGGAAGCTCGTGATTGCAACCTTGGCACTCAGAGGCCCATACAGGAAGACTGTAAGCTTCAAGGCTACCCTGGACAACAATACATCAAGTTCAAGGCCTTGATACCTGATAGAAAAGACCAAGGTCTGGTGAGTTGGAGCACCTGCCTAGTATATGCAAGGCTCTGGTAGCAGGCAAGGCCCTACTACTAGGGGAAATAATCAAACAAACAAACAAACATAAAACATGAGAAGCTGGATGGTTCTGGGGAAGTTGGAGTACTATAAAAAGAGAAATGATAAGAAAATTCAGATTTTTTTTCTAATTCATGGCTAAGATATACAAGAAATGACATCCACTGACAGAACTTCCACAGTCTGAACACCTTTCTCCTCCTCCCTCTACTTGTTTTCTGACACAGTCTCACTATGTAGCTCAGGTTGGCCTATAATTATATCCCATGCAGCA
The DNA here is from genome assembly GCF_008632895.1 of Mastomys coucha. Taxonomy (NCBI): domain Eukaryota; kingdom Metazoa; phylum Chordata; class Mammalia; order Rodentia; family Muridae; genus Mastomys; species Mastomys coucha. The sequence continues at coordinate 51,871,717 of NW_022196915.1, forward strand.
TGAGATGGCCTTAAATGTCTTAGCCTCTCAAGCGACTGGGATTCCAGTGTGAGTCCCTACACTTAGCTCAAACAAACATTTTCATGCTAGAGAATCCATTTTATGATTTAAACAATTTCACACTTATATTATTTTCAAGGCATATTCATCTCAGCTCAATGTAAAAATCTACTGTGCAGATTTCTTTTAAAAAAATGATTTCATAGTAAATGCTTCTGCTGACAAGATTAGTTCTGGGAAAATGATCTGAGACAGGACTGAAGGAAGAGATATGCCAGCTTCTCAAAACTGAGGGTGGAGGATAGCTAGACAAACAGAAAAATACAAGAAGGATAACTATAAACCACCCCTTTAGGGTTACTTGGTTTTTCTTACAGAACTTCTCATTATCAATCCCCAAATATTCATTAAAACTGGACTTCATATTCAATGTATGCAACAACAAGGACTTGAAGAACCAGAAAACTGAAAATAAATGTGTTGTTTTTAGAGACAATTTTAAAAAAAATGTAACAGTTATGGTTAATGGCAGGATACATTTGAGGAATATGTTGCTAAGCAACTGGGTCATTTTGCAACATCAGAGCATGCACTCACCAATCACATGCCTATGAAATGATATGACCCTATGGGACCACTGCTGTATGGACAGGATGTCTGAAACAGGTCTTAACCTTGTGATCCTCCTGCCTTCGGCTGCCATGTGTTTCCTAACTAAAAATGACTAAAACATCATTATGTAGCATGTGGCCATAGGAATCTCTGAGTGAGAGACTGAGTGTCTAATTTAATTACTGAAAACCAGTGACAGACCTAAGACAAGAAATTAATTGTAGCTAAGGAAATCTAATAGGTGCTGAGGATGAATATATAGTTAGTGGTAGAATGGCTGCCAAGCATATGCAAGACCCTAGGCTTGTTCACCAGAACCAAATGGGCTGTGAGGGGCAACAAAGCCCCTACTTATGTACTTACGACGAGTACGTAACATCATCAGACTTCACACTCAACTGCACACTGTAAGTCGACAGTCCAAAGCATTTAAGACATATGAATGGATGCAGACAGTCAGAGCAAAGAAATCAATCTTCCAACTGGGTGGGCTGGAGGGATGGCTCAGTGGTTAGGAGACCTTTCAGAGGACTGGGGTTAGATTCCCAGCAACCGCATAGTGGCTCACAACCCTCTATAACTTCAGTTTCAGGGGATCCCTCAGTGCCAGGCATTCAAACGGTATACAGACACAGGCAGATCATTCATACACATAAAATTAGAAGACAGCAAGTGAGATTTCCTTGATCCAATTCATGGAAAGCATCATTAATTCACAAGAGAATCTCTGTTTTATTAAAGGATACTTAAAAATTTTTATTACATTTTTTGTGTTTGTGTGTGCATGTGTGCATGTGTGTCTATATGTGGATATACACTACAACCCACATGTGGAGGGCAGAGGACAACTTGTGGGAGTCTGTTGTCTCCACCATATGGGTCTCTAGAATGGAAATCACCACTGTCCGGCTTGGCAGCCAGAGCCTGTACTGCTGAGTCATCCCACTGGCCCTATTGGAGAATTAAGGAAACTTTATGGTAGTATTTTCTGCAAAGTCAGGACAAATTAACAATAACAAGTCACATTTATCTCTAAGAATATTTTATAAGTTTTATTTCCAATGCTGGGACTGAACCCATGGCCCTGTCTATTTCTGAGGTAAATCCTAATCCTGCTAATATTTTAAAATAGGTCATCACTTTTCCATGGCAATCTGCAACTACACATATTCGATGAATTCAAGGAGGCAGTTAAAGAGTTCTATTCCATTTCTTTAAGTTCCTAGAGATTTTATAATCAATCTGGGCAGTAGTCGCGCACACCTTTTGGCCTGTCACTTGGGAGGCAGAGGTAACCAGATCTCTGAGTTCAAGGTCAGTCTGGTCTACAGAGCAAGTTCCAGGACAGCCAGGGCTACACAGAGAAACCCTGCTTGAAAAACCAAACTAGTAATAGCAATAACAACAACAACAATGATAATGATCATGTGAAAGTTGGTAGAACCTGACAGCCTTTTAGTTAGGAAAAGAACCAGTGCTGTCACGATCTGTTCACTCTCCCAATGAGCTACCCTACAGCTCTACAGAATGCATTTGGTATGATGGCTTGACTAAAAAAAAAAATCTAGATTCATAATTAAGAGAACAAATATCATATATATGTCATTTCTTTTACCAACTTATATTGATGTTTAAATTTTTTTCATTAAAAACCATGTCTGGTACTTATAACTTCTTTTACTTTTATTATCCATAATTTTTCTCTTTTAAAAATCACTTAAGTTAGGGCATGGTCGCACATCTGAAATCCCAAGAATGATGAGAGAACCATGAGTTCAAATCCAGCCTGGGCTATATACCTAACTAAGCGTCTGAGATCAGCTGAGCTATTATTCTGTGAGGAGCTGGAAATGGAGCCCAGAGGCAGGGTACTTTTCTAACACTGGCGTCCAATTGCCTCAGCTGAGTAAGCTGATCAAGCAAACAGAGTCTATGGGAGAATACAAGTGCGCTCTCAGCAATGACTGTAATAAAACGGGCTAGGGAGAAACAAATTAGAGTCTGGTGGAATCTGAGACTCCTAATCTAATCCCTGAATTCCTTTCAACTGCAAACAAAAATGCTTTGTCTGAGGTTAACAGAGCTCATTGAAAGGAGAAGCAAAACTAGATATCAGCTTTCCTGACTCAAAAATCCTTGGATATTTTTTAAAATAACCTAATGCATTCTTACTAGTTATTAATTAAAACGTGGCCAAAACAAAGCCATTGAGTTCTAAATTTTAAAAACCAGTTAACATAAAACAAAGAAACATCTACAAGTCTGCAAATTTGAGCAAGCCTGATTATATACCAAAAAGCTTAAAGCCACAATACTACTAATAAAATAATAAATTTACCTGCTTTAGGAAATATAACAAGCTTGAAAAAATTAAAAATACTAATTCAATAGTTAGTGGCAATGAGCAGAATAACAGAACACTGAATATTTATAAATAAAAATTACTTATCTTTAATTATCTTTACCTTAAGATTTGTTAATCTTTATTTTTGAGACAAGGTCTTTCTTTCTACTTTTTTTGTTTGTTTGTTTTGTTTTTTGTTTTTTGAGACTGGGTTTTTCTGTATAGCCCTGGCTGTCCTGGAACTCACTCTGTAGACTAGGCTGGCCTTGAACACTGAAATCCACCTGCTTCTGCCTCACAAATTCTGGGATTAAAGGCGTGCGCCACCACTGCCTGGCTCAAGGTCTTTGTATATAGTCCTAACTGCCCTGGAACTCACTATGTAGATCAGGTTGACCTCACAAGAGATTCTCCTGCCTCAGTCTCCTGAGTGCTAAGATTAAAGATGTTTGTGACTACTTCTGGCAAATTTTAAGCTTTTCAATTATTAGAAAGTAAAAAACATTTTTAACCATGGGAGTGGTGATAATAAAACTAGAGTCAATTATAAACAATTCTACCCCCCCCCCCAATCCATGAAAAGGGCAATTACTGGTGACTATTTAGGTAAAAAGGTAAAGATAAATTATCATTCAACATATCTAAATAGATTGAACTCAATGGATTTTGTACTTGCTCGACCTCTGACCAAAATATTAGAGGAAACTTTAAAATCTTTAAAGCCAGATTTTCTAATTAGGGACAACAGGAATGAATACACATACTTACTAATAATGTGCTGACTATAAGTTAATTAAACATCTATATCTACTAAAGTGGTGGTCTAAACAGACTTTTAATATTGTTTTTTCTCTTCTCAGATTTGGATCTTAAATGATAAGCATTATTCTGTATCAGTATAATTACTAAAGATACATAGGATTAGAATTAAATTAGAGAAAGCAATTGTAGTCTGGTGAATGGGGAAAAATGTTTACTCTTCCTATGCCTCTCTCAATACTCTTGTGACTGAAACAACAAAAAATGAAAAGGGAGAAAAGCAAGGAAGAGATGCACAAATGCCAATGCATTTCCATATACAGCAATCAAATTTGCGTAAATGTATATTCATTATACATAGTTGAATTAAATAAACATTTTTCATATTTTGTATTTGTGTGTGTGTTACAAGTGTGATGTTAGATCCCCAGAGCTGAAGCTACAGGCACTGTGAGAACAAGGGTGCAAGGAACCAAACCTGAGTCCTCGGGAAGAGCAGCAAGTACACTTTATCACTGAACTGTTTCTACAGCCAAGCTTTTCTCATTTTAGCTGATCACAAAAAGGCATAAAAAAAAGCTTAGAAGAATCATGAGTTTACTTATAAGCCTAGGTTCTATAAACCTCCTATCCTTTTGTTTTTTGTGTGAAACTGAAAAGGATTCTTACTTTATACAGATTTTTAACAAATTCACAAATATGTATATGTATATATATATGTACATATAAAAACAATTCGCATGGTCTGAGTGCCATGTACTTAGTTATTTGCTAAACATTTACTGGAAAGCTTACTCTGTACTAAGCCCTGTGCTAATTGTTATTCATCAACTGCTCTCTGAAACAAATTACTATTTTGAGCTTAATACTGCCTTGGATCTTTTGCCTAATTATTGAATAAGACCATATCACTAAAATCAAAGTTCTTTTCAAATCCCTTTTGATAATATATTAACATTTTATAGGGCACTATCATTTTCTTGGTTGTCAATTGAACAAAGAAAACACTAAGTATTAATATATGCCAATCACAACAGAAATTAAAGTAACCTATATGGTAAGAAAACTGTCCAGACTTGTTCAAGACAAGTTCAACAGGTTAAGATTTGGAATCAATTGTTCTGCTGTAGTTCTTCAATGGTCTCTTAAAAAAAAAAAAAAAAAAAAAAGATTCCTAAAACCTGGCACATACTAGCATGATAAAGAGCATGGCCCAAATTGAACAAAAAGTACTGTGCTGAGTACACAGAACAAGTGAACAATGGTACTTGGTGAAGGTGACTGTAAGGCCAACATTATTCATATATGCATCACCACTGGCTGAAGCCAGAGGAGATGCAATGACACACACAAACTCTGGAAGCACAAAGGTGAGACTTTCATGGCAATGTTCACTTCACTGTCTACACTTGGCGCACTTCAAAAGACAACAATTAACACTTGGCAATCGGTAGTGATGCAGATGGTAGCAGACGACATCTTTGAGCTCAAACTGGTACTCCTATCTTAACTTCTATTTTTGTTTGTGGATGTTTGTTTTGGTTTGCTCATGCTGTTCCAGGAGCTTCTCAGACAGAAGCTTCATGAGTTATTGATCTGTTTATAGACAATTTATCAGTTATAAGGGACTTCGGGCCTCTCCAAGGGGTAACCCCAGTTCCAAGGGGAAAGCTGGGAGGACAGAAGAAAGAGAAAACATCTGGGTCCAAATGCTCAAATGTGTCTTATGAAGAATGGGTAACATGACACAAATAAATCATGACTACCAGGAAACTGGCTCTTCTGTCATGTGGGCACTCTTAGTTTTAAAGGGCAACACACGAATTAAACATGTGTCAAGAAATATACTACAGTAGACCTCCAATAAAGCTCTTTAGTCCTCAAGAATCTTAATCCTGCACATTTCACAACACTTCACAGTTTCAAAGAGCTTCCAGACTGTTGTTTTCATTTGATCTCAATTTGACAACTTTTTGAGGTAGGTAGAGGAGATATTCATCTTCTATCTTCATCTTTAAACAAGAAGAACTAGGCTCATGGAGGCTGACTTGTTCAAAGTTGAAAACTAGCATATGGCAAAGCCAGACCTCTCCAGAGTCTATGGGATTTTTTTTTTTTTTTCTGAGTGTGATTCTTGGTTAACCTGCTAAGACTCTTCTGTGGTATTTTTAGAAATACAGGTTTGTGAAATCCTACTGCCTTTGATTTATTAGTAAGACTCTCTAGAGATCAGAGCTGAGAATTCTGCATTTTATAGTGGATTATAACAGAGTAAGAAACAACTGCATATCAGGAAACAATATAAGTGTATCACTGAGTCTGGCTCCATCTTGCCATGGTTGAATGTGATGCCATCAACCCATCCTTACGGGAAAGCAAGCTTAAAAGAATGGCTTCAAGCCTGGCTACGCTAGTAATCACTTGGAAAGCTGTTTGTTTTTAAAGCATCAACTCAAACCTGACAGAAAGATGTTGGCTATTGAGAGTTTCCAGAGTGATTTGTACCCGCAATCAGGGCCGAGGATCACTTATGTTTTCTGAATAACATGTTAGCATTTTCAAGAAGTTTTCTTTCTGATCAATTTCATACAAATAAAGTTCACAGTTCATATCCTAAATCATTTAAGCTTTACAAGATAAAATGTTAAGAGGTTTTTACTTGATACTTTTTTTTAGATTAAATGGTATTCACAGAAAGAGTAACCATGCTCCACTTAGTTAAAATGACTTTCAAGAACCCAGATTGATCACCATTTTGGAGTATATATATTTCAGCTGTAAACCACAGTAATTCAGAAAATAGGAATGTAGGCAAAAGCTGTAGCCAACTGGCTACTGGGGAATTATAGGAGGGCCTGGGTACCAAGGTCTGATGGCTTTGGCAAGATCACATTCTCACTGTAGAAAAATACGACAATGAATACACAGAAAATATTTTGCCATTTGTAATTTGTTTACCACTAAAACCCCTTATAATGTGTGATGCTTATCTTACTGCATGCCTCCACAGAACATATATGAACATGAAATTTTCTACTATTTCCTGGAGAAAATGGCCACAAATTAAAATGTTTCTATCATGCATATGGATATTATAAAAGCATAGCCTATAAAAGTAATATTTACAAAACAAAAACCAATCCAATTACAGGGGAAATGCTCATCTCTGCCTTTACTCCAGTGCTCATCCACAGCCTGCATATCTTGGGGGAAGACTGACAGACTTTGAGAGAACCTCCCACAGGCCAACCAGATCTTCTGTGGCACTGTTATCTTATTAGCTAAAATACCCTTGCTGGCTTATCAAAGTCTTCTATAGTTTAAAAACAGTTCCTTTTTTCACTCTGTGGAAATAAACCTACAAAGTCCTAGTATTCATCTGAGAAGTAAACCTTGCATAGAAATTTTCTTTAATTCTGAAACTTTGTTTTATTAACAGAGCTACCAGAATGTCATTTCACAACTAGTTCATATTATATGAAAATTCACTACAAAGCAGTCACCACACATAGAGGATTTTTCTAGATATAAAATAATCGTGTTTATAAAAATGCTTACCAGACAATCATCTCTTCACAGCCTAGAAATAATTACTTTTGTGATGACATGATTCTTAGTGTTTTGGATATGTTCGCATCCCAAGGTTGATGTGATACAAAGAGCAAAATTCTACTTTCCCAGTGGGCACACTCTGCCCGAGAAAGCAGAGTGACAGCGAGTTAGAGCAGCCAGCCATGCAAAGGCAAAGACTAAAACCTGCTTTTCAACAGCACACATTTCACCTTGGACAAGACTAAGCACTGGTTCCATCCTCCTCAATAACACGGTTCATGCTGGTGCCATGTGTAATGTGAGTCATGGGGTTGTTACTGAGGTCTCGGATGCTGCTGTGTCGGGACTGCTCATTGAGCCGATGAGAACTACTGTGCCTGGAGTGATCCGTCAGCCGTGACATGCTGCCGTGAGGTAGTCTCTCCTCCATTCCTCGGTAACTGCAGGGAGTGTACCTGCACAAGAGAGGTGGTTTGAAGTTGGTAACAGAACACATCAGAAAATAGGACTAATAATTTTCATTAAAATGCCTTAGTAACTGAAGTGCTCAGTAAATCAACAGTGAGAAGGCAATAACTGACATGATTATTTGGAGTAATTCCATTATGCTGTAGAATTATCCAATGTAGCTAACAGAAAGAGATAATCCACTGAGGTCTAGGATGAAGATCCTATTCCCTGCAAGAGGGCAAAAGGTAAGTAAGACTGACCTACTGGAGCTATACTCAGTATGGATACTTTCCTTACTCAAGTATGTTTCAAAAACACTGGGATCAGAGAGATGAGGAAAGGGAGTGAGTCTGCCTTCAGACTCTACAAGCCGAGGTAAAGTCAGCAGCAGTGCAAACGTCAGTTATGCTAAAAGACTTGGGTAGGAAGAAAGAACAAATGAAACCAGAGGAGAAATAAAGGGTGAGCTAAATATCACTGAATGAACTGCCACGCACCGATGACACCTATGCCCATATTGTCTAGTTGAGCTAGTTAACAGCTGAACAATCATCTGTAAATGATCTTAATTATTTTCCTCAGGCTTAAAGCTGTGACCATACTGATTTATAGACGATATATCTATTTGGAAGTTGCATCCTGATACTCCGTAATCAACTCTCTCATCAGCTGATTATGTGTACTCCTAGCTGGGCTTTGCACATATCAGCTGGGCTACACAGCTTACTACAGGTAGTCTTCCTATCTAGAAACACAGCAGTGGCTGTTCAAATTTTCTTTTGTTGAAATCCTGACTCAATGAGCCACATCAGAGGCAAGAATTGAAAAAAACCAATAGCCTAGAAGAGATGGTTCAAAGGTTGAGAACATTTCCACTGGCTGTTCTTCCAGAGGTCCTGAGTTCAATTCCCAGCAACCACATGGTGGCTCACAACCATCTGTAATGGGATCTGGTGCACTCTCTTCTGGCATGCAGGCATACATGCACGCAGAACACGGTATACATCATCATCATCATCATCATCATCATCATCATCATCATCAAACCTCAGACACTGGAATAAAGAATTATTAGTTCTAGGCCAGTCAAGCTTAAGAAAACTAATTACATCTTTTTTACTAATCCACTTAAAAAGCTCATGTGGTATTTATCAATCTTTCTGGCTTAATAGTGAGTTCTTCCAGGATAAGTATGATACTTTATCTTTTTTTTTTTAAGATTTTATGTATATGAGTACACTGTCTCTATCCTCAGACATACCATCAGATTCCATTACAGATGGTTGTGAGTAATCATATGGTTGCTGGGAATTGAACTCAGAACCTCTGGAAGAGCAGTCAGTGCTCTTAATCACTGAGCCATCTCTTCAGTCCCATATTTTATTTTTCAAACTTTAGAATGTTGAGAATTTTTTTCTAAAATACTTTTGTTCATACACATAGTCTTTTGAAAAACATAATTTAGAATAATAAAAGTAAAAGAGAGTCCTGAGTATCCTTGATGAATTGAATGACATGCTCCGTTTGTTTATAGCACAGGGGTAAGAGGCCGCTTAGATAATGTTTTAGGCAATGTTTCTAGAAGTGATCAGGGCCAGGAATGCTTGTTAGGTCTACAACACCAGCACTCAGTGATGAGACAAGAGAACTGAGTACTCAAGGCCAGCCTGAGCAACATATGAGACCCTGTCTCCACACCAAGGGTAACGAATGGATGCAGTACACTTGTACAACGTTGGCCTAGATGTATGTTCATGGGTTTCATCCATATCACTCTAAAAGAAAGACAAAAACAATTCAGAATATAGCAAATGATTTTGGCTTTTGTCTGTCTGTTTTGCTTATAGAGCTGGAGATTGAAGTAAAGCCCAGGAATATTGGGCAAGGGACCCTCCACGGAGTAATGAGCCCCAGGCTTGCTTCCCCTTCCACTTTCTTTCTGAGGCAAGGTCTCTAAGTAATCCCAGCTGTTCTGGAGCTCACCATGTAGACCAGGCTGCCTGTGAATTTGCAGACATCCTCCTGCCTAGGCTTCCCAAGAGCTGGGTTTAAAGATGTGTGCCTCCATGCCCAGCTCATTCCCTTTCTAATAGTCATCAAAATAAATCATTATAAGCAGCTAAAGGACTACTGCTTTAAAAAAGCCATGATTTAAGGTGAATCATTTGTAAAATTAAAAGCTCTGAAAGAAAGATTCATGACCGAGACTGAGGTGGCCATCTGGCTATTGCAGTGCTTGTCAATGGATGTTTTCATTTAATTACAGAGTTTAAAATTGAGAAGTCCTTTGAAAAAAGTCTTAAAAACCTATCCTAGGGACCAGACCTGATGGTTCACACTTGAGTTTCAGCATACAGGAGGAGGCAAAGGCAGGCAGATCTCTACAAGTTCAAGGCCTACCAAGGCTAACAGATGGAGATCCTGTCTCAAGACACACCCCTCCAGCCCACCTACCTCCAATCCTTCTAGTAATTGGCTGTAGCCAAGTTTATTTAACCAATAGTTTTAAATCAAAGACAAGGTTTGCACAACAAAAGCTTGTAAACATAAAAAGTCACTCCTAGGCCTAAGACCTTTGGGTATAAAATTTAGCATTACAATACATAGCAATAGGCCAAACCTTAACAGTACAGTGTGAGCATTCCAGAATCAGTAAAAAATTGATGATTTCCATTTTGATTCTCTTTACTATCTGCTATCATTCATCTAAATAACTAAATCAAACACTGTTCAGTAGTGTTATCCACTCCAATGCTTTCCCTTGCAGGTCACCTATGTACTAATTTAGTCATGTATTCCTAAACTTTTTCCTATTTACTTTCTTTTCTACCCATCCTCTCATCTAACTCCCAATTACATATTCTTTGAAGTGGTGTTTACAGGCAGGTGTATGTAGTACACAGACCAATAATTATCCAAGTAGTGAATCAAAGTGAGTATGGGAATCTGTGACCCATGGTCAGGATAGCTTGAGATAATATGATGGCCAGAAGACAGTACCAACATGTAGTTAAAGCCTGAATGAAACACAAGTCCTCAAGAGGTGGCCTTTTGCATCGATCATGAAAATCCTTGTGCAGACTTTCCCTTTCAATGTCATCCTGAAACTTCTCACACCTGCCTACAGTTCTGGGCAGAGAAGAGAGTCCTATGGATGCGTATTCTCTCACCCAGGTACGGGATGCCTTCAACAGACTGCATCCACATCATTCTGCTTCAGATGCATGCACTCTACCTTTTCTATAAGGTTCTGTGCTCCTAGAATATAGAAATTCAAACTTTTCTATGTATTTATGTACAGAATGCCATACACATAGAAGTATTACTGTGATAATACTTCTCATCTGATACTGTTCATCACTGAAAAGGATAGATCAGGACTTCAGTATCATTGCTAAGAGTTCACGGATGAAGTACATGCCAAAGGATATCATATCCCCTATCTCCTTACCAACATCTTAAATTAAGATTATAAATGGATGGTTTCATTATACTTTCCTTTGTCCCACTATTATGAGACATGGTTCTAAAAGTCAAGTCAGCCTGTATTATTCTAGTACTGTAAGTCCTGTGATATCCTTTCACTGTCAGAGAGAAACAAAACCACGCTCTGGGCAACCCAGACACTGAACCCGGCCTGCCTACTCTTGCTCTGCATGCTGTTCCCTTGTCCTTCATTCCCAGTATCTCCTTTGACCACTATTAAGTAGAAATGCCATTAGTTGTAAAGCTGTTTCTGACTGTCCGTGATGACAGTCACAGAGGTAGATAGTGCTCTTCTCTGAGATCCTAAAGCAGCTTATACATTATTTGTGCCCATATGTGTGCACGTGTGCACACGCTCTCGCTCTCTCTCTCTCTCTCTCTCTCTCTCTTTCTCTTCAGGTTTTCCATAAGACAGAGGAGTTGTTTTTCAGTATCTAGCTTAAAATGAGTGAAATAAAACTCATATGGCTAAATAAAACCTCACTGTGCATATGCACAACATCTTGTTTATTCATTCATCTGAAAATATAAGCTGATGCTATAAGTTGACTATTCTGAACAGTGGTGCAACAGGCATGGGTAGAGGGTTGTCTGCATCATGCTGACAGATTCCTTTGGGTATCTTCTCAGGAGTCTTATAGGTAAGTCATAAAGCAGTTCTATTTTTAGTGTTCTGAGGGACCTCCATAATGATGTCCACAGGGGCTGGATAATTTAAATCCTCCCCAGCAATGTTCCTCTTATCTCTTCTCCATCCTTCCAACATTTATGTTAGTTTTCTTAAAAATATCTCTTTCAAGTCAGCTAGCTCTTCCCCCTGCTTCTCTACTCTCTGATAAACTCTTATCTCTCTCAAATGACTTAATGCGCCACCTTCTAAACAGTTCCTAGCTCTGGTATCCCAAGCCAAATTTAATGAGAAATCCACAGCCAGGCTTCTCTCAAGCTTTCTCTGTTAAGCACCTTCTGAAATGCTCTCCATGATACCAGAAAGAATCACTCCTAGTGCCTGCTTCCACTGCTCCTAATAAACAAGGGCTGGATCCTGGGATGCTGAAATGTAGCATGCTCAAAGCCCTGGGTTTAAACCTAAATACCCCCACCAAATAGCAGGGGCTGACAGTTTAATGGCTACACATGCTACATCCTGGTTTTATAAATAAGGAAACTGACTGTATATTGCCACAGCAGGACTGAGCAGTGGTTGTAACTTTAACTAGAAAGCCTAAAGTATTTACTATATGGCTGCTAAACACTTTTGCAGCCCTAGGATATATTTTAGTTCATATACTTATTAACATTAATAACTGAACTGTGGTCAAACACTGAGACAGGCTCTGTTTTTAGTGACTAGGCACTTTATCTCATTGAACTTTTGTGACATTACTAAACGGTGGCTACTACTACTATTTCTCCTCTATAGCTAAGGAAACTAAGCTTTACATTCTAGATATTTTTTTTTCAAGATTTACTTTTGTTCTTTCTAATTATGTATAAGTGAGTGCATGTCTGCATGAGAGTACATGCACATGTGTGCAGGTTGCTATAAAGGCCAGAGATGTTAGATCCTCTGGAACCAGACTTGCAGATGGTCTTCAGTCACTAGATGTGGGTGCTGGGGACTGAACTCAGGCCCTATGGAAGAACAGCAAGTAATTTCAATCGCTAAACCATCTCTACAGCTCCCCAGATCCATACTCTTAACCATAATACAGAATACACCTCCTTTCTAGATTGGACACCTATGAAGTGCAAAGCTCATGGCACATAATCTCTCTATTCCCAGAGGCTCACACAGCACCAGTATAGGAAATGTTGGCTAAATTAATTAATTAATTAGTTTTCTTCCTCTTCCTCCCCCCTTCCTCTTTGTTTTTGTTTGTTTGTTTGGTTTGGTTTTTGTTTCTCTTTGTAGTCATGGCCATCCTGGAACTCTGTAGGCCAGGCTGGCCTCGAACTCAAGAGAGATCCACTTACCTCTGCCTCTCAATAACTGAGATTAAAGATGTGCACCGCTACCACTCAATTAAATGCATCTTTCTAAATTGAGCAGTCTGCCTTCTCTTATCTCCCTCCACTCAGTGCCCTATTTCATACTGCTTTTGCATCGGGTCTAAACCCTAAAGTCCTTTGGCTTTAAATCTCATAATCTGGAACAACTAAACCCAAGTTTAAAAAGCTTAATAATGTTCCACTTCTGCTTCAGAATTGGCTCCTGTCTCATAATCTGTGTGTTTCTAACTGAATACATAAACTAGGTTGCTCCCAGAACTTACCTGCCATCACGTGACCTGTGGAGGCTGCCATGGTAGCTGCTCACTTTGCTGTGGACACTCCCTGCTTTGCTTCTTTGATCATCTACCATGGCCAGCTGAGTTGAAGAAGCATGTGTGGATGTCCCTTGAGTGGAAGTTCCTCTTGATTTTCTTATAATTGGAGTATTTGGGTCCCTCAGGAGTGACTGAGCAAAGTCAGGTTCCTGGAGCACCTGCCGGCTCTCATTCACTATCCTAGATGAGACAACAGGAGGGTTAAGATACAAACTAACATTCCTATAGACCAACAAACAATACTGCTATTTCTACTAGTTGATACTAGTCTTGAAGTTAACTGCTCCTCAAATTAAGTCTTTGGGACCAATCTGAGTAACAATTTTGGCAGAGGATAGAATATAACAAAAATCCCTGCCAAAAACTAGGCTTGATGCCAGTAATCCTAGCATCTGGGATGATGAGATAGAAGGATCAGGAGTTCAAGGTCATTTTTACACCCCTAAATCAGCAGCTGCAAATCTGTGAGCACAGTCTCAGCAAAAGTCACTATCCTGGTCTTTCCTTTGTTTTATCTATGAAAAGAAGGCTGGTAAGTCCACTGTTTGTAAAGGGCCTTTCAGCTAAAGACACTTGTGATCCTTCAGGTCCCAAAATATTTTTAAAAATAATTATAAGATAGAAAATAGTGGGGTTTTGTTTGTTTGTTTTTTTGGTTTTTTGTTTTTGTGATGCCTCATCATAACTTGGTAAAATTTTAACTTGCAAGAGCATTTTTAAGACTCCATCTTGATTCTGTGGCAGGAACACCTGCCTAGTACTAGAACAGTCATGAGTGGTCAACCTTAGAACAAAGTAATATGAAAAACTAAATTAAGCAAATATTCAATGAAGTCCTAAACAATTTAAAGGGACAAATTACAGAGGTAAAAGTTTTTAAAAGTGGCCAAGCAGTGGTGGCTCACGCCTTTAATGTCAGTGCTCAGGAGGTAGAGGCAGGCTGATCTCTGAGCTCAAGTACAGCCTGGTCTACAGAATGAGTTCCAGGACAGCCAGGGCTACACAGAGAAACCCTATCTCAAAAGAAACAAAGAAGGTTTTAAAATGCTATGAAAGGGTGGAGAGTAGATAGATGTGCATGATGTTGAACAAAGCAATAACTAAATTAACAAAAATCAAACTAAATCATTGTAACGTGTCTGTGAGACTCAGCTAAAGTTAAAATTAAATGGCTTAATTTAAAAAACAACACCAACATTTAAGGAGTGAATCTTATACTGAAAAAATATGTGTAAGTTCTCAAATCAGCAGCACTGCTACTGTTGCTGCTGTTTCCAGTATTGGTTTGAAAGGCTAGAGACTGGTATCTGAGGAGTATTTTACATAGATTCTTTAGTCCACTTAACGTTATTCTTGATATTCAAAATTATAACAGGACACCAATAGATGAGGAATCAGTTCTTACAGAGAGAAAACATGTCAACTCCAAAAGCAGCAAAATATTTAATGAAACACCAACAACCACTAGAAATATCTTTATTTATTTGATTTTTTTTTTTTTTTGAAAGAGGGTTTCTGGCTCCTGGAACTCACTCTGTAGACCTGGCTGACCTCAAACTTGGAGATCCACCTGACTCTGCCTCCCAGGTGCTGGGATTAAAGGTATGTGCACCACTGCCCGGCTAACTACAAATCCTTTCATTAAAATCAGGAATATAATACTATCTACTATGATCACTCTTAACTAATCTTTCAATAGCTTCAGACTACAATTAGATGAAAGAAAGAAAGATAGTTTCAGGACAGCCAAGGCTATACAAAGAAACCTTGTCTCAAAACAAAATAAAGGGAAAAAAAAAACCCAACCAATCAAACAAACAACAAAAAACCAAGGTCTAAAATTTGAACATGAACTGAATTAGAATGGCATGTTAGTCTATCTCTTCACATGTCTGACAGACGTGGAAGAGCAATGGGAACTCTGACAGAAGTTGAAGTTCCCCTTACACTGAACAGCGTGACATGGCAAGCATTTATGCTGCTCTTGGCTTTCTCATCTGAAAAAAGATGAGAATACTCACCAGCCTTCACAGGAAGTTAGGAAGGCCAGGCAAATATGAAGAGAAAAAGCATCCACTTGTTTCTAGTTTTAAGAAAATTATCCTTTGACTGCTCCACAATTCCAATCTAAAGGACTGGAATACTGAAGCACTTCCATGCTTCTACTCAACCATCTTCTCAAAACGAGATTTTCAGTTTTGATTTTTTAAAGATGGAATCTTCCTATGTTGCCCAGTCTAACCTGGAACTCTTAATCCTTCTGCCTTAGTCTAATCAATAACAAGGATTGCAGGCATGAGCCACTGTGCCCAGCTAGTTGTTTTAAATTATGCTATTGTGCCAACGTTACTAGTCACTGCCGATAAAGTTACAATCTCCTGAGAATACTTCTCAAGTTCAGAGAGATCGTGTGCACAAGTGCGCGCGCGCACACATACACACACACAGAGGAGCTGTATTAATACTGTGAGAACTCATTAACTTACTCTTTTTTCCTACGCCCATGGAAAAAACTGGCCCATTCAAAGCATGTCTTTTTGCTTCCAACCCAAAAAATAGAGGGAATCCCAACTATGAGAGCCATGAGATACTTCATCAGAAAGAGAATCAGGTCTGGACGACTCATTTGAGTAACCTGCAGGGAGGTAAAGAAAATCATCTTAAATATGTGTATCTATTAAAGGCAATTATAGAAATTATAAACATAAAATACAACCATGAAATTAAGTTACAAATATAGAATTTTCACTTATAAAGTTCTAAAAATAATTTTCTTGGATCCTCGAAAGAACAGCAAGTACTCTTAACTGAGCCATCTCTCTAACCCTAAATCTTACATTCTTGACTAGTTTTCTGTCTCCCTTTCAGTTTTTCAGAGATACATTAGACACTCTCAGGACTGTGAAACTGCCTATTCTTATCCTGTCAACTGTTATTTTGTATTCTGCTGGTAAGGGAGGATGCACTACTACCATTTGTCTTACTTTGCTAATGCTCTTTCATTTACCATTTTAAAGTCTAACTTTAACACTATCCATCACTAGCTATTTTCTTATATCAACATGTTTTCAAGGATTCCCAACCCCTCTTGACAGACTTCTGTCCCCTGCCCCCAAGTCCTATGTTTGGGCTAGCTGTGTCTTTTAAAAGCAATACTAAAATGTAAAGACAGATGTTCCCTTGCCCTCCAAACATTTTACACCCAGGGCCTTAAGCAGTGCTCAACACATGCCTGATACTCAATAAATCATATGTATTTTTGACAGAGTTTCATTGCGTATCCCTGTAAGTATGCAGAACTTTATACTTGGACCAGGCTGGCCGCAAACCCACAGAGATCCACCTGCCTCTTGAGGGCTTGGGATTAAGGGAATGAGGTATCATACCTGGCTACTTATGCTTGGTTTTATTTGGAAGAAATTAATCTGCCACCATCCCCTTCACAAGATAGCACTCTCTTTGTAGCTATCTTTTGCATATTTTTTGAAGTTTTCAGACTAACTTTCACAAAAATATTTTATCATCGCTAAATGTGCCCCAAACTACAGATTTTTCCTTTTGGGTTCTCTTCCTTTCCCGCTGACATAATGCCTTTGGATGCCTTCTTGGGTACAGTATGCCAAACTTTTGTCTAAAAGCAGCTCTTCCCTTAACCTTGAATGGACACTTGGACAGAGAGTTAACATCTGTTAGCATCTTAAAGTCCATTGTGTACACTTCTCATTGCTGCTGGAGAAGCCCCTTCCTTCCTCTAGAGACTTCTGGCCTCTGGTCATCTTTAACTTTGCACTCAATACTCCTCCTGTAGTTGATTTTTACTTATCACTAGTATTCTGATTGTTGTTTCAACCAGTTTTTTGTTTTTGTTGTTTTCTTTGAGACAGAGCTTCTCGGTGAAGCCCTGTCTGTCCTGGAACTCACTCTATAGCCCATACTGGCCTTGAACTTAGACATCTACCTATTTATTTCTGCCTCCCAAGTGCTGGGATCAAAGGTGTGCACCCCCACAGCCTGGCTTTAACCACATCAGTAATTCTGCGAAGTTGGAAGCCATTCTTAGCCTTAGGCCATCACTTAGTCACTCTCACAGCCACCTCCCAATCTTTCCTAATGTCCAACTGTTATCTTTACACAGTTTTGAAGACTTTTCTCTATTCTGTACTCACTGCAAACTCTTCAGAATCATTTCTTACTTGAATTATTAATTCTCTCTTCATCCACGTTGACTTTAGGCTTTACTGTCATCTGCTGATTAAACTCTGTAACTTTGTATTTCACGTCTATTATGCTTAATCAGTTCTTGATATTGAACTGTGTATCCTGATTACTATCATTTTTCTAAACATTGTTTTACTTATATTTTGAAGACTCTTAAACATACTTATTTTTAAGTAGCTAACAGGACCTGTTAAAATCAGCCTGTCAGCATTTATGTTACCTGGGAAGACCTCCGTGTTTTGATGGTTAAGACTGTTGGATGTTTTTCTAGGTTTCCACCTGGTCCCACCCAGCCCCCTGCCAGGTAACAGCAACACTACCTCCTAAAATCTGCCTACTCAGCCCCACTAAGATCACTGCTCAGGAGATGAACATTCTTTAAAATATTTTCTACATAGCCCCTATTAAGATCTCTATACTCATCCCAAGAGTGCCTCCAGTCTTGCCTTCTCTCTTATCCTCCTGTCATCCTTTCTTTGAGGCAGGTATTCTACAATTTTACTTGGCAAATCTGGAACAAGATCCTTTTTTCCATATGAGTTCCTCAGGTTCATGCAGAGTCAATCACCTTTGTAGAAGTCTATTAATCAAAACCAAGTCAAAGACTATTTAATTCAAAGCAAAGGCTTTGATGAGCACAAGAGGTATGCTTCACTGACTGCAGACAGGGTCTGGGGGTAGACATCTCTGAAAATTAGCAAACATAGGACCAAAGTATCTAGAAATCATATAGAATGTAAGTCATAGTTATACTGACGAAGAGAAACTTTTCCTCTGAGCA
The DNA here is from genome assembly GCF_008632895.1 of Mastomys coucha. Lineage (NCBI taxonomy): Eukaryota > Metazoa > Chordata > Mammalia > Rodentia > Muridae > Mastomys > Mastomys coucha. The sequence continues at coordinate 51,890,249 of NW_022196915.1, forward strand.
CAGTTTACAGTTTGTTGTTTTTAAATTTTGGGGCTTTGTTTTTTAGACAAAGTCTTGCTATGTAGCCCTGTCTGGCCTTGAATTAAGTGAGATCTGCCCAATTTTGCCTCCAAAGAACTAGAATTAAAATAATGTGTCGTTATGCCTGGGTCAATATTTTTAATTTTTTTTTTTTTTTTTTTTTTTTTTTTTTTTTTTTTTTTTTTTTTTTTTTTTTTTTTTTTTTTTTTTGGTTTTTTGAGACAGGGTTTCTCTGTGTAGCCCTGGCTGTCCTGGTACTCACTCTGTAGACCAGGCTGGCCTCGAACTCAGAAATCCGCCTGCCTCTGCCTCCCAAATGCTGGGATTAAAGGCGTGTGCCACCACCACTCAGCTAGTATTTTTAAATTTTTAAGTGTAAAATTGTTACTTGTATATTTAAAATTGACAAAGTATTTAATCAGAAAAAAACTTTTAAAATGTTCTAATGAAATGCTAAAAATTCATAAAATAAAATATACATTTGGTCATGGCACACATCAATATATATTCTATAATAATTACATTGATAGGTAGTCTGTAGTATATAGTTTATATCATAAAAATTTTAAAGATATAAAGATACAAAAACAATCAACTAGATAGAAAATAAGTTTTGTAAATGAACCAGTACCTGAAATTTACAGAATGCATTTATACACATACCAGATTTACACATATCTCCCTATATAATCTAATATTCATTCTCTGATAAGGTACAGTATTTGTATTTCTAAGGATCTTATTCTGGTCTAGCCTGTCCAGCTTATTGTGTAGCCCAGGCTGGCCTTTCAATTGCAGTCTTGTTAGTCTCCCAGGTGCTCAGATTAAAGGCCTGAGCCATCAACTTTTCATTTTTCTTGTTTGCTTGTTTGTTTTGAGAGTTTCTCGGTGTGGCCCTGGATGTCCCCAAACTCAGAGATCTACCCGCCTCTGCTGGGATTCAAGGTATATGTCACCATGCCCAGCTTCAACATACATTTTAAAAAATATCCACTTGTTTTATGTGTACAGGTGTACGCCATTCACATGCTTGGTTCCTACATATCTAGAGCGTCCCTTGTTGAGACTCTCTTCCCGGGTAGTTTCTGAAGAGACTGCATCATGCTGACATTCAAAACAGACAATCACAGAACCCTAATGACTCAATTCATCTGATGTATTTCTTTGGCTTGTCATCTAGGAAACTAAGGAGAATTCCAGACAAAGATGACATCAGCATCTATCTTGACTACTACTTTTTTCTTTTTGTACAATAGCCTGGCTAGCTACAAACAAACTATATGCATTATCTTCTAAACACTGTCTCCACAATCCCTCTAATTTTAGCCAATAGTACTGCTTTATTTAAGTATCATATGAAAAACATTCACCTATATCTTGGTTTTCCTATTTAAATTCATAACCATAACAAAGCCCCGAGGTTCAAATTCTGTTGAAGTAAATGGAAAAAAAATTACTCATATTAAGGAGAGAAAGACTTGAATAAAAAGGAAACCGCCTAAGGTATAATCACATTACTTGGTGGCCTACACTGTTAAGGCTTTGGCTTTGAATCAGCTCTTTGAATTTAGCTCTTTTTCCTTACCAAGAAAAATCTCTGTTTTTCTAATGGAGGTACATACTGTGCTGAATTAGCTTTCATTTTTTTAAAAATAAGTTAATCACAAAACAATGACATATCAAGCCTATAACCATGTAAAGTCATATGAAAATAAACTGTTAGTCAGGTTTAGGCAGACTGTCATGCAAGTAACATGGGGTGGGGAGGATTTCTTTGTCGTTTTCTTGGAAGCTGAGGATAGAACCCAGGGCCTTCTGCATGTTCAGAAAAATGCTCTACTACTGGGCCACACCCATAGCCACCAGTTCTTGAACAGAAGCTTCCAGTTACAACTTTTATATACTTCTTACTACATTATGCTGCTTTATCGGCCCTTACTTTTATTACACTTTGCCCTATTGACATAAAAGCCTACTATAGTGCTATAGTAATTAAGAGAATGTAGCACAGAGAGACGGTCAGGCCATGGAACAGAGGGGTAGCAAATTTTGCTGTGAATTCCTCACGTCTGACAAAGGAAGCAATTCAGAGCAGGGGAGCAGGGGTGTAGTCAGGAAATGCTAACTGCTACCTGCACGCCAGGCACAGCTTATAAACTGTAATTTGTTCCTTTCAGGAAAGCAATGGCTTTAAATTAAAGCAGCACAAGGCTGGGCAAGTAAAGAGCTGTTAGCAGCTCACTCTTCCATAATTTCTCCTCTTCTCTAAATCTTTATGCTCCCATCCTTAGACCATCAATTTATTTGTGCCACTGTGGAAAATGTATAATAAAGTAGAATTTCAACCACCAGATTTTCCTTCAATCACTGAAAGGAAGGAAATCAATATAAATTCACTTTTCAAACATTTTATAAATAATCTTTGAATTTCTAAACAAGAGACTGCCATCTTAAAATAATTACTTCATACAAAATAACAACAGCCAATGAGGCCAATTGTAGTGAAGTTCTATACCTTGGGTTCTAGTAACTTTATAATGACTATTCACTGTCAACCTTTAAGTAAATAAAAAGTGAAAGTTAATGACTAAAGAACAAATCTGCATCTTATTATTCAAGGGCCCAACTTCTCAGGTAAGAGGTCAGAAGGCAAAGAGACAAAGGAGAGCAGAACTTGCTAGTTGATGCTCAGACATTGCCTCCTGTTAGTTAGCTAACCCCATAGAAACTGCCAAAAGCCAAATTTACCTAAGAGCTCAAAATGAGAACAAAAACAATAGTTATCTCAATTCTATCATCCATTGCCTTGCTGGCATTATGAAGAGGTTATATTTGATTAAGCAAAGGGCAACATCCTGAACTTGCATCTAGTTCTACATGACCGGTGTTGACCATCACTGATGTTACTGTCTCTCACAGCAAAGAATGGCTAGAAAGTAGAAAAACAACACTGTCCACACAGATCACGCAACAACAGACGCAGTACGTGGAAAACAATTAAACCTCTACAGAACTATCTTAATCTTGGTGAGCATAAGGATGACATCCCTCATGCATAGTGCAGTGATCATGCTCACACAGGCAGAGTGTAATTTCTCTCTCAGATTAAGAAAAGAACTACTTTTTTCTTCCTAAAGCAAATCACACAAAAAGTAATTTTGCAAGATTTTGTCTTTTTCAAATGTAGACTAAAAGAGAATCAGAATGGGAGAATTAGTTTGTTTTTACAGAACAATAAACAAAAAAGGGCTCTTCCTTGGCAAACACTGTGATAAATCCATTAACATCCTCCTCAGCTTTGTGTACAATGGCAAGGACGGAGCAGGCTTATAAATCAGATCTTAAGGGGCTGGTGAGATGGCTTAGCCGGTAAGAGCACTGACTGCTCTTCCGAAGGTCGTGAGTTCAAATCCCAGCAACCACATGGTGGCTCACAACCACCCGTAATGAGATCTGACACCCTCTTCTGGTGCATCTGAAGACAGCTACAGTGTACTTAATTATAATAATAAATAAATCTTTGGGCCAGAGTGAGCAGGGACTGAGCGAGCGGGGCCCACCGGAGCGAGCAGAGATCCTAAAAAAATCAATTCCCAACATTCCTCAAACTGGGCTGGAGAGATGGCTCAGCAGTTAGGAACACTGACTGCTCTTCCAAAGGTCATGAGTTCAATTCCCAGCAACCACATGGTGGCTCACAACCATCTGTAATGAGATCTGATGCCCTGTTCTGGGGTGTCAGAAGACAGCTACAGTGTACTTACACATAAAAAACAAAACAAAACAAACAAAAAAAAATTAAAAATTTCCTCAAACTGTTCACAATTTCATGATTTAAAAACGAACATCCCTATCTTCTGGGAGCTTAACCTGGGTCCTCGACTGAACCATTTCTCCAGCCCCTTAAATGCCGCATTTGATTTTAAGTTGGGGTAAACACTTGTCTGTAAATCTAAACTTCTAAACTTCAGGATCTGACATAAGGTTTTCTTACTCAGAGTCATTTTAATCTAGCTATAAAGATCTAGGAAGATAAATACAATCTTAGAACACTTAACAAACTTTGTATTTTTGCTGCAAAAACTTTAAACTTTTTTTTTTTAACTTTAAGCTGTTTTTATTAGGTATTTTCAGGTCTGTTTGTTGTTATTCACATTTTTTTCTGGTGCATGTTAAAAAGTATTTTGTGTTGTGTGTGTGTGTGTGTTTGAGACAAGGTTCTCTGTGTAGCTTTAGCTGTCCTACTCTGTAGACCAGGCTGGCCTTCAACTCAGAGATCCACCTGCCTCTGCCTCCCAAGTGCTGGGATTAAAGGCGTACACCACCACTGCCTGACCAAAAGGCTCATTTTCTAAGGAACTAAAGACAGGAAGAATTCACACATTATTCTGCTTTAGTTTGGGCGTTACCTGACTCACAGTCACTTCCCTCCACTGGCCTATAAGCTCCTTAAAGACAGTGGCTGTATCTTAATCACTCCTACATTCCACAGCAACCAGCAACATGCCAGAAGAGTAGAAATATATTAATTTTGAATTAGTGAGCTTTTTAAAAGGGAAAAAATAAGTTGTAGTTTATGGTTCATTTAATTTTACATATGAGAAGAACTTTAGACATCTTGTAAGATTTCAGAGCTCAGGCTGGGATGTGGCTCATTTTGGTAGAGCACTTACCCAGCATGCAGCATCTAGGCTTGAACCCCAGAAGCATATAAACTGGGTGTGGTAACATACATCTTAATATTAGCACTTGGGAGGCCGAGACAGGACCGTCATAAGTTTAAGATCTCCACTACTTAGTATATTTGAGGCCAGTTTGGGCTCCATGAGATATTGTCTCAAGCAAACAAACAAACAAACAAGCAAGCAAATTAGAGCTAAAGAAATGATAAACAAGTGACTGACCTAAAGACACAGCTTCTGAGTGATACAGTCAAAAGTAGAAAAATGCCCTCCAAATACATAGAAAAAAGCATAAAATATTAAAACTGCAAGCTCTGAAATTAGGCAGTTCACATCTAAATTCTGTCACTTACTGTATGACTTTGATTAAACTGTGTTTCACACTTAGTTCCTTTATTTTGTAAAATTATCCTTGGGCTCCATTGTCAGTCAATCAACACTAAAGGTTGCCCTCTGGCCTCTACATGCATGAGCACGTACTGGAAAACACATATGCACCCCTCACATGTGTCATGTGTATGTACTTACACACACATACACACACACACACACACACATACATACACACACACATGGCTACTACAATTATTAAACTGTATTACTGATATTACATTAGCATAAACTACCAAAATTTACTTTCTTTAACTAGTACAGTGAAACTTTCAAAGACTACTAGGAATAAACTTTACCAACATGTCTTACAGTGATATGTAAGTCAGTTTATTTATTTAGTACAGTGACACAGCAATATTAAACTATACTAAATATTTTAGTTCCATTATGCAATAAAATGATGACCAAATAGTAAGACTGCAAGTCCAACAACTTCCTTGGTAAGTATCAACTGCTGCTAGGAGTCCCTAACATAATACCCTAGGTTATATGGAATAATGCTTGATGCTTAATAGGGGATGGCCAATTATAGCCTGCAGTTAAGTCACTCTTCAGTAAGTAAAACTTTCTTACAACATTTGCCTCCTTGCTTATGATTGTATTTGCAGACACCAAAGCCCCCATATTTACATTTGACCCTTTATAGAAAGGCTGCAGTACCATTTTGTAGATCATAACTACTTTGAAAAAAAAAAAGTAAACTACCAAGCATGGCAGCACATGCCTATAACCCAAGCACTTGGGAGACAGACAGGAGGTCAGTTTAAGGCCAGCCTTAGCTACACAGCAAGAGTGAGATCTAGCCTTGCTTCCTGTCTTCATAACCCAAACAAAAAGTACAAAGTTTATCCACCAGGTATATCTATAGTTCTACTTAACTGAGCTCATACTTAAGTATTTTGTGCCATGGAGGCCATAACAGCAACAGCTTTTATCTGCACTCTTTTCTTCTTTAACAGAAACTAACACATTGTGAGAATAAATTTATTGAACTAATTACAAGTAAGACAGCTTCCACTTTAAAGTCTCGTAGATACCTCCATCAAAACATGAGAAGAACTATCTATTTACAAAATGAATCCTTCACTGTCTTCTATGGTGTAAGAAGAGAATCCCATTCCCTCATAGTCCTTTCCTAAGTATGGCTGATTCCTTTGAAGGTGCCTGGCAAAGGGAAAATTCCTATTAGAAAATGAAGCTAAAATCACAACAAATTTGATTTAATGTCATTCTATTTTTATACTTTTCTGAATCAAGACTAGATAAACAACAGATGGTTTGTTTTGTGTATCTAGAAGGGTAAATGATGTTTGTCGTTCTATAAAAAGTATCTTTTTAGATTCTGCAAATGGTTCTAATGTGAACCTGAAGTAGGATGCTTGTACTATGGCAACATACTTTCTATGACCAAAACAAAGCGCCAGTGTCAGACTTCCTGGGACATACAGCACTCCTTGGTTAGATGAATCAAAGCCATGAAAAAAAATGGAAAAACAAAAACAAAACATATGCTTTTGAAAATTAAAGTTTGGAAGAAAATCTGATGAACACAGCAGAGAACACTGTTATCCTAACAGTAAAATTATACTCTATAAAAGACACTCAGGTAAGAGATTAAAATTTATCTTGTTTAGTCTTCATAGAACTTAAAAGGTAACATATTATTTCCTTATATGAATAAATGGTATGAATTTAATCTGTTTCATTAGTCCCAGTTATACTTAAAAAGTTATTCTAGGATTATCATTAATTTTTGAGAAATATAACTTATAAAATGCTTCAAATTCTTAAGACATACTAAATAAAAGGAATTATTTAAGGAAAGAACAAATGAACAAAAAATACCCAAGTACCCAGGAAATTACCAAATGGCACCTGCTCCAGAAGGAAATGTCACTGCTTTAGAAGATATTTTTAAAATTATGTGCACTTCCCATAGAGGGCAGAGGTTTCCCTGGATGGGAATAGTGTGGGTGTTGGAAACTGAATACGGTCCTCCACAAGATCATACACACTCTTAACCACTAAGCCATGTCTCTAGTCCCTTTACTCTTTTTCAGTTGTGAAATAAGCACTACTGAGTAAATTTAGGGCTTAATATTCTTATTTTTTTTATTTTTTTATTTTTTGGAGACAGCATGCTACATATCCCAGCCTAGCCTTGAATGATCTATATAGTCAAACATGACCTTGAACTTCTGCCCCTCCTGCTTCTCCTTTTAGAGTACTGGGATCCCACATGTGCACCACTGACAGTGGGTTTACATGCTGTTCAGGATGAAACCTAGGGCTTTGTCCTTCCTAGACATTCTACCAACTGAGACATATCCTTGGCCATAAATAATACTTTTTACAGTGTGACTGAATACATTTTAAAAAAATAAGTGAACATTCTTGAAAAAAAAAACAGTTGGTACAAGTGTAGGCAGTGAAATTCCATTTTCAGGAAGAAGATTCATTTCAAAGATTTTTAAACTAACTTATATTTAGCTCATTTTATTCAAATTATAAACTTATGTATATGTGATTTACATTAAATCCAATTGGTATTTTAAACAATGTAATAAATTCCCTCACAAACTGATTTTTTAGATATCAGAGGCCAGATATCTTTTTTCTTACTTGCTGTGCTTTGTTTGTTATATATGGTCTCACTCTGTAGACCAGGCTGTCCAGAAACGCTAGTGCTTGGATTGTGAGCCGCCCCACCTGGCTTGCAATGGCAGTATTTTTAATCAAACACATTCAAATGCTATTTAGTCTTTCTAAGTTACCTGAGGCAGCTACCCCATTACTGCTTAAAACACTAATATCCTAAGATTTGGTTGTTAAAAGCCATAAAGTACAACAAGTGCTCTGTGATTCCACTTACATCAGGTACTAGAGTAGTCACACAAAGGACGTAGAACTGTGAGTGTCAGAGACTATGGGGAGTAAGGGTGGGGTCACTGTTAAATGTTTTGCCTCAGATTGAGAAAATGAAAACATTTCTTTAAAAAAAAAAGTGCTAGGGAGGGTTGCTAATTGTGAATGTACTTGGTTGACACACTTATAGAGGCTCAGTTCATAGAGCATCTCTTGTCCCTTCACTCCTCTAGCAAGCACAAAGCCCTGAGTTCCATCCCTAACACTTTATAAACTTGGTCCTTCTTGACTACATAGTGAATTTAAGGCAAACTTGGCCCACATAAAATACGGTCTTAAAAAGAGAAAAAGAAAGTAAAAGGGTGATGATCATAGTATGTATTTTACACTCACATGTGGCCAGCTTTGTAGTCACTGAAACGTAGTTTGAATAGGCACTTTTGCTGGTCTCTTAGCTAACGTGACTGTGTGAGCTGCTTTACAATGAAGCCATAGCATATACTTTATGAGGTTACTGTGCATATCAAATATCATCATTGGCTTTTACCCACCAGCAAGTCAATAGAGCTCGGGAATTTTTTTTTTAAAGATTTATTTATTATTATACATAAGTACATTGTAGCTGTCTTCAGATGCACCAGAAGAGGGTGTCAGCCACCATGTAGTTGCTGGGATTTGAACTCAGGACCTTTGGAAGAATAGTCAGTGCTCTTACCCACTGAGCCATCTCGTCAGCCCAGGAATTCTTTAAGGTACTTCATCCTTTTAAATATATCAGGTTTAATTTAACACTCATTTAGCCAAGTAAGATTAGAAACTATGAAATCACAAAGCAATACATTAGACTGAGCTATTATTTGAAGAGAAAGGTTAATATCAATATGGAAGAGAAATTAAATAACAGAGAAAAAATTTAAATGTATGCCTGCGAGTTATCTCATGAAACCATGAGATGTGAATGTGCAAAACGTCCCCATAGAGTTTTAGAAAACAGGAGAGTTTTTAAAAACATAGAGCAGTCTTAACAGTTATCCAGGATGCCTATTCTGGTCTCTGATGAGGATAATGGAGAATCTGGAAACATTTGGCTAAGGATGGGTTGAGGCTAGAGTCTGGTATCAAAACCTCAGACGGGAAATCGCAGGTTTTAAAAATCACAAATTGTCAAAGTGTTCAGTGGTTTACCACCCTTACCTGACATTGGCAGGAAGGATGGAAAGAGCTATAGAAAAGTCAGTGAAGACTAATAGATCCCTCAAACAAAACCAACCAACTTTCACTGTGAAGATCATGGAGAAAATTGTTAAAGCACAAAGTTCTGTTCCTGATGACACCTACCCAGAAACAGAAAAATTCTTTCCTTGTAATCCTCTTTTTTTTTTTTTTTGGTTTTTGGAGACAGAGTTTCTCTGTGTAGCCCTGGGTGTCCTGGAACTCACTCTGTAGACCAGGCTGGCCTCCAACTCAGAAATCCACCTGCCTCTGCCTCCCAAGTGCTGGGATTTAAGGGCGTGCGCCACCAGTGCCCAGCCCCCTTGCAATCCTCTTAACTTGGGGTTACAACCCCATTGGGGGTCAAACAACCCTTTCACAGGGGTCACAAATTAGATATCCAGCTCATCAGATTATTACATTATGACCCATAACAGTAGCACAATTTCAGTTATGAAGTAGCAACTAAAATAACTTTATGATTGCAGGTGACCACAACATGAGGAACTATATTAAATGGTCGTAATATTAGGAAGGTTGAGAACTCTAGACTTTGAGTTTTGACCTGCCTGAGGAATACCAGATTGCACCCCTCCCCTCCATTGGTGCACCTCTCATGATAATAAACAAGAGAGAGATGGCTCAGTGGTTAAGAGCACTGATTGCTCTTCTGAAGGTCCTGAGTTCAAATCCCAGCAACCACATGGTGGCTCCATGCATCCATCCGTAATGAGATCTGATGCCCACTTCTAGTGCATCTGAAGACAGCTATAGTGTACTTAGATACAATAAATAAATAAATCTTTAGGCCGGAGTGAGTAAGCCAACCAAAGTGAGCAACCTTCATTCCCAGAAATCACATGATGGCTCACAACCATCAGTACAGCCACAGTGTACCCATATACATAAAATAAATAAATAAATCTTTTAAAAAGTAACTTAAACAAGAGAGAGAGTCTGAGAAGCTGTAGAACCTGGACCCCATGCTCGCTCACCTATGAAGATGTCCTTTCCCCACGGGAATCAATCTGCTGCAGCCTCCTTCCAGCGCTCTCTCTACTCTGGATACTAAATTGCTACCTGTTTGTTATGATATAGATATTTAAGCTTTTTACTCCTTTATAGTTTGCATATGCTATATTAATAAAACATTTATGAGCCAGGCAGTGGTGTCACATGCCTTTAATCCCAGCACTCAAGAGGCAGGCAGAGGTAGGCAGATTTCTCTGAGTTTGAGGCCAGCCTGGTCTACAGAATGAGTTCTAAGACAGCCAGGGCTACATAGAGAAACCCCGTCTTGAAAAAAACAAAAACAAAAACAAACAAAACAAAAAACCCAAGACCAAAAAAAAACCAAAAAACAAAAAAACCCAAAACAAAAAGAGCAAAACAACAACAAAATTGTGTGTATAGAAAAAGTTTTAGAAAATCTATCTATGAAAAAAAAATTAGATTCAACTTGCACTAAAACCTCTTAAAAACAAAAAACAAACACCCTAAACAAACAAAAATTTCAAATCCCAAAATCCCAAAAAGGCAACCCACGAGAGCAGTGAACAAAAGTGACAAATAAGCAAATTGCAGGAGGAGAAGCCACAAGCTCACTAGGCACATAGAAATCTCATAACTGATACAGGAATGAAAACACTGTAGCATTGGGGTACTACAAAGGCTGTACTTTAAAGGCTGGCAAAAACTTTCATGTCTGATACCCATAAAAGGGAAACAAATGTCTGAATATAAATTTAAAAAGCCACTTGAGTTGAAGATTCAAAAGAATCCTGCAATGCAACAATTGCAGATTTTAGTAAATAACCTGTAGAGAGCAGGACAGGATGTTACAAAGGATGTGAGTTATGAATGAAGAAGAAATGTCATTTTAAAGAAATGGTAACAGCAGTGCTGGGGACATAGCTACAACGTTACCACAGTCAGTGCTCATAGGTGATGAGTGACAGTTTCTCGTTTGCTTTGTGGTATAGTCTGTACAAACAATGCTGTTATCTTTGTAAGAAATATTAGCTACTATCCTTAAAACTAATAACTTATAGGCCGGGGAAAATAATAATTGAACTTCTATTGATTTTCCTACCAGACTTGCTTACTAAAACGTCGTAATACAATCTTCAGACCTGAAAGTAAAAGAAAGAGGTAGCTGAATCACATTACCTGCTTCCCTATATATATTACCCAGGATTCAATTATATGTCGTTTTAGGGCTAGTAAAGAAATCATGTTTGGTTATAAGGCAGACTTTTACTTCACCAGAGCAGGGAAGCTGTCTTTCTCAGCATCTACTGCCAGCAGTAACTGACGCACACCACAGCACTGTTGCTGTTTCTCTAAGATGGCCTCTCTTCTCCATCTCTGTATCCACATCCTTACTGCTACCATTCACTCATTTACAGAATAGGCTCTCAAAGAGTTCACTAGCAGGAAGAAAAGATGCACAAACACAAGCCCTTTAATATAAGATGTAAACATTTTAATAGTTTAGAGACCTGACAGATCTCATTAGATACAGAAAAGGTCCTTGACAAAAGCCAACACCTCTTCAAGATAAAAGTCCTGGAGAGATTAGAGATACAGGGACATAATCAAGATAGTAAAGGCAGTTTACAGCAAGCCCATAGACAACAGCAACTTAAATGGAGAGAAATTCCAAAGCAATTCCACTAAAATCAGAAACAAGATAAGGGTGTTCATTTTCTCCATATCTATTCAATATAGTACTCGAATTTTTAGGTAAAGCAGTAAGATAACTGAAGGAGAGCAAGGGGATAGAAATTAAAAAGGAAGATGTCTAGGTGTTATTTGTAGGTGATATTATAGTATATATTACTGAATCTAAAAATTTTAACAGGGAATTTGTATAACTGATGAATACTTTCAGCAGCAAGATGGCTAGATACAAGATTAGCTAAAATCAATTAGTCAATCAATCAGTCAGTAGCCTTTTGATATACAAATGACAAATGGACTGAGAAAGAAACAGAGAAACAACATCCTTCATTATAGCCACAAATTATATAAAATATCTTGGAGTAACTCTAAACAAGTAGTGCAAGACTTATATTAAAAACTTCAAGTTGTTGAAGAAAGAACTTGAAGAAGAAGGCATCAAAAGATGAAAAGAGCCAGGCGGTGGTGGCGCACGCCTTTAATCCTAGCACTTGGGAGGCAGAGGCAAGCGGATCTCTGAGTTTGAGGCCAGCCTGGTCTACAGAGTGAGTTCCAGGTCAGCCAGGGCTACACAGAGAA